>NC_089754.1:32209883-32362383 GCF_040412425.1 Macrobrachium rosenbergii | reverse complement strand
ACTGACTGACTGGAGAGCAGTGTGTGTGTGTGTGTTTTGTTTGATCGCGTGCTGATGTAAAACAATCAATATCACTCACGTCTGAACACGTTCTCTTAGGGCAGGGAAATTCCGCAGTTTTATGGTACAGTTTATTGATTTCTTAGCTTTGCCTAACTTCCATGAGACTCTGATTTTGCATATATATATATATATATATATATATATATATATATATATATATATACACATATAAATACGCATGTATATATGTGTATATATATATATATAATATATAAACTACAAAAACTTAGCCATCTGCTTCTTCACAATTACGAAACTCTTCCCAAGAATCACGTTCGTACAAGTACAGTGTCTCGAAACATAACAGAATTGTCTTGATAATATTTTCAAAGCAAACGAGTAATACAATAGAGGCTCAAGGCCGAAAAAAAGTATTATATTTCGCTGCATAACATTATCCATTTTTCTCAGGATAACGTAAAAAGAGATAGTGGTCGCTGCGCATGCGCAGAACAAAAGGTAAATCGTGATGCAACATCACAGATGATAATTGTTGATGGTTGTATCAGCGACATACTTTCAGTTTCTAAAACACCTAGAAGTGTCCCACTTTCCTTGTCGTGTTCAATACCTGATTGATTGATTGGTCTGTTTATCCATCCAGTCAACGCCTGTAATTGGGAATTTTGTTTTTAGTTATTTGGATTAAAAACAAGAAAGAAATTCATTCAACACTCGTATGCTTTAGACAAATGGCCTCGCTTGTCGTAGCAATAAAAATATTCATCAGAAAAATAAAAGATAAATGTAGAATTATTACTTCTGTATATCCTCTTTACTATTATAACCAACTGCAGAGATTCGCCGACTCAGAATCGTCAAGAATGATCAAGTCGTTGAGTCATTGGCCCAAAATCGTCGGAGGAGCTTCCGGTCCGTTCTTGAGAAGGAAAGTTGCGTCATCTTACGTAGGGCTATTTATAGAAGCAAAGTTAAGGGTTCTCTTGCGTTGTTTTGCGTCGGAGATTATGAAAAGAATTGTGAAATTAGGAAGGATGAATCTTATTGAATTAAGACATATGGTGTGCATGAATATCCTATACATGTATATTTGTGTGTGTATACATACATATATATGCATATATATACTGTGTATGTATATATATATATATATATATATATATATATATATATATATATATATATATATATATATATATATATATATATATGTGTGTGTGTGCATGTGTGTGTCAGCGACTAATGTAGCATGCGGTCGACGTACACGATCAAATTAATTTAGTTTTAAGTGTTGCCTCGTTGAATTACAAGTAATTCAACGCAATAATTAAGCTCCTTGTGTAGTAATCATTATCAAGGACCGTCGACCCAGGGCTAACGATAACTTGTGATAAGTCTGTATGTATGTATGTTTTAGCATGGATGAAATACGTGCTTATTAATGTATATCCCTCAACCAGCATCGCTCAGAGTCACATCTATGCAACCTATTTAAGTCAAATCGAAAGAATGATTTATTTTAACTTCGTTTCTGGGTCATGTTATGATTTAAGCTTTCTTCCTGTTCGTTTGTTTACGTCTAGTTCCAAGGTAAACAAGACAGGGGAACTCTTGTCATATAATTATTGAATACTGATGAAGAGTTACGGGAGAGACTGACATACAAATGATAATTACTTTTTTTTTTATTAAAACTAAAAAGAGATGCAACAGTTTGAAGAGTGGAGTGTTTGAATGACAAACAAAATGAGAAATTAGTAAAACAGTGGATATAAAGTAAATAAATAGATAAATTAATTAATAAGTTTAAATAAATAGCATAGTTGTTTGTAGTTAGTTCCACGGTTCGTTAATGAAGTTTATTTTCTACATAATTTTCGTGGCCATGGTCTGTCGATGTCTAAATTTTGCGATTTACTGGGCCCATAAGGGTGTAGAGGCGTTGTTGCACATTAAGTGGTGCACTGTAGGCATTACTGAAGGGTAGTTTGCAATGTCTCTTCTGCCCCTAGCTGCGCCCTGTTGCATATATATATATATATATATATATATATATATATATATATATATATATATATATATATATATATATATATATATATATATATATATATATATATATATATATACTATATATATACATATATATATATATATATATGTATGTATGTATGTATGTATGTATATATATATATATATATATATATATATATATATATATATATATATATATATATATATAACTCATCTTAGTCAAAACTCGAAGCGTAAATGGGGTCACTAAGTCAGGACACTTCTGTCCATGACATAGCAGTGTTTTTTCTTAGTAGTTTCTTAAAATAAAAAGGCCAACGGTGTTTTTTTTAGCCGATTGAAAGGCCACAGCCTTTCCCCACCATTTCTCCAACAATATCTCGCTATTTATTTCGGCGAATTTCTCCAACAATATCTGATATTTATTTTAATGCATGAATCTGCTTTATATTGCTATATTTATTGCCACTCCTTAAGCCGAATGTATCCGCTTAACGATTTCACCTGTTGAAATAAGAAAACTAGAATCTAAACCACTATCATATTATCATCAACATCCACTCCATAACTCCAAATTCTCTCCGAAATACTCCACGAGTTCATAATATGGAGTATTCTTGTGATGGCATTGTCCCCTTTTTAAAACTGACGAATTTAGGTCAGGACTAATGATTCTGTACTCTATAGTCTTCAAGGTACAGAGAAAGAGAGAGAGAGAGAGAGAGAGAGAGAGAGAGAGAGAAGTTTTGGTCTTTCCCCATATGGTAACACCGCTCCAAAGACTACGAGCATGCGCACATGCACTGACGTTTATGAAGATCTGTTGACAGATGCAATTTGTGAGTGGAGCTGGGTCTGTGTCCTTTTACTACCTTCTGAATATTAAAGATAAACTAGACATTTGTAATCACTGATTGTAGCTAGCTTAAATCACTAGCTAAAATAGTAAGCCATCAACTTGCTACAGCGAAGTAAGGCTTAGCACAAGAGTAGCACTGATCTATACGAATGTGTTATCTCATGACCTTGAATAATCTCAGTAGCCTCAGACATAAAAATCGCAATATCTGCCTTTCCCTGGCTCAGGGTTTTTCAATAAATAATGTTCCTTTTAAGAAAATGTATTGGATGTAAGTTTATCTTCTTCTGGTAAAATAATTGTGATAAATTGGCGATGACGTTTATACCAATGCAGCTGAGGATGGGCACGGTATGACGGTTGGCGTAGGCTAGCTTCGTAACGGCTATTATAGTCTACGTCTCTACGACGTTTCAAATATATCAGTTCTTGAAGTACTAACTATAGATATAGATAAACTAAGCACTTTAAAACATAATCCTAATTCCTGAGTAATGATTTATACTTAGGGTACCTCGGTGGAATAATCGACGTTCGATTGACGAATAGAAACAGGTTTCAATAATATGGTTTGCCTGAGGTGACGGCTCCCTAGACGGACATGGAGTAGGTCTATGAATCACGCTTACGATGATTACTAATTTGTGCAGTCAGATTCGAAAGCAGTTTTGAAAGATATGATATAATTAGTTTTGAAATATTATAGAAAAATTGATTAGGCTTTTTTCAAGATAATTATCCAGTTGCAAAGATCGTAACTTATATCAGCCTAGAACTAAATGGTTCGTATCCAAGCATTTACTTGTAGTACTAGTCCTCGGTGCCACTGCTCTGTAGAGTTTTAAAGTAATGATACTTTCAACATCTCCTACAAGATAGAAAATGCATCTGTAAAGAAAAAAAAACGGTAAAGAGAAGTGTAGTGAAAAACAGACGTAAATGAAATATGAAAGCAGTCTATCAATCAATCGATCACTCAGTCACGGAACCGGAAAAAGAAGAATCTTAGTCTCATGAATCTTCTTTAAGTGCATCTTCGTTGAATCACCTCCTTATAAATCATCAAACACGTGACACAGATTTACGAAGGAGTGTTGAGCACATGAATAAAAGATGGTAAGATAAAAGGAAATGAAAATAGATTAGTGAGATTGTGAAATCTGAGACGACACGTGTGGAGTAAACCTGTATATTGATTAGTAATAATGAGTGATCACGTTGAATTGTGGCTACACAATGCACTACATATGTTGCTCCTTCCGTAAAGGTACATTTTGAAACCAAACCAGTCACTTTTCTGGCTATATATATTTAAACACGTTTCACTTCTACAGTAAAACCTCTAACTGAGCTCAGTAAATCATCTTCTGTACCATGGGCTCACTACAGGTATACACAAAGAATAGGGTTTAAAAGTTCAAGGACTATATTTCCTGTTCGAGAAAGCTATACTTTATCATTATCATAAAAAAAATTAAGCTCTAATCAGTGCAAATAGAAACTAAAGAGTCATTCATACGGCGACAAATGACTCATAGATGACTCACAAAGTGAGTCCCATCAGCAAGATTATGCTCTATGTGTCTGCTAACGAGTGGTAATGTGTCTGCGTTTATCAGATTAAGAGTCGCCATACAAACTTTTATCTACTTCAGATAGAAAGCCAACGTACATAAAAGAACAAAAAACTTATCAAAAATTACAGTATACTGTCTGTAATGAAATAAAGTGTGACAAAATATTAGAACTGCTTTACGAAAGCAAAAAAAAATTATATATATTTGAGCCCATAAAGATGCTTGTCGTCTTGAGAGGGAGACCATGCTACAAGCCACGTGAGCTAGGATATTTGGCAATGGAGTGGCGCCGGTTTGCGGCATTGTTTTGTTAAGGAGTCTTCTTTTTTCTTGCGCCCATCACATTCTGGGTCGTCACGTCCGGTGTACTCAGTGGCTCCCCTACTCCCCAAATGCAGCTGCAGCCTAGTAACGTACGCTTTCACTCAGACGAGTAAATTATCGACTCATTCTGAGGGGCACACAAGTCCGTTTACCTTCGGTTGCAGACAGACTGCATTTTCGCCTAGGGTAAGATACCACACCAAGACTAACGTTACCTCCGGTCGCGTTGGAGGCCACATAGTCTTGCCAGCAAGGAAAAAGTGCTTCATCTGAAAAGTCCAACTATTTAGCCTTTCTAATTCATCTATTTCATTTCAGGGTCTTACTCTTTACTCCTTAGTTTGCACAGGCACAGTAACACGAAAGGAAATATTAAAGTATATTATCAGCATCTTTTGCAAAGGAACAATGGTTTGTCAGCGTTGCTTTGAGAAGGCTACAGGCGTCGTGCGGCCATTATAGGCTATTTCTGTTGACTCATCGGCTCTTATTTCATGCGACTGTAGTAAACAGTCTCTAAATTATATAATTAAAAGCTGGAATGTAATGTCATGAACAGACTCCTTCTAGAGAGTAAAAGCATTGATTACAAATATTAAATAAGTATGCCAAAATGTGCAAGGTTTTAAGTTCTCTGATTGGAGAGCGGATGAGTATTGAAAAAGAACTTGTATTTGCTAGTACTCGGTTTCATTAGATGATTTCAAGAAAAGTCTTAGTCTTTGCTGGTGCATAAAAATAGCATGTCAGTCTAGCAATCATTCAACAGACTATAAATAAAAAATCAAATGGTCTCTTCTGTTTGACATTTCTTTTATCTTCTTGGTAAATTATGTAGAAACCTCGGTAAAATCTTTTTTATTTTATTACCTAAGCAAAATTAAGTCAGTTGACAGACAACTAGCTTTAATTCTGATCTAATACGTTACTATAGATCACTAAGAATCCAGTACCTTTTCTCCAAGCAATTTTCCGCTTTACATAAACAAAATTAAATATTTTAATAAAAAATCTAATTCCCTATGCTCCTAACTTTTCATTCTTATTTTAAAAAAAAATGTGTTCCTAAACCACTACGAATTCGATCCTTTCTTGAGTATGAGATTCATGACCAATGGTTTCCCGCCAAACTGACTCACCCAATCCAAGACAGCGTCGTCTCCTTCGGTGGCGTTTAGGGGGCGGGAATATCTCCACCAATAGCTCCTCCCGGCGGGTGCTTTTGGCAGCAGATTCTGTTTGCCCTCCAAGGAGTATTCCTTCCGACGTTCCACCAAGTGGCGCCGTTTGTTGATCATCTTTGACTGCCTGCTTGCTTATTTGATTGTTTTTTGTACATGTCTAAGCCTAGGCTGTTTGTGAGTGGATTTATGCCGTTGGTACTATTCAGGAAAAGTTTACGCATGTGTGTGTCTCACGATTTTCTTAGGTTGTGTGTGTGTGTGTGTGTCTGTTCATGTCTATCTTCAGTGCTTTCTGTGGCGTGTTTGTTCCTTTGCGAGTTTTATCTGTTTATATCTTGAGCGCCGTTGGTGACAGGTTTATTTGTCTGCGCAGCTGTTCGTGTCTTGAATGAAGTTCCGTGACAAGTTCACATGTTTGTGCGTCTGTCCGCAGTCTAGGTCTGTGTCTGTTTGTTTGTGTCTCAGGTACCATTCGTGAAAAGCTTGTTTGTTCGTTTGTGGCCTGTTTGTGTGTCAAACAAGGTAAATAGTGAGATTTTTGGGGTGTAACATTATAAGCGGTCTTGGCAGCGCTAACATGTGCCTAATAAAAAAAAAAAGTTTTCGTAAATTAATCTCAGCTGCCAGTTTGTTTTCAAACAAAACAAACTCTAAAGTTTACAAAGGATTCTAGACTGATTCTCACTTTCATTTTATTAGAATACCTTTGATGATAATTATTATTCTCAATAATTACCTTTAGAACTTATAAAGGCGGATAAACGATTATAGATATTACAAATTCCAGACACACTGGAAAAAAATAGTGTCTACTGTTTGTCTACTTTGTCTTAGTTTTGTTAGGCTACAGAATCAGACATTTTGTTCCCAGTTCCCCATTAAAGAATTGTCATTGCCAGATTTGCTCTGTACTGTTCTACTGTACTTCTCCAGACAGTTTTATGTGACCCATGTCCAATCTCTCTGTAACACACAACATTAATCAAATGACCACATAGCTGAGATCCTTTCTAAATCTATATAATCTATATAGAGAAGGGTATATGGTCCGAAGACTGCTCTGAAAATCTTCTGAGATGCCTATTTCTACTAACAGGCTGTTTTATGCGACAAATTGCCAGTGTTTCTGTAACATATAACATTAATCAAGTGACTGCATAGCTGGGATCCCTCCAAATCTATATAATCTATATAACGAAGAGTATATAGTCCAAATACTGCTCTGAAAATCTTTTGTGACGTCAATTTCAGCATCCCAGTTCAGGCATACCAAATGCGTCTCAAGGTGTACCATGAAAATAACTCTACCTCAGAAAAGGAACAAATCTTATCTCAGGCCACTTTCCACGGTGGCTTATCTCAGTCTCTTCGGGTTTTACATTATCTGCATCACCTGTTGTTTATCCTGTGATGTCACAACCTCCTGAATGAATTCACAGAAGCGAGGGGTGGCTTGCTTCAGAACGGGTAATTGCACCATATAACAAAACTGTACCCCTCAGCATACTTTTGTGTGTTTCTTATCAGTCATACTGATTGTGTATTCTAAAATAATTATCAAGGCTAGTCACCTGAATATTTTTGGTGCTCCAGTATGTAACAGAAAATTAATCAAGATAACGGGTCCTACAATGGACTTTTTGCCCAAAATATATGCAACAACGCAGATTCGTGCAGGATACCTCATAAAAATGCAATAATGGCTTTCTCCCAGCGAAAACCTTGTACTTCATTCCAGTAATAAGTGTATAACTTTTGCACATATGAATACTACCTTTGACATAAGCTTATTATCAAACATTTAATCTAGCCCAGGCTAGAAGAAGGCAAGAAAGATGAAAGGGAAGAGAGGTGTTAAGCCTGATCCTTAGAAGGTGAGAGGCGGTATGATGAAAGTCATGTAACCGTTTTCAGTATAAGTATAAAAGATTTCTGCAGATTAAATGTGTAAATATTTGGGCTGTAGATTAATTTTCCCTTTTATAAAATGGAGAAATCAGTCAAGGGGTCACAGAATACCTAAAATTGGTTAAAATCTGAGGCATTGTCAAATTACCAGCCATATGAATTACCACCAGGGCAAGCAAGCCTTTGCAGCTGATACTGGACCTCTCAGAAATGTTTTTGGTACTTTTCGTCTTTCCAAACTAATAATCTCAGATTCTCCAGCAAGTTTCAGATCAGACTCAATGACTGATGATATGATGACACATTTTACTCACACAGTCAGGAAAACAACCCATTACTGAGGACAAGGCAGAGCTACAGGCCACTGAAGCCTCTGTTATGGCTTTCACTTGGCAAGTGTCCAGAGGAAGCTGTTATGGGCATTGCTGCTTGCTAGTGCAACTGTCAGCTTCATCAGATAGCCAACGAACTCTGTGTGAATGATAATCTATGAATATACCATCTGTACCTTCAGGTGTTGCCAAAGACCAGTGTGGTTAAATTTTGACAGCTGGGAAGGGATCTCTGACAAGTGTTGATGAAAGGTGTTGAGAAAAAAAGTTGAAATAAACAGACATTGAATTTTCTACAATACTGACCTCGTTCGCATCTGTTACACCTGTTTTTTGATACATTTATTGTTAGAAATTCGTTATTTCAGTTTTTGCAGCTCCTCTGGGGATTCATTTTGACTGTTTTCTATAATACCTAGACTAAAAACGTAAGCAGTTTATTATAGTTAGATCTGAAATTATAAATATACAGTACATAGACAGTCTTGTTTGGGACAACTCAATCTAACTGTATGTTGGAGAGAACATTCTTCAAAAATCACAAATAAACTTAAAGTAAGTGTTTATGAGAGGGAATTGCCAGAAAATTGAAGACAAAATTATCATGTATCTTGACCACGAGCTTTGAAACAGCTGACATTCCCTAAATCTGTTGCTAATAACCAAGTGCCCAAGCCTTTATTTAAAAAGTTACACACCCATTTAACCATTCTACAGACTTTAAATGCTGATAGATACCCAGAATCACTATATTAAAACGTGATTTCCCAATAAATAGAAAGATGACGAGGGAAATACCAAGATTAGGTAATCTGAGAGAGTTCTTGTAAACTCTGGGAATCATGTCAATGGCATTTCTTTCTTCTTTTTGGCATTTGCTTTGACCTGGTTTAGATGCGCTAGTTCATTGTAGCAAAAGTGAACAAAAGACTATTATTATTCAGAACGAGTCGTATATACAACCAAAAAAAATCCAAAGACAAAGCAAATCTCTCTTACCCAAGCAAAACCAATTATTATTATACCACTAGATTCGAAAAGGAAATTTGCCAAGTTACTGCAAAGAAAACCTTCGCCTTTGCTTTCCTCTTCGCCTTCGCCGGGAATCTCGGGGGGCAGGTCTGCATAAGATCCCCCCTTAGAATTTTTTTTTTTTTTTTTTTTCTCTCTCTCTCTCTCTCTCTCTCTCTCTCTCTCTCTCTCTCTCTCTATTTTTTAGAGAGACTTGATCGAAGCGGTTTGCGAGGTTTAAATAAAACTTCAGTGAAGGCTGGATTATTGTGATGTTGTTTCAGTTCGCAAGGTGGAATGGGCGTGTTTTTTTACCATGTGCTGGGCATGGTTTTTCCGTCAAGTTTTGGGTGTTTTTTTTTTTTTTCAAATCTTAGACGCGTGTGTGTGTTTTATTTGCGTCAAGCATCGGGAGTTTTTTCAAGTATTGGGCGTGTTTTTTTTCGTCATGTATTTGGCTTTTTTTTTTTGTCAAGTATTTGGCGTGTTTTTTATCAAGTGATGGGCGTGTTTTTCGTCAAGTATTGTAGTTTTTTCGTCAAGTATCGGGCGTGTTTTTTTGTGTCAAGTATCGGGCGTGTTTTTTTGTGTCAAGTGTTGGGTGTGTTTTTTTGGGAGCGTCAAATTTTGGGAATTAAGATTTTGGCGTATTTTTTTCGTCAAATACTGGGCTTTTTTTTTTGCGTCAAGTATTGGGCATGTTTTTTTTTTCTCTCTCTCTTAAGTATTTCACCCAGAAACGTCTCTCCTTAGGAACTTGATTTAGGCAGATAAAGCGGTGAATTTATAAATAAAAAAAAAATAAATAAATAAATAAAGCTTCATCGAAGGTTAGGAAGTTTTTAAGAGTTTTCCAAGTAAGTTGGGATGTTTTTCTTACTACAAATAGATAGAAAAAGCAGTGAACTTATAAATAACAACAGCAACAAAAAAAAACACACACACACACACAAAGCTTCATCGAAGGTCAGGTAGTTTTTTTATTTTAGAGTTTACTACGTGAGTTGGGATGTTTTTTCTTACTACAAATAAATAGGAATGGACTAATCATCTGTTTACAAAGAAGACTATTTTCTTGATCAGATGGGAAACAGCAAAGGGTTTTCTTTCCAAAAATGAAAATATATTTTGTTTTTCTAGCAATAAGAAAACGATTATTCTCGTATGAGAATATTTCTAGTGCTGTGAATCGTTGAACGATACTTTGGATAAAAGTAGTATATCAGTTTTAAACAAGGAAAGTAATCCACTATTATTAAGTAATCTCTTATTAAGTTTATCACATTTCTAGTACCTATTGCACACTTATGTCTCTTCATATTCATTTTGCAATTTTCATTTCCTGTATTTGTGACTTAAATTCCTTTTATTTCTCAACGGCATAAAGGAAATGGTGAGTATTGTCAGTAATGTAAACGCAGGAAATAAAAAAAAAAACCGCTTTGTGATTTATTTTGGTACAGCAACTTCCTAAGATATTAAACGAATTCCTCTTTCTCTTGTAATACAAAGAAACACTTAAGATGTGTAAATTTAGCAACGGTACCAGGAAGGACTTTAAAAAACTGACCAGTTTTAATAGAAATTATTATTTTCTGCAATTCAGAGAACTGTGTTAACGATCTCCCAATAAACCTGAATCTGAGCTGCGCCCATGACATAGTCCTACTGAGAAATCCATTGTCCTTACGAATTGAGAACAAGACATTGCCTCGTTCTGGCGATGAAAACTGACGATTCCCTTGAATAATACCCCCGTAAGGTGGTGGTGCCGCCAGTTCACCTCGCGCGGTGCCCTGTAGGCATTACTTAAAATCTTTCGCTGTGTCCCTTCGGTTCCCTAGCTGCAACCCCTTCCATTCCTTTTACCGTATCGTCGTTCAGATTCTCTTTTTTCCATCTTACTTTTCTCAACCATCTTTTAACAATTGTTTCATAGTGCAACTGTGAGATTTACCTCCTGAGGTTATCCTCCTGTTACACCTTTCAAACCTCCTTTATCCCCAATTTCCATTTCAGCCCTGAATGACCTTAAAAATCCCAGCGCTTGCTTGGCCTTAGCCTAAATTTTAGATTCCTTTCTCTTGAACAATAGCTAAATCTCTGAACGTCCTTTCACCTAACTGTCCTTAAAAGCAAGCAGATTTCCTTGAAGGGGGAAAGCAGAGTGGCACCGAGTGTGTGTGTGTCCATGTGTGTCCCTCGGACAAGGGGTTAAATCTGTTTTGGCTTGGGATAACTTTTGGCAGAACTGTGGTATTACTTGAGCAGAGAAAGGACACTTGGTGTCGCGTTTATTTCTGTTTATTTCTGCGCGTATGTTTGACAGCCATTGCTGTTCCTTCTTCTTCTTCTTCTTCTTCTTCTTCTTCTTGCGTTGGGTTGCACAAGGCTGAAAGGAAAGAAAGAGAGAAAGAATGGAAGAAAGCAAGCTAGTGAGTGAAGTCTGTCATGCAAAGAGAGCCTGACAGACTCAATGACATGCCTGAGGAATTTGTTGTCCTCAAGGAACAAACTGACGCAGATGATGATGGTTATTCTGTCACCCTTCAAAGAAACCTTTCCTTTGTGTTTTTTTGTTTTTGTTTTTGATTTTGTTTTTGTTTTATGGTATTGGTTAGTCATTAATTAGAGAGCAACTGCTGTTAATTGTAATTTGTAATTGTATGTTGTTAATTTACATTTTTATTTGCTTCCTGTTAATTGTAATTTGTATTTATTTGTTTATTTATTAATTTATGTCTTATTTTCACATGTATCCAACTGCATTGGATTCTCGCTTAGCAAATGAGTGGTATTTTTTGTTTGTTCCTTAAAAATCTATGGTTTATACTGAGCAAAATTACCACTAAATGTCAACAAGCAGAAGTTTCAGAGGACTTTGAAATGAGAAAACTTTTAGCTTCAGAAGACTCTGAAATAAGCAAAACTTCAGCTTCAGAGGAGTTAAATAAGCAAAAAAACTTCAGCTTCAGAAGACTGAAATAAGCAAAACTTCAGCTTCAGAGGACTGAAATAAGTAAAAAACTTCAGCTTCGGAGGACTGAGATAAGTAAAAAACTTCAGCTTCAGAGGCCTGAAATTAACAAAGCTTCATCTTTACAGGACTGAAACAATAAAAGCTTCAGTTTCAGAGAACCCCGAAAGAGGAAAAAACTCTGAAATAAGCAAAACTTCAGCTTCAGAGGCCTGAAATTAACAAATCTTCATCTTTACAGGACTGAAACAATAAAAGCTTCAGTTTCAGAGAACCCCGAAAGAGGAAAAAACTCTGAAATGAGCAAAACTTCAGGTTCAGAGACTCTGAAATTAGGAAACCTTCAGTATTTTAGTTGAATGAGTAAATGAGGCCATTTTTCAAGTTCACTGAAATTCTTTAATGGTCGTCACGAATCATTATTTCAATGTCCACTGGAAAAAGACGCTGTGGGGATACAATAATATCTCTTTGGTCCTCAGGGAACGGCAAACATCTTTTTATTCCTTCTTTTTATTACTTAACAAACTCTGCTACTTATCAGAAATCTGACAATATCCCTGTAATACATGGTCTTTATTACTTAACAAACTCTGCTACTTATCAGAAATCTCAATATTCAATTACAGTCTTCAACAAACTGGAAATCAACTGACGGTGTTGATAAATTCGTTTAGAAGTGGGCGCTTCTTAGAAGACACTTAACAGGAAATCCTGAACTGCGTCTGTTAATGTTTCCTGTAAAATTATTTTTGGACTTCCGCGAGATTTCCGTTTTATAATTGATCGTTAAGGGGCTTGCAAGCTTTCCTATTTACCAGAGGATTAGGTCCTCTCTCTCTCTCTCTCTCTCTCTCTCTCTCTCTCTCTCTCTCTCTCTCTTTCTCTACAAGTATAGGATACAAGTCATATCATCATTTGGTTAAGGGACAGGCAAGCTTCCTCACTTACTAGAAGATTAGGTCCCCTCTCTCTCTCTCTCTCTCTCTTTTGATACAAATATAGGTATCATCATTTGTCGTCAAGGACCAGGTAAGCTTCCTCATTTACTAGAGGATTAGGTCCTCTCTCTCTCTCTCTCTCTCTCTCTCTCTCTCTCTCTCTCTCTCTCTCTCTCTCTTGATACAAATATAGATATCATCATTTGTATTAGGAATGAGTCATCATCTTGAATTTTGCATTTACAGTTCAAGAGATCAACATCACATGAACTTGAGAGAGAGAGAGAGAGAGAGAGAGAGAGAGAGAGAGAGAGAGAGAGAGAGAGAGAGAGAGAGAGAGAGCGAATCCTCATTTTGAATTTTGCATTTACAGTTCAAGAAAGCAATGTCACATGAACTTGAGAGAGAGAGAGAGAGAGAGAAATTTTTTATCAGTATGTTTACTAATATTACTCTTTATTCATAATTACTCACTGGCAATTAACGATAAAAAATTTTTTCATAGTTTTTTGTCGTGCAAGTGAGTTTTTTGTGTGCCAAGTAAGTGTTTTTTTATATTGCACACGTGAGTGTTTTTTTATATCGTATGATATGAGTTTCTGATACTGAATAAATGCAAATGAGTGTTTTTAACATTATGTTATGCAAGTGGGTAAGCTGTTGATATTTTTTCATATTGTGTCATGTGAATGTTTTTTTTTAATATTCTGTTATGTGAGCGTTTGTTGATACTGTGTTGTACAGTATGATTACTTTTTAATATTGTGTTGTGTGAGTAATTTTTAAAGTTGTGTTATGTGAGTGAGTATTTGTTGAATATTGTTATGTGAGTATTTTTAATACTGTGTTATGTAATTGATCATATGTTTAATATTGTGCTTTGCTGTGTTATGTAAATGAGTGTTTGTGTAATATTGTTTTATGTAAGCTGGCATTTTTAATGCTGTGTTATATAAGCGTGTATTTTTTTGTCTTGTGGTTAAAAGAAGGATAGGTCTGAACCACGAGGCAAGCTATTAGACCAGCCTCAAAAAAGAGGAAAGGTTATATATATTGTTATCAGTCACAAAAAAAAAACCGTAACAGGAAGCGGAAACCAGATCTCGGTAGTAAAAGGAAACATTATGGGATTACCAATTTCTACCAAATAGATAAAGGGGAGTTGGCCTGACAGATGTTACAAGGTCGATTGAGAGGGGTCACAATGTTATGAATCTACGCGCACTTGCACGCTCGCAAGACGCGCGCGCGCGCACACACACACACACACACACACATATATATATATATATATATATATATATATATATTTGTGTCCTATATATTTGAAAAAAACTGTAGACTAATCGGTGACTGCACAAAGGAAAATTTCATCAAGGAAACCAAAATCCTGTGTCAAGGCATGTTCTGCCATGCCCTAATTTCTAGCCATGCAGTAAGGCCAAGATATTCATTTAATCGCTCTGGAAACAAACTCGTATTTGTCACTTTATTCCTTGGCATATAACAAGGTGAAGGAGGTAAAAATGATTGCCTTTTCATGTTAATTTCAATATGAATTGAAGACCATTGTTAATGTGTAACTCATATGTCCAATCTAGTTGAATCAATCATAAACACCTGTCCTATCTTTTCATACATTTTCTGAAAATATTCTGTGTTGATTGGTTTCTGCCAAGTGACATTTACTTACAATACTTTTGGTTTCAGGTAGGAAATGTTTATGATATGAAGAAGTGGAGGCTTATGTGTTATTGCAAACAATTATTATACTCACTTCTTGCCAAGTGACACCGAGCAACGCTTTTAATTGTTACCAAAAAAAATTATTTTTTAGATGCAGGTCATGGGGGAGACAGTTTATGGTGCGTTCTATTGCAAACAAGGTCTACTTTGTGATACTGTATAATGGTCTTCGTACATCGTTTAGAAATGATGCCGCTATAACGTATATTTGAAAGTTATTAATATTTATTAAATCAGGCGGAACGTTCCTTCACAAGAACGTACACATTCGACGAATTCAATATAACGGGGTCGAAACGCGATGTAAACATTGCGATCACATGTACATCTGGACCAGATCCCAGCCTCTCGACCAATGAGCGGCGGGAGTTCCCGCTTCGGCCAATCAGAAGCAAGTGATCACGTGATGGAAATCTCCTCCCCCCCATTCCCTATCCCCCCTCAGGAGCCACCGTGAATCGAGAGAGACTCGAGAAGAAGAAAACACAGTCAGTTATGTTTAAGGTAGTGATAGAGAAACATCTGATCGCTCTGTATTCGTGAAAGTATTGAACTATGAGTATCAACCGTGATACGATTATACACCTGTTCGCAGGCGGGTAAGTTCCTTGTGTCATGATGTTTTAGAGAGGACAGGTGTGTTTATTTAAATGGGAGGATTTAAATTAAAAAATGTCAGTGAAAATTACGGTTGCCAATGGTGGTGAAGAGAGCAGTGTGGCCCCCTTCTCGTTCGTATACAGTAGTACGCAGTTGGACATGTTGCCCTCTTAATCCTCTTATTCCTTCGGGATTAACAGGTACACTTTGACGTCAGGATTAATCATTCGTGGTCACCCTTATGTAGGGGGACTCCCTCTTGCTTAAAGTGAAGGATTGGTAGGATCACCTAGGATCTCACCAAGGTAAACGGGTTCGGCTTTCGTAGTAAAAGGTGGGGTGAGTTCGGCCGAAGCATTTGAACAGCAACTCCCCGGCCGGTGTATTTTTTTATTTTTATATAATTTTTTAATTATCGGATTTCTAGAACGGTCGGGATATTATTAAAGTCATGGATAGATGTCGTTGTTAATTGTGGACGCAGGTGTAGGTCGAATTGGTTGTTAAGTTAAATATTCTTTCTCGAACATTTTCTATCTTCACAGTCTTACCCAATATCCGGGGGTTTATTTTAGTGTACAGTCATGTGCCATTTAGGCAAAAAGTCACCATAATAAGTACAGTTATCTCATTTTTTACAGCAGCAGCTGATTTTTACTTATACGATGTTGTTTGCCATTTGAACACAACGGCAACGTGATAACTATGCAAGTTCAAGACGTCGTGACTTATCCTACCCCCGCAAATTCAAGATATCGTAACTTGTCCTACCCCAACGAAGTCTTCCAATGACCAACGTCATGCTTGAGTTACGTAACTTTTGAGTGCGTGAAGGGCCAAGTGGTCTCACTTGAACCAACCATAAACCAATAAATTAGTTTAGTATTCGTCACATATATGCATTATGTAGACAGGGTATATATTTTTTTTTCATCTACGTAAGGCAACTACAGCTAAAGTGTCGAATCTTAGCCGGGTAATTTTCCTTTTGAGGGACGGTAGCTCAAGTTAGATTAAACGTATTATCTATTATCTACTTTATATTTATCCTTACACTGTAAGACAGGTACCTGTGACTATATACTTAAGCAATATAACAGGTAACTGAGATAATAATATTTGTAAGCAATATAATAGGTACCTGAGATTATATATGAAAGCAATATAGGCTTGTACCCATAGGCCTCCCTTGAAAAATAATGATTAGTATACAAGATATAATGGAATAGTTGACTAAAGAAAAAATGCTGAAAACTTGCTGTCAGTCAAAGTCATCTTCAGTCTGCAGTTCGTTCTGCCAGATATATTGGCCCCCGGCTAGAATAACCAACAGACTACTGTCACAACCTTGAAATTCTTCAAGTGTGACAGAGAGGGATCCTCTTTCAGAAGACAATCCTATATGACCTCCTGTCTTGTCTGTAGAATATTGCCCCAAACCAAGTGTGATGGAAATGAGACAATATATGCACACTGGCTGTTTATATGAAAGTGTTCATATATTTAGCAGTTGCTAGCACATTATTTCTTAAAATTATCCTCTATCATGGCTACTAGGTAGGCAGTAAAACAATGTAAGTCTCGGCGAGCAAACGAATAATGGCACATGATTGTTCAGAGGTCAGAAATGTGGGCCTTAGATTGGAGTGTATGGGTGCTCACAGCTTGTCTTGAATTCCAGAATTTAAGAATTGTTTATAGTCATTTCGTTATTAGGATAATTAATGGGCAAAATTAGTCTGCTGTCAGTTGTATTGGTTGTAGTGTAAACTTTCAGTATGAAATCAGTTACTTTTTATGTATAAGAATCATGAGATCCCTTGGACTGTTTACAGTAATTCCCCCAGGATTATAGAGGGCTTAACATTTCGGCCTTTTTTTGAGCTGTAGTAGCCATGGCCTAAATTCCTAGACTCAGTTTTGTATCAGTGTCCAGCCAGAAGTAGTACAGGAGTCGTCAGTTGTCTCCGTGACATAGGGGGTTTTTCAGATTACTGTATATAATACTGTTTGGACTTGGTTCATCCTTGAAGTCTCATTCATCTTTAAGGTCCAGGGACACAAGGGATATAGTATCCTGAGCCAGAGTAATGCTTATGGTCTCTGGGTTAGTCACTAGCCTCCTGTAATTTTGATTTGAATCATTGAATAGCAGGTATTATCCACTGGAAAAAAGGTTGATCATGTTTGAGATATATGCTAAAAAGTATAAGCACAAATGTTAGTACACATGAATTGCGAAGGCTGGCAGTTTTTCCTTTTTCCCATAGCAGCTGATAATATTTTATTTATTATCTGATGGTTATTTCCAGATTTGTTGTTTTCCATATTTGAAAGCCAAAATTACCTATACAGTATTCCCAATTTGTGTGTTTACATCAACTGCTTTGTTACTATCATGAAATATTTTAACATTACTGCATTGTCTTCCCTCATAAACTGACTAGGCTAGGGTCCTTGTACCAGGTTTCCTATTCATATTGTTTCTGAAGTTGTTAAGGTATTTGTTAAATGAATTAAGCATTAACATACACATTAGGTTTTTAAGACTATCTTATCTTTTATTTAGTGTACAGATGGTTCATTGAACTATTACATTTGACTGAGATGCAGTCAAATATGGTTTTACCCAAGCCTTAACCTAACCTAACTGTTGTTGTGAGCAGTAACAGAGATGGCTGTCAGTTACTGCAGTTGTATACTGTATTCATCTCCTCCTGCAATGTATTCTAGTATTCATGACTTGGCTTCTCATTTGCTGTTAATTTAAAGTGGTCATAGGTCCATTTCCCAGGCTGCTGTCAGCTTCTCAGATTAGCCTACTACTGAATGAGAAATATTAGCCTTGCTGTATTATCTTTTCATATGTAGACATTGCTTCTGTTTTTCTCTTGAACATCATAAGCATTCTGTACTTCTGTACTTTGGAATGCAGTTTACCATGTTATTGCCCGTGCGTTATGTTCCGTATTAATATTTGCACATCATAGGAGTAAATATTGCGTCTGTTCATTTGGTAACGAGGATACTGCAGAACACAGGCCATCCAGAATTGTAACCAGACCCCCAGTTATTGGGTTTTTAGTAACGTAACTCTCATCAAAAGAGCTATTGTAAAAATAAGGTTAGCATTGCCACTTTACAAGTGAAAGTTTTAATTGGCAGTGCTGTAATTATCATTAATTAATGGTGACTATATATTTCTATAAAATTGAGTATTCTGCAGGTTTACACATACCATACTCTTCCTCATTTGTTTTCAATGACTGTATTAGTAAGTTATTGAAACAAATGTTTCTTAGAGTTTTTGAAAAGGAAGCTATGGAAAATATGTACTATTAATTCAATCAATACTTCCAAAACATACATAAATTTGAAATCAATTGCCTATTACTGTATGTGGTGCCTCCAATGGTGTCCTTGGTGAGGTTTGTGATGAGACTGCCGCACAGTAATCTGATATATTCACAACATTATAGATGAATTAAGCAGCAGGCTTGGTTTAAGCCAAAGGGCTCTTTGATGCTGGTAGTCGTATAGTCTTGTATTATTGTAAACATATAGTAAACCCCTTGTGGGGGGCCTAGCGCTGTTAGTGCACCTCACACGGTGCACTGTAGGCATTACTTGAGGTTCTTGACAACGTCCCTTCGACCCCTAACTGCAACCCCATCCTATCCTTATACTGTACCTCCTTTCATCTTTTTTCTTTCATCTTACTTCCAACCCTCTCCTAACAATAATTGTCCCATAGTGCAACTACGAGGTTTTCAGCCAGTTACGCCTTCAAAACATTCTACTCTCAATTTCCCTTTCAGCACTCAGTGACCTCATAAGAACCAGCACTTGGCATTTTTGTAGTATAGAGGATCAGATATCATTATGAGGTGATGCTAGGTATTAACGGCTTATTATTGATTGTGACCAGAAACTCAAGTTTTGCGATTTTAAGCTGAACATTAATATTTTATTTTTTCTTCTTCCACCGATCCTTGGCGTAGGTGCGGTGGTACCATGGGCGCTGTGGCGACCTGCCCCTTGGAAGTGGTGAAGACGAGACTCCAGTCTTCTACCTTCTCGGTGATGGGGGGCGGTCCTCTGCCTCCTCCAGCTGCCCAGCATGGAGGGACAACGACCTGCCCCACGATGCCCTCCCAGCACTTGAGGGGCAGCACTTCCAGAAGACTATGCACCAGTGCATTGACAAGTAACACTCAGGTGGTTCATCTCTCCCACCAGCTGCCCAATCCACAGGGACAGCCGAACACTCTGTCCATCTTCCATTGCCTCAAGTAAGTTGCTTTTTTTATTTTTGCTGTCTTGTGACTGTATGCCAAAAAGGGTAGAGTTATTGATGACATTTTTACATGCCTATTTACATACACTTATTACTAAAAATACATTTGCAGAAATACCTTATTACTGTTTATTAGTATTTAGATACCAAACTAAAAATACATTTACTAAAGTACCTTTTTGCTAATTCATATACTGGCACTAAAACTCCATTTGCAAAAGTATCTTTTTCCTAATCCATATACTGCCACTAAAAACCCATATGCAAAAGAAACTTATTACTAATTCATTTACTGGTACTAAAACTCCATTTGCAAAAGTACCTTATTACTATGAGTTTAGGCAATGCTATCAGTAGATGATTTATTGATTGTATATTAACTTGTGATTTCAAGGAGCTGTTTGTATAGTTCTAGTGATTTTAATGAGCTGTTTGCATATTAACTGGTGATTTCAATGAGCTTTGAGTTATTGTGCATATAATGAATGATTTCCTATCTTCATATGAAGATTATTGACAGTTTATATTTGCATCTATAATGTGTCACTACTGTGACTTGAAGGCTAATGCACACATGGAGTTGAGAGCATAAAATTTTCTTTTTGTGTGTAGTTGATGAAATTGAAATGCTTCTTTGTCAGGAATGCTCTTGCTTATTCCTGTGGTGCAAGAGTTACCAGATTGGCTACTGAGATGTTATATGTGATTTGTAGAAAGTGAATGATAATGCAGTCTTTATTAGCTAAACATATCTCATGAATTAGATTCTTCATTGAAGCGCTTTACAAAGTTCTAATGCGTACATCTTGAGAGATAACCATTTGTTGCTGTATGTGACTTCAGATATGTATAATTAATATGTAACTTCAGATATGTATAATTAAATGCTATTTGGCTCGCTTATTACTTGCATCTGGTTACAATTGGATATATTTTGTTGAATAGAAGATTTTAGAGAGGGATATACCAGGTCTGAAGTGCTGTTTAATTCCAGTGGATGTGATGGTTGAAAGTGCTGGTACTGTTACAGAGTTTCTGTAGATGAAGTATACAGATGCTGTACTTATTACGAAGAATGCAAAGTTGAATGTACATGTACATTTGTTACCACTGAAGGAAATAAAAGAGATTAGGTGTTTAGTGACAGAAGAGAGATTTTAGAGATTCAGAATAATTAGATGGCAAAGTGGTAAGTGGTAAGACCCTGAAAATAATGTAGAAAGGGGACAAGATAGAAGAAAAATGAATAGAATTTTTTGGTACACCTTACTTACTAATCTATTACTTTGATGCCAGGTTTTTTTTTTTTTGGGGCGGCGTTAGTGGCTCACATTTTTTGCTTTGTTGAATTGACTAAATCCATGTAATAAGGACAAAAATATTTCAAGTGCCTCTTTGTTGAATGTTCATAGATTTTTCTTCAGACTGTCAATCAGTGCAGGTAATTCCTAGCTCATTTGTCTCATACAAAACCTTCATTGGTATCCCATCCCACAAATGAACCTTGAATGAGGTTGACAGTAACTTAGTTCAATTTCTTAGTGTTGACAACTACATTAGGTTAAGGGCAAGGTAATGCAGGTGGTTTAATTCTCACAAGATAGCTGCTGTAGTTAGGATGTGAGCTCTGCATTTTATCCTTACAGGGGGAAATAAACTGTTGTTGCTGATATACATTTCAAGGTTTCGTTGAGCAGACATGAGCAATTTTTAAGAGATTAAGATAGTAATGTTATCACAAGTGACATTTTTACACTTTCTTAGTTTTATAATGAAGGTATAACCCAAGTATTTCTTCTCTTTGTACAGATATATAGTGGAAGTTGAAGGCCCTCGAGCATTGTTCCGAGGTCTTGGTCCAAATCTTGTCGGGGTGGCCCCCTCCAGAGCCATCTACTTTTGCTCATATTCACAAATGAAAAAAGTACTAAACAATAACATGACTCATCCTGATTCCCCCATTGTTCACATCATTTCAGCATCATGGGCTGGTGAGTGTTTGTATTTGTTTTTGTACAGCAAACTCACAACTTGTGCAGAATGATCTTAAGTACTGTTATAGTTTTAGAAAGGATATCTTAAGATTTTTTCATTTAGTTGGTTGCGTAATTTTCATTTTGGTTTACACAGATTTTTAAATTCTGTTGATGTTTCAGATTATGTTTTGGCATGGTTACAAATGTTTATGGTAGGCAAATGTTTAAGGTATGTCACCTATGCTTAAGTTGCGAATATGCTGTACTCCCTATCTATAGATTGTAATAATACTGTGTACTATATTACTGTACCGCATGCTAGGAACCATAGATTTTTCAGAAATGTATTTACCTGTTTACAATTGCTGAGTCATAGGAACGACTTATCTTGATTTTTTGTTAGGTAGTAAAGTGTTTTTCAAGCACTTTGGCTATCTTTTGTTTACCCCATTAAAATTGTGTGGTACTGGGCAGTATTTTTATATGTACACTTGTGAAGCAGTATCAAACAATACTTCAGATTGTGTCTACTGAGTCTCAAGTTATAACTATCCCCCTTGCCCCTCAAACTAGGTTCCTCCTTGCCTATCTTGAGGAAAAGTATTTTGCATACCTCAGACTAATTGGGGTAAAGTAGCTTGATCTGTTGACAAGAGGGTAGAAGTTTGTAGAATTGATGAATAGAATTTTCCATTATGTTTGCACAGAGCACTAGAGAAAAAACATTGATAATGTATAAAGTATTAGGACATATGTCTGCTGTATATATTTATCAGTTAGGTATCCGTTCTTGGTTTGATGTAGGGAACAGAAGACTTTATGCAGGAGTGGACCCATCTAGTTACAGATTTTTGTATCTCTGTTTGACCCAAAAGCATACTTCCCCTTCACTACAGAAAACATTTGCCCATGTCATTATAATAGATAATTAACTATCAGGCTTAAAATATTCTCCCTTCAAGGGTTTTCACGATTTTAATCAAAAGCATTTTGTTAATCTCTTTATCACGTGATTCAATGGTATCTCACGTGGATCAGTTGTCAGCAATCATCTCTGCAGTGAACCTTATCATGTATCCATTGAACAAGGGACAGAAGTGTTGCTGTGGAATACTTTTGTTAGATTCGAGAAAGATTTTAGGTGCTCAATTTTGATTTGGTGCAGTGGTTAGTTGTTATTGGTATGGTGTCCTATTTTTTTTTCAATTATGATAATTGAAAGAGAAAGATTATTTGTCTTTGTCATGCACTTTTGATTATATACCCACCTGTATGCATGTACCATCTTTGGAGACCTTTTCGAGATCTGGAAGGGTGAATATTTAAATGTAGTGACAAGGATTTTAACTTGTCTTATTGAATTGAAGTAAAGTACAAGAGTGTTTCTTTAAGACTGGCAAAGCTTTGCAGTTTTGAAAGAATTTGTAAGTTTTGTAACATGTAACTTTATGTAAAAAAATATACTGTATACACACAGGCACTTTGTTTTCAACATTTAGAAGGTTTCCTTAGTGTGGGTGACTCCAAAGAAAAGTACAACACAAGGGCCAGTTCCTTATTCATAAAAGAATTGTGGGTGAATCCCTGTGAAGTAAAACTTCCACAACATTATTTGTTCCATACACTAATGCATAAGAAAAATCAGCATCCTGTTGAATATCCAAAAAGCACCCTTGTTTAACATTCATTTTTGAGTTTCCTGATCCTAGTAAATGCAACTTCTGAAACCACCCTTGTGTAGGAAAAGTGTGATAAGGATTGATTATTGCCTACGAGGAGCTACCCATCATCAGCTGGTTCCTTGGCACTCGTGCTTAGCTGGTGAGCATTGCGAGAACTACAGTACCTCACAGACTACCTTGTTCAGGTGGATGGCAAAATTAGGACAAATTTTGATCTTCCCAAATGTAAAATAGTTGAGCATAGTATGTGCAAACAAAAAAGTGTACTGCATAGTGAAGGGTTCTTAGGAGTATGTGTGGAATATATTGAACTGTTTTTGTCATATGTCATTCGTGGGGTAGAATAAAACAGTCTAGCCTAGGTTAGGTAGCCTACATTATGCAGCCTTTTATGGTAACATTATACAAGACAGTAGTACACATAATAGTATTATTTGTCTTTTATATGCTCTCATAGCTAAATGTGTGCATAAGGTAGGCTAGGCCACGTTAATTCTGAGGTTAGGTTAGGTATTTTGGGTAGCTTAGTATAGGACTTTGTATTCTGCATATTTTTTGGACATAATTTTCGTGATAACAGCAAGATTATTGTACTGCTGAGTGTGTATATATATATATATATATATATATATATATATATATATATATATATATATATATATATATATATATATATATATATATATATATAAACTGGATGGTATCTATACATTCTATAATTTCTTGGACAAACAGTCCACATTATCCGTTCTGTTTGTCCAAGAAAGCTGTATGTAAAAACTATTAGATACCATCCAGTTTGAATGAGGTCCTTTTAGTAATTCTACTAATGCACAGAACAATTGTGTATGTGATAAAAGTTAATATATATATATATATATATATATATATATATATATATATATATATATATATATATATATATATATATATATATATATATATATATATATATATGTGTGTTATATATATTATAATATAACGTTCTAAGATGTTGTATATATATATATATGTATAAAGTGTGTGTATATATATATTTATATATATATATATATATATAAAAAATATAAATTAATATATATAAATATATATATATAACATATATATATAATGCATACATACATACAGAAGACATAAGGAGGAAGTACATCCCAGGTGGTCCATGAAATACAGTACATTTATTGCAACGTTTCAAAACACAAATTTCATTTTCAAGCTATAAATATAAAGAAAAAATTAAATTAACATTAAAAGCGATAACATACAAATAGAAGACATAATACATTTAAAAATTTTGCTATATATATATATATATAACTGAATCACGAAAATATAGAACGTGATGATATAAATAAAGTCAAAATCCACAGAGGAAAGAGATACAATGCAGCACTCCATTGTTTCTCTTTGTGGATTTTGTCTTTATATGTAGATATATAATTTATATATATGTATATGTATCTATATGTGTATATATATTATATATATGTATATATATGTATGTGTGTATATATATAATTTGAGTGTGTGAACAGGGGTGTATTTTATTTCCTGTATTTGTCATGTTCAAGATAAGTGGCTTTTAACAAAACAGGCACAACTATCAAATTTAAATTCACTGGGTGTAAAGGAGTGACATGCATTCATTCATTCAATACATTTATTTACACCGTAATAAGGAAGAGTCTCACATACACTAAAGTGGTCCCGTTAGCAAGCAGGAAGGCTGGCAGACAGGAGTTTTCTGTTACCCTCTCTCTCTCTGTCTCAGACAGGCAACAACAATACGCATGACCTTAAAGTTGCTTCTTCAGGGTTGTCTGGGATTAGCCTGAGAGAGAGAGAGAAAAAAACGGGGGGGGGGAGGTTTTTGCCTTCCTGATATTGCCCTAGGCCTACATTCCGTTATGGTCATCTTTTGAACATTTGAATGGTTTTAATTTTTTTTGTCAGTTTGCATGGCAGGAGTCTTACTTGTTTTTTATATGCTAACATTTAAATCAATTCTTTTTCGCTGTTGTATTTTACTTAGATTAGTATATTTTACCGGAGAGAATTATATATTAGGTCTGTAGTGATGAAAGTGACTCATACATATGATCATTTATGCTCTCGATAAGGAAGATTCTTGCAAGCAGACGGGTGCGTTCTATTCGTCTCAATCAGTGCTCAGTCTGTGCCGTTGTTGCACGGAAATTGCATGGATTAGTCAGCACAATACTGTATTGAAAGTCCTTTTGCGACATTGCGTATTGAAAATAAAACTCGTTCTGTGAAAATATTCGCTTTTACTTTGCAGCAGATTGTAGCGGTTTTTTATAGCTGAACTATAGAAAAGAATGTGCTGTGCATTATTGTTTATATGTAACCTTTAAGTGTGATCTCTCTGTCATTTTTATGGACTAATAGTTCAATACCTGATTATGAAAACAAATTAATGGCATTTTAAAAAGAGAGTTGCGTAGTAAAACGAAGGATTTTTACGGGTGTTTTAACCAAGCTCTTGCGCCTGAATGAGATTTATAATAATCCATTAGTAAGATTTGATAATTTTTCTGAACAGTTCTTGCTAAAAGATGAACTTAAATAAATTCTTATTACGTTTTTGCTAAAAGCGAATGATTCGTGCGATTAACCTTCACAATACCAAGCCAGAGAAAATAGTACTATAATAGTTAGACCAATCCCCTCCCCCCCTTCTCGTGTAACACCTGTAGGTCCACATTTACGATGAAACTCAACCTCCGGCGTGCGGTAATGTTTGTTTTGTTGTTGTCTTGACGAGGAATAACACTGATCGTGCATGTTGCAAGAGGTTTAAAATAGTCTTTTTTAAATTTTTGCCGTCATATCCTGTCAGATAATTTGTCCTTTCCCGCGTTTATATTGGGTGTATATCATGGGCCTTTTGCTGTTTATATTCTCCTCTTCAGACCAAAGGAATTCGTGTTTTATATTGGTCTAAGGTTAATCGTTGACTTTCATAGGCATATAGATAAACTTTTGCTTAATATAGGGCCTATGGGTGATCTTTACTTTATAGGCCTATGCTTAATCGTTGAGCAGCTGAAGACGAACATTATCAAATAATTATCGACGATTTCTTGGAAGAAAGGATGAAATAAACCGAAGTATTGCTTTGGTTGGGTTTTGGTTGGTGGGGGAGGGGGGTTTGTCCTTTAGAGGTCGTTGGGTTCGATTCGGAAAATGCTCTGTTGCCATATCGTTGTCTATTTTGTCGAAATCTGTGTTATGTAATAACAGCGTTTCATTATGTATAATTAAGTTCATAGGAATGAACACGATGTGGTGGACGCTTATGTCTTAATAGATACGGAAAATAATAGTACTATTTTGCAGTAAGGGAAGACCTTGAACCGCATCTTGTTGCTGGTAACCGGCAGAATAGATGCATCATGTGTGTATATTTTTACCTAATATGCATTTGCTATTTATAACATCTCGCCACAGAGACAGCTTTGGTTGTTAGAGAAGAGAAGTAAGAGATACTTCTATATATTTTGCGTGTAATTTTTGGGGCCTTGTTTTAGTAAGGATAAAAGATTTTTGAGGATATGTCGTTGGGTGGGTTGACAGCATACGGCGTTGATCGTGGCTTTGGCAGGAGTAAATGGCGGGAGAAACCTTGGGACAGATGTCGAAAGTATGGTGGCTATTATTGTTATTTATTTAAATAATTAATTAGTCTAGGGGTTATTTACATTACACACTACTGCCACATATCGCTCTCGACTTATTAATGTTATTAATATTATTAGCACTAAAAGTAAATGCAGAAATGAGACTAAAATAATGAGGTGTAACAGCCACAGACCGGCTACACACTAGACATATATATATACCGGTTTTGTCGGTTCTGTTGGTTGGTTTCCCCGTCTGTCTGTAGGAAGTTGTGGGGGCGGGAGGGGGAGGGGAAAGATGTAACCACCAGTACCAAGGAGAGAGAGAGAGGTGAACGAGTGTTTGTGTACGGAACTGGTGCAGGAGTCACGTGGCTTGCCATGTTTTCTTGAGAAAGAGAGAGATTGAAAGAGCGGGAGGGTTAGCTTGGGTTTTAAGGTCCAGTGAATGCAAATGCATAATGAATCCTCTTAAGGGCGTAAGTTATTCCTGGTGGGTAGTGAATTTAAATGTGAGCTATTTGTGGATTGTGCGCAGTGTATAATTGTTAGATTATAAATTCCTTTACACACTGAGAAGAAGAAAATCTTGAAAATAATGTTGTACCAGGTCATTCCTTCTACGTCCAAATGGACGTTATAATATAAATGTTTGAATTAATTGTGACGATGTAGGTCCTGCCGTTTTTATTGTCAGTTTGAAGTATACATCTGCTCACACAAACATTGTTCTTATATAGTGTTTTAGAAACATTGTTATAATGTAAAAACCTAGTACCTGTTTCATTAGTTTTATTATTGTTACGTGGCAACAAACTTCTGTCTGCTAAAGTAACAGTAACGCATCTGTTGATTAAGTTTTTAACGAACGCGAGACCTAATCTTGGTTAGTTTAGAAATTCACCTCTTACGTAATTTCAGTGGACTTTCTATTTTCTCTGGGTTGACAACCTGATCTCCGAAATTCATGTTACTGGCGGTTTGAGTGTATATATTTATAGTTAATCGAAGCGTTGTCGTAGACTAAAAAGGCATACGAGTTACATAGAATCTCGTATGGTTGTTATTTCACTTGTTTATAGTATATATAACTTCCTTTTCACACGTTTATGCTGTTTTATTTAACCATACGTGAAAATGACGGCGAAATCATTCTGATATATGCCGTCATTCTTTCTCGGAAGTGTGTCTGGAATAGACCTTTTTAAGATTATTCATGATCTATCAAATGATAACCAGTAGAAACTCTCTCTCTCTCTCTCTCTCTCTCTCTCTCTCTCTCTCTCTCTCTCTCTCTCTCTCTCTCTCTCTCTCAGCAAAATTAAGTATACCTCAGTTTAACCAGACCACTGAGCTGATTAACAGCTCTCCTAGGGTTGGCCCGAAGGATTAGATTTATTTTTCGTGGCTAAGAACCAATTGGTTACCTCCATAGAGAGATCTCGGTATCCGTGACCCCTTGCAGTAGTCGAGAATGTTTCAGGACCTTAGCTTATATAAGAGTAGCATGATGTCCCAACATACGTTGCCGGTTTTGCCGTACTTATATAATTTCTTTTTGTTGTTTTAGTGTCAAGGTTCATTTTATATCAAAATATGTTTTTTTTTAAAGTTTACTGTCTTTTAAATGTTTATTATCCTTATTCGTGGGCTTTTGGTAAGCAGGCATCAACTTCAGGCACGTAGATCTTGTGGTGTTTCTCCTAGACCCACGTCGAGTTTGTCTAGTTTCTAGACCTATAATTTTTTCCCAGCAAAAAAAATGTCATCGTAAGTCCAAAGTTCTATTCAACTTAGCTTCGTCGATCTCTCCGAGGAAAGTGTTCCCTTTAAGATGCAATAAAGGAACCTTTATAAATAGCCCTACGAATATTTCGGCGCTGGGGACGGTTGGTTGGCTAATTTCAAACCGGCTGTGACGTCACTTTAAAAACATCCCTCCCCGGTTTATGTATTTTTTTTTTTTTTTTATTTAAAGCCACATTTCCGGTGCGTCTGTGTATATGCCCTTCCGAAGAGGTAATGGAGAAGTATACTAGGTGTATGGGGTATTTGAAAGCTTACGTATGTGTATTTTGCGTTTAAGTGCAAATAACCACGACGTTTATTTAGAATTAGGTCCGACAGAGCCATAGGACGTTCAAATGTAGACTAGGGAGGAGGAGAGGGGGCGGGAAGGGGCAGAGCCTTGGCAGTAACAATGTTTGTTGTTGCTGTTGCGAGGTATTTGTAGCAATCCATGGCCACATTGCTGAACTCTTGGTCTCGGCGGCGGAAGAACCTTCATCCAGGTAAAGGGACGACGTTGCCCTTGAACCAATTGTGGTGCGAGTTTTGTCTGCCGTGGAAGTGATTTGTGTCGGAGGTTGTCTGATTTTTTAGTTTTGAGTTTGTGATTTTTTCTAATTTTCGTATAGTTTTTTCAGATATTGGCTGATTTTCTCCTGAATTTGGTCTGAGTCTGGATTTTGTCGGATTTTTGTCTGACTTTGTCTTGTCTTTTGTCTGCTGAGAGAGAGAGAGAGAATTCAGAGGGTATGTTTTGCTTGTTGAGAAAAGGTCTTTAATTAAGAGGTCAAGGTTAAACCTCTGCAGCCCGGTACAAGTGATGATGTTCGGTTTTAGGGTTAGCCTAAGTACAAAAGCAGTAATAATGGTAATGATAATATTAGTAGTATAATTATTTATCATCCCTTACCCTCCAGAACTCAAGATCTAATACCTGGTTTGGGGTTCCTAGAAAAAGGTAGTTTGATAGTAATTTTATTACCACAGGCCGATATTGCAACACAAGTTGATTCTTTATCACCTTGTTGATGTATTTGGAAGTGCTTTCCTTTTCTTACACTTTCCGTAAAGCTCTTTTTGTTATACTTTTTGTTTTTATAGTTTATTTTTCTTTGTTTTCAAAGTAATTTCTTGCTTGGATATACATTCATTGACTTGCCTTGAAGAATACCACTGGCTTATAATTATATAATTTACTTAAATTTTTATCTATATTAATTTTTTGCTTTGTTAATTCATATTTATTTATTGCTTTGTTAATTCATTTTTTTATTTTCTAACAAATTATTCTTTTTGTATTTCCTATTACTTTCTGTTACTACTATCAAATGAACACAACATTCTTTGGAAGATTGAATTTCAAGTCAATGGCCCCTGTGGTGGGCTTGTTCTATATGAATAGGGTTCATCTTTTGAATAATAATAATAATAATAATAATAATAATAATAATAATAATGTAGTCGTCGTCTTTGCCAAAGCATTGGAGACAAGCGAGCTGCTTTGGTGTAGAGTTGGCATAAACAAGACAAAGGAAATGAACCTCATAAAATCTCGGACATGGCAACCAAGTTAATAAATAAATGATTGCGTTCTGCAACTCAGGACATCGTGTGATGGATGTGCCCAGTTGCCAATGCTTTCCTTCTTTCTCTCATCCTGACGAAACGATTGCCAATCATGTCATCACCCTCCCTTTGTTTGACGTCCCTGGGAAAGTGTCTGTCGTTAAACGAATACGTTTGTTCGTGTTTGTTGCGTCGTTGGACGGGACACTTGTTGGTTTCAGGGTTTGAGGATGGGCGCCGCCCTTCTCCTGAAGATGTCCACCTCCAATCACCTAAACACCTTTTTTTTTTTTTTTGGTGGGGGCAGGTGGAATTTTTTTGCCTTTTTGGGGCGAGTTGTTTTCCCATCTTTTTAGGGAGTGAGTATGTTTTTCCACCTTTTTGGGGGTGGTGTTTTTTTTTAATTTCTGGAGGAGGTGGGTGTGTTTTTTCAGCCTATTTGACAGTGTGTGTGTTTTTCCTGCAATTTTTGGGGGTGGATTTTTTTTTTTTTTTTTTTTTTTTTCCTCTCTCCTACCCTTTTAGGGTGGGTGGGTTTTTTTTTTCACCTTTTGGGGGTGAGGACGGGTTTTGTCCGCCTTTTTCGGGAATGGTTGGTTTTTCCCTCCATTCTTGGTGGGTGGGTCTCGGTTTCTAAAACCGTTTTTGGGGATGAGGTGGGTTTTTTCGCCCTTTTTGGGGAGTTTGTTTTTTCCATCTCTTTGGTGGGTGGTTTTGTTATCTTTGTTGGGCGGTGGGTGGGTTTTTTCACAATTTTTAGGGGGTAGGGAGTTTGTTTGATACATCAAATTTTATTGATTAATTTGAAGCATTGGGACGTGGCCGCCATCCAATGGTGTGTTGGAAGATGAAAGTTGGTTGGGGTATTTCTTGGTACTTTCAGAACGGAAGTTCTTTTGGTACATTGAGGCTGGCGCCCCCTTCTTCTGGAGGTTGTCCATCCTACCCCTTTTTGGGGGGTTTAGTTGTTCCTTAAGATATGCAAGTATCTGAATTATTTTGAAGCGTTGGTATGTGGCTGCCATTCAAAAGGGCATGTTTAAAGGCAGTTGGGGTATTTATTGGTACTTCTAGAACGAAATTTCTTGTGGGGCATTATTTTGTGGGTACGTCATAAAGGCAAGATCCCTGTGGCGTCTGAAGATGAGGAGGAGGAGTTACAACTTCGCAGTTCTTTGAAATGGATAGATGGTTTATTTAGCACTTGTTAAAAGGAAGGAGTTTGGTATTTGTTTTGCTGTAATTTAAGGCTGTGAGGTGTATTTGCTGTGCTGTTAAGTGTTTGAAATGAATATTTAATTTTTGCTATTTTTTAAACATCGATGCATACGCCTTGACGTTCTTCAGTTAATGCAGAGAAGATTGTATACTGTATATGTACTGTATATATATAATATATTATTGTATACACGTACACATACATAATCTTTTAATAATCTCAGTATTGAACCCCACGTAACCCAATAATATGCAGTTCTATATACCTTTGAAATGACATACTCAGTGAAAATTAGAATAGTATAATGGTGAAAATAGAGATATTTTAATTAGGTAAATTTATTTTGACTCACTATACTAGCCAATAAACGAGTGTTATTATGGTAACACGGTGCAATATTGTACGAAATCTCTGTCCCTACAATTAGACATTTCTGTACCCTAACAATTCGACCCCCAGTTGATGACAGGGGTCCAGTTCGTCTTGTCCATTGAAATCACCTTTTCGTTTAATACTTTCCAACGTCAAAACAGAGACTTGAGTTGCCACGCATTCCTTTATGTCTGTTTTTTTTCAGACGGCGTCAAAATTTGGCAAGTTGGGGAGGGCGGTTTCTGGTTGGTCCGCAATGCCATGGGATGACCTTGTGGTTGTATGTTGGCTGGTGCTGGCAAGGGAAAGTCTCTCTCTCTCTCTCTCTCTCTCTCTCTCTCTCTCTCTCTCTCTCTCTCTCTCTCTCTCACAAAGCAGAAATATTCTGCCAGTGTTGTTTTCATGAACGGGAAAGCTCTCTCTCTCTCTCTCTCTCTCTCTCTCTCTCTCTCTCTCTCTCTCTCTCTCTCTCTCTCTCTCTCTCTCTCAAGACTATTTTTTTTGTCGAAATGTGGAAGGAGTTTTTCATGTGATGGGAGAAGTATAATGGACTTAGAACCTCGTCCAATTCGGATTTTTTCGGACTTTGTCAAATCGGGGGTAGGATTGATATACGTAGAACCTTGGCCAATTGGTCCTAGAACCTTTGCTTGATTTGGGACTTTTTATATATGTGTGTATGTATGTATATATATATATATATATATATATATATATATATATATATTAATTTTATATATATATATATAATTAATTTTGTGATATCTGAATTGTTAATAAAGCTGTTTTCGAAATTACATTATATAATTTACCAACACTTACCCGATGAAATTTAAATATGATCTCTGTATTATCATAATTTCTGAAGGTATGACTATATTATATTATCAGTAAGGAAATTGTCTACTGTGTTATAAAACTATAAAATTTAATATTTTACCAATACAGAATTGTATACAGTAATACAGAAACTATAAAAATCCTCCCTTGAACTGCTTAGTTTTATCTTATCTTCAGAAGCACCCAGCTATGCTGCTGGGTTCAGGGGAGATGTAACATTCAGGTAGGAACATTTGCCAGTTAGGGTATCTACGAGCTGACTGGCGCCGGTTTCCGGAAAAAAAAAAACAAAAAACAGACGTATCCATGGAATTTTTCATCAGTGGCATATTGAAATGTAATTTCTGTAAAAATTCGTTTAGCAAACAGTGATATGTTTCTTTAAAAATTTTGTTTAGGAAATAATTATATTTTCTCAAAAAAAATTTGCTCAGCCAATAATTATGTTTCTTTTAAAAAATTTGCTTAGCAAATAATTATTAGTTTATTTAGAAAATTTGGTCAGCAAGTAGTTGTGTGTCTGTATACGCACAAAATTCTAGTATCTATCATTGTAGTGTCCTTCAATTGAGTTAGAATTTTTCATCAATGACATGCAGAAATATTCTTTTTGTAAACATTTTCTACAGCAAATAACCATTGAAAAACATGTTCTACACCATCATAGAGTGTAGATATACGCAACAGACACGTGAACAGGGCGTGAATTGGCATTTGTTCGATCTTAGACAAGCGTAAACATTGGCTTTATGTGGTTCAAGGCTTGGGGAGCGAGTTTTGTAGGTCTTTGGCGAAAATTAGTTTGATTTTGTTTCCTTCAATGAGTTGAGACAAAACTGGTTTAAGTTTGGAAAAGAAAGTGATTCACTTTGGGAATAAAATGTTTAAGAAGATAATTTTGTAAAGGAGAATTTTATTTCACCTTTGTTTACTGAACTATTTTGAGAAAAATCTGGTTCAAATTTGTGAAAGAAAGCGGGCGGATTCAGTCATGAATAAAATGTTTTAGATGTAGATTTTGTACAGGGGAATTGTATAATTTTATTTTTGTTGTTTGCGTCGTTCTTTGTAAATTTCCGAGAATATATTTGCTTGTGTCAAGCACAAGCATCACAGTAAGATTCATAACTTTCTTCTTTTCTATATTTTATACAACCCTGCAGTAGAAGAGACGGGACTCTCACCCTACAGAATACTCGAATTTGTTCCTTAATTAAAAAAAAAATTCTGTAAATGACTTTTGAGATGTTAAAGGGAACGTCTTGCCCTCTTGGTTCTTCAACTCGACCATCCGTTGCCTTTGTTTTTTGGCAAGGGCTTCGGTCTGACTCTCACTGAGTTTTTTTTATTTTGTTTTTTTCAAGCGAATTATATGTTGTTGTGCAATGCTGTCTCTCCCGGATGGGAGACGCACAAACATGCCTACGTAAGTGTTGCTTATTTGACATTAATTTTTTTTTTAACTGTACGAATTTGTTTATGAGATTTTTTTGTAAAGTTTTTCTTGTGTTTATAGTTTTCCTTGTATTTATCAAGCATTTCCTTATATTTGGGATTGAGTTGTTGACCTGCCTTGCTGTGTTTCTCTTCATATTAGTTATTTCTTCTTCCTTATTATCGAAAATTATCATCTTGCAATCATTACATGTGTTTATGAGGATGATTTTATTGTAAAGTTTTTTGTCTGTGTAAAGTTTTCCCATTTACTCATCAAGCCTTTCCTTATACTTTGGATTGAGTTGTTGATCTGCCTTGTTGTATTTCTCTTCATATTAATTATTGCCCCTTCCTTATTATCGAAAATTATCATCTTGCTATCATCATTACCTAAAGCACCCGCCTCTTCCTCACTCGTCTCCATGTTCGTAAACAAAAGCAAAACTTCCTCAAGGTCGGGATTTGGGATTTCACCCTTTCGTGCCTCACTTGTTTTCCTCCTCTGATCCCTTCGTGTCTCTTCTGAAGAAGAGGAAGAAGAAGAAAAGAAAGTGAAGAAGAAGGAAGAATCATTGGCTGTGCGAACGCTCCTTGATGAAAAATCTGAGTGTGGCACTGTGTTCCTGCTGTTCCTGCTAGCCTCCTGAAGGTGCCAAAAGGGACGAGACATTCTTGGCACAGGGAAAGTTGTTTACCAAGGCGGTGTTCTTGGCCCACACATGAAACTGTAATGTACTTGGCTCTATTTATAGTTCCAGTGGGCCTTTTTAGATAGAGGGGCAGAGAGACTTCAGAGTTGGTTTTGGTCGCATAGTAGGGCCAGTTGTAATCGGTATGAATATTGGAGGGTGTGATTTCCCTCTTCATAAATTAATATGCGTAGGGTTCTATAGAATTTTCATGTGGTTGACAAGGCAGTGTATTTTCCCGTTTTCTGAAGAATGTCTTTCCTGTCTATTAATTGATTGATTGTAGAATATAGGACGTAATTACCAGGTTTACTGACGCCTAACAGTGTAGTCTGCTCTGTTTACATGTTTAAAAAATGTTTTAAAACACCTAAACAATAATGTCTCTCCCTCTCCCTTAATTTCCCCTTTGATATAATAATGACTATTATGTAAGTTGTGGGTCAGTTTTTATTGGCGTTTCCTTGATGAAGAGAAACTCCTTGTAATGTTTAAATTGTACTTCACTTCTCCATTTTACTTTCCTAAGTTTATGTAGCTTTTTAACTAAGTGGTTTGCAAAGGAAGTTGTCGTTTACAGAGGAATTTCTAGATTTTTGAATTTGTTACAAATGAGGTTAGTATTTTACCTTTGACTTAGAATGCATAAGAAAGAAAAAAACACTTGGTGCACATACTTCCTCCACCAATGTCTAATCCCATGTTACACGTGCAGACTAACAGGAGAGATAGCTCTTATCCATACTTTTATTAATTGATTTTGGGTACCAGAACCATTAACTTTGACAGAATTTCTTATGTTAAATTTGGGTACCAGAACCAATAACTTTCAGTCAGACTTTCTCTGAGTAAATTTGGATACTAAAACCAATAACTTTCAGCCAAGCTTTCCGTTCTTAAATTTGGGTACAAAACCGATAACTTGCAGCCAGACTTTCTTTGAGTAAATTTGAGTACCAAAACCAGTAACTTTCAGTCAGACTTTCTCTTATTAAGTTTGGTTACCAGAACCAGTAAACTTTCAGCCAAACTTGCTCTAAGTAAATTTGGGTACCAAAACTAGTAACCTTCAGCCAAACTTTCTCTTGAGTAAATTTGGGTACAAAATCAGTAACTTTTAGCCACAGTTTCTCTGAGTAAAATTGGGTACCAAAACCAATAACTTTCAGCCAAACTTGCTCAGAGTAAATTTGGGTATCAGAACCAATAACCTTCAGCCAAACTTTCTCAGAGTAAATTTGGGTACCAGACCCAATAACTCTCAGCTAGACTTTCTCTGAGTAAATTTGGGAACCGGTTATACTTTCTCTGAATAAATTTAGGTACCAAAACCAATAACTTTCAGCCAAACTTTCTTTTATTAAATATGTATACCAAGACCAACAACTTTCAGCCAGACTTTTTGTGAGTAAATTTGGGTACAAACCAGTAACTTTCATCTAGACTTAATTTAGTTAAATTTGGTCATATGGTTACCATGACTGAAGCCTCGAACATTTAAAAAAAGGCTCCGTAGCTTCCTCCCCCACCCCTTCCCTAAAAATAGGTGATGGTGGTCCCTTCTCGTCAGAATTTACTTACCTCTCCAAAAAACCCAAACACGTGATGTCAGTCACATTAGCCCAGCTATGGTCAGATTTGCCTAAAAATCCCTTGGACCTTCGTCAGTGAAGGCCTCACCATCTCAAGTTCCACTCAACGAGGAATGGATATTTCTGTTTGAAGACTAAAATTTTATGATGATTTTTGTTACTTAGAAATAAACTTCATTAATCCTAGAGTTTAAACCTTGAAGTTCTTTATCTAAGGAGTTATCTCTCAGAGTTTTTAAGTTTGTTCTAACCTCACGATTTGAAGTTTAGAGCTAGGCTTATCTGTAGAGATAGGCTTTGCAGCTAGGCTTATCTTTTGAGTTAGGCTCTCATAGCTAGGCCTATCTTAGAGTTAGGCGCCGCTGTACCTAGGCTTATCTTAAGGTTAGGCAGTTTTCAACTAAGCTTATCATAGAATTAGTTTCTTTTTGTGGGTTTCCTGTTTAATCTAATCTTTGGCTAGACTAGAGTGCTTTTTGGAGACATCTGTCTTAAAATTAGGTAGGCCTTTTCAGGCTTAATTTCATAGTGTTTAAGATTAATTTTTCTGGTTTTTTTTTTATTAAAGTCTAACGAGGAATATTACAAATGATTGTCATCATCAAAGTCTTTTTCCTGCCCAAAATATTATGAAGTGAACCATTCATTGAGTGTAAGTAACACTTGGAAAAGGCTTATGATAAACTACGACCCCCGGTTAGTGATTAAGCTGAGAAGACAACACTTAAGTCTTTTATTGATGATGTCTATGTTGAATCTGCATTAGAACATATATATATATATATATATATATATATATATATATATATATATATATATATATATATATATATATATATATATATATATATATATATATATATATATATATATATATATGTTTGCGTCGTGTCTGTGAATGCAGGAGGAACTATTTTCATGTTATTGTTTTGTTGTGAATAAAAAAAAAAAAAAAAATAGATGAGTAGCTGGTAATCTAGTTCTTGGTAGTTCTCTAGTAAAATCGTCAAGTTTTGTTTTTCCAATACATTCCAGTCGTATTAAATCTTGAACAAAATAATTTCTACCAAATAAAATTAGAAGGACTATTCTGCTATGGATTTTGGAGAGAGAGAGAGAATTTCTTCATATGGCCTTGGGAGTCTCGGTAGGTACGTTGATTACATAATCGCGTTTGCTTTTGGACTAAAAGTTTTGAATTTCATAGTAAAATTGGACTTTTGGTTGATTTCCTTAAGAAAAGGAGGAATAAAGGTTTTTAGTAATTAAAAATAGAAAGCTTTTTATGAGAAAATTATCTTTGTACATTGATATATATCAAAGGAGATTCTAGTTTCATTTCCTTCCACACGAAAATATTATAGAAAAATGTTTTTTGTAACTTGATACGTAAAGTGATAATTTATTGTCGTTGGAAGTTGCACCCACAGTAGTAGCACGCCCTGGACTAAGTAAGGCAGAGGGCTCTTGAGGGTGCCCACTTCCTCGAAAGTATTTTGGTCCTCCTCCTCCTCCTCCAACATTGTTGGCGCGTTTCTCCCTCAAGGGAAAGAAAGACAAATACAAATTGAAGTAGGTCTGGATTCTTGAAGCGACATCTGACACTGTTGAAAATCTGGATACGTCCGGGAGTAGTTGTGTGTGTTTGTGTGTGTGTGTGCGCGCGCGCGTGTCTAGACAGGCATATTGGTAACAAGAAAAATGAATGGAGGTTTCAAACATCTCAAAATATTCGTTGCTCCATGATTTTGTCTTAATTTTGTTGTGTGGTCGTGACTGCTCCATTGAAGTATGTTGGTTCATTCAGAAAAAATGATGGCATTTTAGTGCAAGCTGTTTCGTGTTTATTTGTTTATGTTATGGCCCGTTTGTTTTTCCTTATCCTTACCTCGATGCATTCTCTCAGAGAGAGACGTTCCATTCGACCACTCAAGGATACCTGTATAAAATAGTGTTCTTACAATACAGGACTAAATGTAGCCTGTAGAAATGTTCAGATCTACAGAAATTTTGAAGTTTTTTTGTAGACTAGTAATGTTCAAAACTACAGAAACTTGAAGTTTTTGTCTGTAAATTCCAAGACTGAGCAGCAACTGCAGATTCACACTACCTTCCCCCGTCGGAAAGTCTTCGTATAAATCTTTGATTGAATTATTTCAAGGTCAAACCTTGATCTGAAGGACTGCAGATACGAGAGTTTAGTTACAGAGGTTTTGCTTTTGCTTGCAGTGATGTCATCATGCTTGAGTTCTCATTGCTCACAGGGACTTCAGACCATTTATATAAATATATAAATGGCGCAGTTTGTGTAAGGTAGTTTGATGTCATGTTGGTGAGATTTGTGTAGGTTTATGGTGCTATAATTGACGTGGAGGCATTCATGATTTGACAGTTAAAATTTGGTAGTAATTGGTGAGTTTGTTTTCTCGGGAGTCACCCCATTTAAAGGGAGTCTAATGAATGTTAACTGCATATACAAGTGATCAAACATCCATTGCATAAAAATCAGCAAGCTTGCAATTAGACTTGTGCTTCCTTGCCAACCGCCGACGCGCGCTAGCTCGTAAAAGGAACGTGACTAAGACGACGATTTGTAGCGTTTCAGCGAACTCTTAACTTCCTGAAGTCTCTCTCTCTCTCTCTCTCTCTCTCTCTCTCTCTCTCTCTCTCTCTCTCTCTCTCTCTCTCAAGGCCTTTGGTTGGTCCTTATGAAGGGCTGAAATGTCCCTTCCTTCTGTAGAGTATCTTTGAGGGTCCAAGGATCTTTGTCTCTTTTCAAAGGACGCCTGTTTGGAAAAGGGTTGATTTGAGGGTAAAAGTATGTCTTTTGTTTTGTCAGTGGATCGAGACATGTGTTCCTCTGCAGACGACCTTGCTAAGCAGGTGTAATCTCTCAGACCGCAGTTAACGAGCCTTTGGGGAGCTAATTTAGGTCAGCTGGTTTAGAATTTGATGTTTGTTTTACCTGAGGTTTTTGTTGTTGAATTTATGTATTGTATTTTTTCAAGCTTTAATTTTTTTTAGTGGGAGTTTTTTTTTCTGACCCTTTAAAATTTTTAAAGCATTAAATAGCTTTTCCTTTTCCTCTCTTCAAATTTAAGAATTTGGTGTTGTTTCACCTGAGTTTTTTGTGATTAAATTTATATATATTTTTCAAGTTTTTATTTTCATAGGAAGGCTTGTCCATCTCTATGTCCTTTTAATTATTTAAAATATTCTTTTTCTCGTCTTCAAACGTAACGATTTAATTAACCTGCCCTTCCGTTACAATATCTTTGATGTCACTTCTTTATGAATGACTTTTCGTTATCATGACAAGACTGATAACATCTGCCCTAATTTATAACCTGAGTGCAAATCGCAATGACGACTGCAGTTTGTAATGCTTTGATCTGTCTTGTATCTGTATGGTTGTAATATTACAGTATGTGATTAGTTTGTATGTCTGTAACGTTACTGTATGTGATTAGTTATGGCCTGTATTCACCTTCGACCCAAATATCTATCGAGAATAGTTAAAAATATCAAGTTAATCACCCAATGCCCCTAGATAGATTCGGAGGAAGGGTGCCAAGTAACAGCGATACGGTGCCTGGAGAAGCTGTGCAGAAGAATCTCTCTCTCTCTCTCTCTCTCTCTCTCTCTCTCTCTCTCTCTCTCTCTCTCTCTCTCTCTCTCTCTCTCTCTCTCTACAAGAATGGCTCTAGCTGGGGATCTAATCCACAAACCGAATGAAAAAATTTAAACATTTCTGTCGTTTTAAAATAAAGACATTTCTCTCTCTCTCTCTCTCTCTCTCTCTCTCTCTCTCTCTCTCTCTCTCTCTCTCATTCATGCAAGGGGTCAGTGACACTCTTGTTTTCCTTGACCCAGTTTTTCTCGGGGAAAACATCCTGTGTGTGTGTTTTTTTTTCAGATGCTCAGAGTATAATGACTTGTTTTTAAGGAAAATTTTTTTTTTTTTATTGTAGGTCGTTGTATTTAGCGGGTTAGATCCTCAGCTAGAAGAAGTCTTGTGTTGAGAGAGAGAGAGAGAGAGAGGATTTCATAGGGGCTAAGAAATTAATTAAATAAATTAACATACTCCTTAATTTCGTTTTTAGTTGGCGTACAGTGTGGTAAATGTAACTCTCTCTCTCTCTCTCTCTCTCTCTGGACCATCGTTCGTGCAACATTGAGCATTGACGGATAGTCTCGAATTTGATGTAGGCTACATTAGCGTGAAAAAATGAAATTGAGAGAGAGAGAGAGAGAGAGAGACTCGGTGCGTTAAAGTGGCTTGTTCAGTCTTACAGACTTGTACGCAGTTATAGTAATTATGTTTTTTTGGGGAGTGTGATGTCATAGCGCAAACCATAAATTTATCGAGTAGCTAAGCAACAGACCACTCCTTTATTTTTGTGTTTATTTATTTAATTTATTTTTCCTTATGAATAGTTCATGTACTGTAGATTAGTTAATGTAAAATTTTATAAAGCTTATTAAAAACAGTGGATATTACGGTCTTTGTTTGGGCTTAATAAAATATATTTTTTAATAATACAACAATTCCTTAAGGAATCAGGAATTAAACCAGTATTAATAGACTTTAAATAAACTAACCTTTTTTTATTAGTCTTCAAGATCCCAGCACTGCCCTTTGACCTTTGCATAACCTTTGCGTGCTAGTGTTACCTGAAGACATTCAGGCGCAAACCTGAAGAAACGTATAGAAGCTCAAAAGAGAACTACCCTTTTTTATTCATATTTTATGTAGCATTTTGAAATTGTACTCCTCCTCCTAGGCCTACAGTGTGTTTCGTGAAACTTGTTTCGCCTCTGAATATTAACTGGACTTTTTAATTGTTTTGTATTTTTTGTAGGGTTTTGTAACTGTACTCTTCCTTTCATGGGACTTAGGCCTATGGTGTGTGTTCTAGGCGTATAGAGTGTGTCTCGTGGAAACACGTTGCGCTTCTAAATATAAACACCGTTACCTTAATTAGAAGGAAGCTGCTTAATTTAGGTCTTCCGTTTGTTTGTTGTTTGTTAATGTATCAATTTATTTGTTGTCTTTGCGATTATAAAGTTATGTTACTTGTTTATCGCTGAATGATAGCACATAGGCTTACGGCTTGGAAATCAGTCAAGATTTTTTTTTGTTTTGGTCAAATCTAGGCCACAGAAACACCACTACCTCTCTAAAGAACTGCCAAGGACATTTTATTAAAAAAAATATATTGGCACGCCATTATTCTTCTTTAAACTATTAAAATAACCAAGGTTCCACTCCGCTAACATACTTTCCCTCTCCTAACCTGAGAGAGAGAGATGTCTTGTGTCACGTAGACACAAGACCAGAACCACCGACTGACGGAAGACAACGCCAGCTACAGCCTTCAAAATTATCCATAATTCGAACACGTTTGGCCTTTTAAAAGAGTCGTTATTACATCACTCTCTCTCTCTCTCTCTCTCTCTCTCTCTCTCTCTCTCTCTCTCTCTCTCTCTACACACACACACACACACACACACACACACTGCTGTTTTAGCAGCACAATTTCATGTGTTAATCTCTCTCTCTCAGCTGTTTTAGCGCCACAATTTCAGTTGTTCAAGAATCAAGCGCTCTCTCTCTCTCTCTCTCTCTCTTTCACACACACACACACACACACACACACACTGTTTTAGCACATAATTTCATGTGTTAATCACTCTCTCTCAGCTGTTTTAGCGCCACAATTTCAGTTGTTCATGAGTCAAGCGCTCTCTCTCTCTTTCCACACACACACACACACACACACACACACACACACACACACACACACACACACACACACACTCTGCTGTTTTAGCAACACAGTTTCATGTGTTAATCTCTCTCTCTCTCTCTCTACTATTTTTAGGCAAAACACACTTCAGGTAGAATTCATTCAAGCCTCCCTGTTGCGTGTTACTTTCTGGTTACCCCACGAGCTCAAACCCGCTCCTTGTCGAGATATTTCAGGTTTCTTAAAGGAATAGCTTAAGGTATCCTCTTGTTTATCAAGGTTTTGTTTATTTCATTCTTTTTTTCTTGCTCTATTTTATTTCGCTCTCTTGTGTATCACGATTTTGTGAGCTTTCTTGCCTTATTTTCTCCCTTGTGTTTATCACGACGTTATCTTTTTTCTTTCTTTGTTTATTTCTCTCTGGTTTATCACGACTGTATATCTTTCTTTGTTTCTTTATATTCTCTTTCTTGTTTATCACGACTTTGTGTATCTCTCTCTCTCTCTCTCTCTCTCTCTCTCTCTCTCTCTCTCTCTCTCTCTCTCTCTCTCTCTCTCTTTATTATTTGCTTGATAACTATTTATGCTCTTTGTCAGTCTTCGTTAGTTCACCAGGGCAAAGGTGCTTTACTTGTGAAGAGTTAGTTTATAGGTTTTGCATATTTTAGAGTTATATTAAGATATTTTAGTTACAGTGCTGTTATATCACCCGTTAGGCTCCGACTGTGCTACAGGAAAGCGTTTCCTGTATTTTAGGGAACATAAGTAACAAGGTTAAATCTTTTCAAGATCACGGATGTTCGGGGAAAGTATCTCTCAGGACGTTTAAGAAAATAATTCAGGAAGTGCGCCAATATGCAGTCAGTGTGTCTCGCTGTCGAACTTCTCAGTTCCAGAGGTCCTTTGATCCTCACGCTGTTGGACTGTGGAACAGTTGCTGTCGAACTTCTCAGTTCCAGAGGTCCTTTGTTCCTCACGCTGTTGGTCTGTGGAACAGTTGCTGTCGAACTTCTCAGTTCCAGAGGTCCTTTGTCCCTCACGCTCTTGGACTGTGGAACAGTTGCTGTCGAACTTCTCAGTTCCAGAGGTCCTTTGTCCCTCACGCTCTTGGACTGTGGAACAGTTGCTGTCGAACTTCTCAGTTCCAGAGGTCCTTTGTTTCTCACGCTGTTGGACTGCGGAACAGTTGCTGTCGAACTTCTCAGTTCCAGAGGTCATTTGTTCTTCACTTCTCAGTTCCAGAGGTCCTTTGTCCCTCACGCTCTTGGACTGTGGAACAGTTGCTGTCGAACTTCTCAGTTCCAGAGGTCCTTTTTTTCTCACGCTGTTGGACTGCGGAACAGTTGCTGTCGAACTTCTCAGTTCCAGAGGTCATTTGTTCTTCACTTCTCAGTTCCAGAGGTCCTTTGTCCCTCACGCTCTTGGACTGTGGAACAGTTGCTGTCGAACTTCTCAGTTCCAGAGGTCCTTTGTCCCTCACGCTCTTGGACTGTGGAACAGTTGCTGTCGAACTTCTCAGTTCCAGAGGTCCTTTGTTTCTCACGCTGTTGGACTGCGGAACAGTTGCTGTTTCTCAGTTCCAGAGGTCATTTGTTCTTCACTTCTCAGTTCCAGAGGTCCTTTGTCCCTCACGCTCTTGGACTGTGGAACAGTTGCTGTCGAACTTCTCAGTTCCAGAGGTCCTTTGTCCCTCACGCTCTTGGACTGTGGAACAGTTGCTGTCGAACTTCTCAGTTCCAGAGGTCCTTTTTTTCTCACGCTGTTGGACTGCGGAACAGTTGCTGTCGAACTTCTCAGTTCCAGAGGTCATTTGTTCTTCACTTCTCAGTTCCAGAGGTCCTTTGTCCCTCACGCTCTTGGACTGTGGAACAGTTGCTGTCGAACTTCTCAGTTCCAGAGGTCCTTTGTTCCTCACGCTGTTGGTCTGTGGAACAGTCTCCCCGGGAATGTTGCGCAACTGGAACTTCTAAAGTTCAAGCGAAGATGCAGCTCATTACTACCCTAAAGCAGTTCTCCTTGTATTTTAGTAATATAGTTACATTTTTATATATTTATTTATTGATTTATTTTTCTTTTCTTTCCTTCCTTCTGTATTCCCTGTCACCTTCTGTTACTTCAATCAAGTGAACACCATATTCGTTGTAAGCTTGAATTGCCAGTCTTGCCACTGTGGTGGGCTTGTTTCATATGAGTAGGGTTCATCTTCTGAGTAATATAATAATAATAATAATAATAATAATAATAATAATAATAATAATAATAATCAGTAAGAGTCCTATGGGACATGTTTATCAGAGAATCGAGAAGGATTATCACAGGATTTCATGTCAGGTTCAAGAGGAATACCTTAGGTCATGACGGATGAATATAACCTTAGGACGTAGAGGTCAGCCCCAAGAATAAAATAGCCTTATGGCACGAATGTCATGAATAAGAACGGATAATTGTAGTGACGTGTCTACACGAATGTTTGACGCTGAAAATTGCGAAGTTGTATTGTCAAAATCTACATGTAATGATCAAGTTTTGAACATCTTAGTTCTTTTAAATTATCTTTTGTTGTAACTGATTTAATATTAGGTGAATATAAGTTATATTAATTATATTGTTCAGATCTACTGCATTTTAAACAGTAATGGATTATACTTTTAGTTCTTTTAAATTATCTTTTGTTGTAACTGATTTAATATTAGGTGAATATTAGTTATATTAATCATATTGTTCAGATCTACTGCATTTTAAACAGTAATGGATTATACTTTTAGTTCACGGCACCACTTGAAGTATTATAGAGAGAGAGAGAGAGAGAGAGAGGGCGGGGAGGAGGATCATATTCCATGGAAGTTTCCATCACGATGTCTCCATGGAACTTTCCATCACCACTTCATCTGGGCTGGGCATCCAGCCTTCTTGTTTACAGACAAACCCACCAAAGACGCTCTCCCCGTGGTGTGATAATCCCTTTGTTTGCAAATTCCAGCTTCCTAAATAGCTCATGGAAACCTATTTAAAAGTTTGATTATTTTAGATATTAAACGGTCATTTAAAAAAACATTTCCGTTAAGAAGATGGTCTGCAAAACGTCTTGTTTGTTCGCGTAACGGGTTGACAATCTCGTATATCGAAGAAGGAAATAAATGCAAGCGTTGTAACTTTAAATATTACACAGCACGGCCAGACCTGAGCTTAACCATCCCGTTACATCTGACGGTTTATTCCCCCCCCCTATTTTAGGGATATCCTTCTCACTTTCTGATACCCCCCACCCCCCTCCTCTAAATCTCCCACCTTCCCAAGTCCTAGACCCTCTCTCACTCCCCAACAGTCTGGCAAGACGTAAAATGGGCTCCTGTATAGTCTGTTGGCCTTGGGGACTTAGGGTTGGGGGAGGGGACGGTGGTTTAACCGACCATTCTCTGGTTATATCTGGTTATCACTGGCGGGTAGAAAGTCCTTGTAATGCCTGGTTGTATGTGGCATCGATTTGGGCTGGTGTTACCAAGTAGTAAAATTGACTGGATCATTTTAAACTGATCGCATGACTGGCTAGAATTGGCTAAATTATTGTTATATCTCATGAATTTAGGTTATTTATCCATTTATTTCAAGTATTAGACAGTAAATAATATGGTTCTTAGATTTTGGGCCATCACACCATTGTAATCGTTCTAATTACAAATAATAGTCTCAAGTAATTAGGCATAATTGCTTATCGGCGTAAAAGGTGAACTAACACTGTCTCGTTTAATATAAAGATATAGCCCCTTTATATTGACATCATTATTTTGACATTTCACATTCCTATTAATTAACCCTGAAGTTAATAATAGAAAGATACGTAAAGGTGATATGTTAATAACGTTGTCTGCGTATTATTATTATTATTATTATTATTATTGTTTATAAGAGAAACAAGAGAAGAAATAAAATTTACATGAAATAAAGCCAGGTAGACATGAACACGAATACCAATTACAGGTAGACTCTTCCTTAGAATCTTGATGAAGGCGACGTAACAGTCGTAGTATATATGTAAAACATAATGTATATGTATATATATATATATATATATATATATATATATATATATATATATATATATATATATATATATATATATATATATATATATATATATATATATATATATAATATGATAATCCTGTGTAATACAGTCTACGTGTAATAGACTCATCTTTATGTATCAGCAACACAATCTTCTTGATATTAACACGATGAAATTGCAAAATTACTTTGAAAAATTTTGTCATTTTTGACTGAGCAGGCAAACTATAATAGTAGTGCCATATGGCTCTTAGTAGTACCATATGGCTCTGGTACCATAATTTTAGACTGAGCAGGCAAAATAGTAGTACCATATGGTTCTAGTACCATAATTTTAAACTAAACAGGCAAACTATTACTGTAGTACCATATGGCTCCAGTACCATGTGATTTTTTATATTCCTTTCATTACTGAGACTTCACAAATATAAATTGTCAACGAAGACCCAAAATATTTTTAGTCTTTGGCTTAACATTCACACAGACGCTTTTAGGGAACATTAATTCAGACTTAACTTTTGTTCACATAGACGCTGTTAGGGAACATTAATGCAGTACAGCACCTTGTCAAGGTTGGCTTACGTATCCTTAGAGAAGGATTGCAGCCAACTCTCTTTGAGTGAAGGGTTAAATCAAGGCTGATAAGAGTGTAGTGACATGTCATCGATTATTCTCGAGTTTTTCATTGGCTGAAAAAGATTTAGTACTGAGAGAGTGGAGGTGGCGTCGATAACGGTTATTTATTTAAAAGACAGATTTCATGTAACTATGTTACAATAGAAGTTTGTTAATGAAGGTTTTTATTTTCATGTAAATTCTGACGCTGTTTAACGATATTTGGACGTTCGTAGGTGTATTTTAATTCGTAATTACGAAAGGTACTTGTAAGTGATGAAATTTTCTAACATCTGCCAAGGTGATATCTTGAAGTACAGTAATAATAGAATAGACTCATCAGTCTATCTTTATCTGTCTATCTATCTATCTATCCATCTATCTATCTATCTATCTATCTATATATATATATATATATATATATATATATATATATATATATATATATATATAGCACACACACAAAAGAAGTAAGAAGTCTTTGCAAATATCTTTTTTTTAATAGTCTAGTTGACATCAGCCACGCCAGATATCACTGGCTATGTCTGTTGTTGGTCAAAGAGCCAAGTTGATCATAGTACAATGGATTTATTTTCTTTTTTTTTTTCTAGCAATCTTTTGTACTCGAATCTTCCCAATCCTATTTCGAGAGAGAGAGAGAGAGAGAGAGAGAGAGAGAGAGAGAGAGAGAGAGAGAGAGAGAGAGAATGAATGTTTATATAGCCCAAACTAGTCACTAACTGCGCAGTATATTTCCTTATCTAATTAAATACAGAACGATAACCGGACAGTGCTATTGATATATATCTTGAATGACTTGGAAAAATAAGTACAAATCTAGAAAAAATATATAAAGTACAATTAGCCATCCAATCTCCATCCATTTAGTCTTAACAACATCACATGCTGATAAATAAGTTGACTTGTCTTGTTGTCATATTTTGGTTTTTAATTGAGACGAAAGTAAACTCACTTATGCACTTGGGATGGTTAATAAGGGTTTTAAAATTTATATAAGTCATGTGTTTGGTAACTGTTTAGAATTTTGGTGAATTGTATTTTAAGTGGGTAATGTCTTATTTATTAGTATGGTCTGTTTGTGACGTATCTTGTAAATTATATATATATATATATATATATATATATATATATATATATATATATATATATATATATATATATATAATTATATATATATATATAATTATATATATATATTATATAATATATATATATATATATATTGCATATACAAATACATATAGATATATAGAAGTATGCATAAATTTAATATATACAGTTTATGTGTGTATATGTACGTGTGTGTGTTCTGTATATAATTGGTCTAGATAGTTCTCTAGGTCTCTTACTTATTCAACTCACTCGCTCATTTAATTCTCTAGAAATAGCTGTTGGGCTCAAGGAATTTAACTAGACCAAGGGACGGTCTCTTCGTGACCAGTTTTTGCTTCTTGTTTTTCCAATTTTTGGTGTCTTTTTGGTCAACTTCTTCTACCCGATAATCACTTTGAAACTCCTTTTTTTTTCTTGAGTGGGTTAGCGTTTTACGTCAAGAGCACCAAGTCTGGCAAATCATCTAAAAAAAAAAAGTCGAGCTGTGGCTACGGTGAATGACAAAATTCTATGGAAGTGAATTAACTATAATAGGAAGTTTTGTCAAATCTCCTCTCAGAAGAAGCCTGATAAGGTAACACCTAGAGTATAGTGATAGGCCTAGTATGTAAAAATCCTTTTATTCTTATATATAGCTTTCTGTTGTATATAAAATTAACTTTAATATATTGTAAGACTCTAAAGAAATACATTTGTTGCTCTGCACAGCATGAGAAGTTAAAGTTGGACAAAAAGTATAACAAAATGTTTTTGCCAGAATGGCTGTCAGCCTATTCAGCCTGGTGAGACCAGTATATTGCAGAAATTGCTGGATTAGTACCAGTCATTCTTCTTCTTCTTCTTCTTCTTCTTCTTCTTCTTCTTCTTCTTCTTCTTCTTCTTCTTGGTCGTCGTCGTCGTCGTCTTCGCCTCCTCCTTCTTCTGTTGTTGGGGTAAAGGCTGACCCGTTCTCCAACACTGTGGTTCCTGATACGTGATGCATGATTTATTTATTTTTTTAAACGATGTTGGCTGCACTTGCTTACCAGCCACTGAAATTTAGTGCTATCTTACATTACCTAAATAACCTTAATATTTTTTGCATTATATTTTTTTTATTCATGAAGACAATTCTTACTGACGTCAGCATCTTAAGAGTGTTGTACTCTCAGTTATCTCTGGAGTTACATAATGGGTTTACGTCATACTTTCTCGAAACAAATGTCAAGGTTTTTTCTTATATTTTTGGCTAAAGGGGACGTTAGAGATACGTTATTTGTACTTTTGATTTAAGTAGCATGTATATTAATCAGATGCATAGGTAGGATGGCTGGTAGGTACGCATATCAATTAGGTTTTTACTTGTTTTTGAAGTGAAAACGATCTCTCTCTCTCTCTCTCTCTCTCTCTCTCTCTCTCTCACACACACACACACACACACACACACACACACACACACACACACACACACACACACAAGATAGACCTAGACCTAACCTAACCCAGCATGTACAACTTAACAACAAATCTAAACGAATCGCTTCTCTCTCTCTCTCTCTCTCTCTCTCTCTCTCTCTCTCTCTCTCTCTCTCTCTCTCTCTCTCTCTTCACATACACACACACACACACACACACACACACACACACACACACGATAACCTTTTCTGTTTAACAACAAATTAAACATCCCACAAACACACACACACACACACACACACACAGAGAACCTAACACTTTTCTGTTTAAATTCATCCCACAAAGAGAGAGAGTGTGCGGGGGATGCATTCATCAGTCACTAAAGTCATGAAGTTCCGGCATTTGTGCTTTGCGTGGGGAAGCACGGTCGTTAAATTTCGCCAGTTCCTTTGTTAACGCTTTTTTTGAAGGTGACCTCTCGACGAGATTGGAATTTTTTTTAAGAAATTTCCGATATTTAGTTTTATTTCTGGACTTTTCTCGAGTTTTAGATGTTATTCTTGAGTTTCATTCTTTATTCGTTATTTTTTTTTTTTACCGATTTGCCTTTTTCAGATATTCTTTTAATATTAAAATATAATTAAAAATGTGAAGTTACCTTCTTGTATGTCACAGTCATTACAGTACTGTATGTTTTGCCACAGTACTTAAAGTTTTTTACTTTCTTAAGCCATTTTTTTGGTGTACTTATACATTTTTCTTGTGTATTTTTTCTACGTATTTGGGCGAATAATTGTAAGTTCTTATATAAGTTAAAATGTGCTCAGTGAACAATTATAATATACACTGTTGTGTCATAAAATTGAGTTTGACCAGATAACTGACTGAGAATTCTCATCCTTTACAGTGGCAAATAAAAAAACCAGAATTATGTTTTTATAGCTCTCAAAAGTACTTGCAAGAGTGTGTTTTTATTGCTCCTGAAAGTATTTGCAAGTGTGCGTTTTTCAACCCTTTAAAAGTACTTGCAAGTGTGAAAGTGAAACTTTAACTCATGCAAGAGGTAATGGAAGGTCTTCCCAATTCGCTTAAAACTAGATCAAGCAACAACAACACCAGTTAACTATTAAATTTAGAGAAAGGACTACATCACATTACCTTGCCAACGGCCTACGCTGTTATATAGGCCTACTTAAAAAAAGAAAAGAAAAAGTAGGTCTGGCGCTGGGTCACGCGGCGCAAGATAGGCCTATATGTTTTAGCCGCGTGGTTGCAACGTCTTGTTGGATGTTCCCTCCCCGTATTGATCTTTATACTACGGGGTGGCAGAGTACGAGTATATACGTGCATGGGTGCGTACGTACTTATGTACGTACGTACGCACGCACTCCGGCAGAACCCTGTGCGTACTCTTTGACCCGAAAGCATATATACGCCTCGTGGTAGTTCAATGTGGATGTTTGTCTATATGACAAACATAGACATGATTCGTTTAGTAGTTCAATTACATCTGGGTTTTATCATCACGTTGAAAGCTTTTTCCAACACCTGCGCTGTTGTGGGTTTAGACCTAAGGGCTCACCATTACGCTAATGGACTTTGAGAGAGAGAGAGAGAGAGAGAGCGTTTTGTTTTGAAAGTCAGGAGAACGAGGGTCATGGCCTCTAGTCTGTTTTTCCCTTTTTTTCCGGACAGACTCTCTCTCTCTCTCTCTCTCTCTCTCTCTCTCTCCATCAAGTATTCGTGTTAGACATATTTATTCTCAGTTGCTCCGTGGTATCGATTTGAAGTAACGCTGCCCGGAGAGTAAATCCAGTATTTGCTATGTGAATAATTGTTATATATTTTCGTAAACAACTCGTATGTGAGTATATTACAAACGATGATACAATGGGTAACGTATATACGTCCATTAAAGCTTATTTTAAATAAAAACTTGAGACTAATATGCGTGTTTTGGTAGCACTGATTTTGTGCCGGCGAGTCGATCTATGGGAGGGGTTGGGAAGCCTGCTGCTCTCGGTTGCAGTGTCGGTCTAGGCCACGTGATCCCCAACCCCCTTTTTTTTTTTTTCTGTAGTCCATAGCTGGCAGCAGTGCCCATAGAGCGAGAATACTAATCCATAGGTAGGTTGCTTAAGGTAAAACCTTCGGTAAGAAATACTATTAATGGAATAAGGTAACAGGATTGCCGTTTACTTCCTTCAGTTACCTGACAGGAAAACTAACGGCATTACCAAGTTTCATTTGCTTTGATGTCGACTAATGTCATGTAATTCGTTTATATACCAGTCGTTTTCAAGCAATTTCAAACTAGGGCAATTATAAGAAGCTTTAAATGTGGTTTGTAAACGACTGGTTAATTTCGCAGATGGTTAAATGACGGGTTAATGTGCTAGACTAATGTGATGTGTTGGGCAACAAGGAGAGTCTATTCCTGAGTAGGTTGAATACGTAACGTGTGTGCTTGTTGTGATGTTATTTCGAGAGAGAGAGAGAGAGAGAGAGAGAGAGTATCTTTACGAGTAATGTGTGTGTGTGAGAGAGAGAGAGAGAGAGAGAGAGAGAGAGAGAGAGAGAGAGAGTATATTCACGAGTTAAGTGTGCATGTTACGCAACCATCTCGGTATCGGGAAATTATTCTGGGGTTCTGTAATAGACACCTGTATATAAAGAAGCTAGTCTTGCCAGACTGTGCCCAGCATTATCCAGGAGGGTCATCCAATGCCCTACCCACCTCGTACCCTGATGTTGGCCAATCCAGTGCATCCAGATCACTTGTGCGAAAACACAGCCTTAGGACACGCCTCGCTGGACACTGCTCTCTCTCCCTCATCTGTGACACGTTTCATTTTTACGTCAAAATACACCGTATAATATACTTGTTTTTAGGCTGATGCATCATGGAATAAAAACCTGTATTGTGTTGTATTCTGTTGTATTTTTGTATACATTCACTTTCTTGAAACTGAAACAATTCCTTTCAAAATAGCCGGCTCCCCAGTGGTAGCCTCCATTTTCGATTGTCTTCCTTTTCGTTGGGAGAGAGAGAGAGAGAGAGAGAGAGAGAGAGAGAGAGAGAGAGAGAATTACCTAGCTACGTAGTATGGATAAAAAATGTACAGTAGAATGTTGATTAGTGCTTTAGTCTAATTAAACCAACCGAAAAAGTATAGACTACTTGACCTGGAAGTTTTAGGACTGCAGTGCAGTTTTATTACTAGGTTGTATTTCAGTTGCCATGGCTTATTTTCTGTCTGTATCACTTGAATTGTTGCCACAGCCCTATCTAGCACAGCAATGAGACATCTTTATTGACATCAGTTAACTAGGCTAAGTTGGTATTAGAAGACAACATATAGTCTAATCCTCGTTAAAATTTACTGAAGAGATTATCCGACATAAACCTGATGACAATGCGAGTTTTGGCTGTTTTAAGTCTTATGCCTTGTCACTGTTTGTTTAGTTTCTTCCATTTTCTTCTGTTATTACTATTATTATTATTATTATTATTATTATTATTATTATTATTATTATTATTATTAAGTAATGTACACGTAAGAAACATACATTATTCTACGAACGTACAAGAGTTTACCTTTGAAGAGATTGTCTTTATATTAAAAAAATTAAGAATGACTAGGTTAAATAGATAAGGGTACAATTAAACACATAAATAATTTATAGACTGAAAGCCTTATTTAACGTTTTCTTTGCGCAGTCTTGAAAAATGTTGGTATGTAGACTAACACATTCAACATTTTAAGTATAATAAAAGGGGTTTGATGATGCAACTTCTCAATGTTTGCATGTTTATCTGTGTCGTGTTCTTTTCAAGTATGGCGTGACCTTGGATGGACACCCCCACCCCCTTCCTTCCTGGAGATGTCCAATTTAGATGAATTAATGCATTCAGCCTTCGACCTAAAGGCATTTTAGATTCAAGTGCGTGACCAAGTTTCAAGGTCACTGAAATGACCACGTAAGTTCATTTCGTTATTCGAGCTGTTATACCCCACTGTATTTGGTGTTACTCATTTGCCGGAGGCCTTGTGTATTTGGCAAGAGTTGTTTTGATGTCTGTGCATCTGTTGACTTCGAATTACTTTTAATTTTGTATTGATACAACTAGGAAACACACATCCCTTGGTTCAACATTTGTGTGATATTTTTTAACCGTCGTTCCTGCTTCGAGCAGCATAACGTAGTATATCTCCTTTAAAGCAAATGCGTAGTTTATTCAGAGAGAGAGAGAGAGAGAGAGAGAGAGAGAGAGAGAGAGAGAGAGAGAGAGAGAGGTTCACAACTCCGTATGGAAGTCTGCCTTAAATACTAGATGCTGAAAGGCCATTTCAGTTGCTTTTGAATTACGAAAGATGCTGTAGCTTCCAGTTATTAAAAGAAAAAAAAAATAGGTTTGAGGCCGACACCTTTATTCTCTATCGATCTGGAGCTTAGAGGAATATTTTTTCTAGAGATGTAATCTGAACAAGGAAATGAGTATAAAAAACACGCCATCTGAAATTTTTTTTTGATAACTGTCGTTGCTTTTTGATGAGCTTCATTGGTTATAACCTTGTTATGTTTTTATGTGAACATTTTTATGTACGTAATCGTATATGTTATGTTTACTTATAGCATTGGGTGAAGAAGCCACGGTCTAGACACGTGATAGCCAGGCTAGTCCATGTTGAGAATGTGGTTTTGATTACGAAAATCTTTGTTTTAATTTTTTGTTTTATTTTGTATACGCGTTATATTTATAAGTAACATTATTGTGCATCACATTACGGCAAACGTTTTACGTGTTTTATACTTGTTTTGATGTATTTTGTTCAGAATCAGCCTAGTTCTGACCGTGATATAATTATAGACTCATGTGTATAAGATGTACCGTATTGCCCTTAGCGGCTGCTGCCGCTGTATTCACCTCTGACACTTATGCCACCCTTTCGTAAGGGTGAAATTAAGCTTCCCCTTTGCTAAGGTTAAAATTCCCTTGGCATGAGATGCTGTTGTGTGGGACGTGGGGCGGAATGTTGCCTAGTTGTAGGGTGATGTTGATTCTTATGTTGGAAACCATGTGTGCATCGCGTGATACTCTTTGAAGCCGGTTTTGTTACTGGGATTTTTTCTTATTTTGATTTTAATCTGAAAGGTACTTTTTGTTATCTTTGCAGATAAATCGATGAAATCTTCCATGAAGATGTACTTGTTTTAGTAATTTACCATGTATATATTAGATAGAATTGACAAATGCGGAAATATCATCATGACGACGTGGATTTGTATGCTAGGCGGCGCCGTTTATGGCGATTGTCTACATAAGCTGAAATATTTCCTTTTAGAAATCGAAAAATAGCTACTGATATGTAACAAAGACCTTGACAAATGTTGTGAGACGCTTAATAATTCCTTAAAGTAGTAGAAAAACGACCATTAATGTATTTGATATTGTAATTTTGACTTATATTTATTCACAACACGTCATTAGCCTTGGTCTAACAGACCGTAAAGATCTTTGCACATGCGCTGTGAGTCTTACGAACACCTAGACCGATGTTGCTTGCCCACTGATGCATTCGAGGTGCTCAAACTGACCTTACTTGAACATATGCATTGTACATTCGGGGTGGGATTGGACTTCAGTGACATTGGTAATGCACAGTGCTTACAGGAAATGTGCATATTAGGAATCCTGCATTGTTTGCATATTTGTAATTCCTCAAATGAGCCTGTGGTGTTTTTTAAGTTCCTTGCTTGTTGTGATTATTCACACTTACGTTGTTTTTGTAGATTGAGCATTGGCTCTTGCTAGGCCTAAAATGGAGTATACTAAAACAATGTGCAATAGGCTTTTAGTTTTAGTATACGTGAGCACGGAAGACTTTCTACATATAGGTTCCATATTTTTATAATTTTTCTGGATTCAGGAAATCAGGAAAAACTCCAGCTTAATGTACTGAGATTATTGATTTTTTCCAGAGTCTTTCCTGCATAGTGCAGCACGCAACACAAATCAACCGTGTATGACCTCATAGGCTGATAGGACCTTCTCTTGTTCCCAGTCATACATTCACTTCCTCCTCCTCCTCCTGCTGCTCATTGTAGAAGAAAAGAAGGGCATGTCATTGTTTTTTCTGCATGTATGACCTCTTTGTTTCGGTTCATGTTTATCTTCTGTAGCAAGTTTTTGATATGGTGGCCTTGTAGCAGAGTCAAAGATTCAGGCTGCAGTGTCTATCTTTACTAGTGGCCGTGAGAGGCATGTGGTGTTGAATAATAATAATGATTCATGTATTTGTAGGATAATAATAATAATAATAATAATAATAATAATAATAATAATAATAATGAATCTGGCAAATCTTTGCTTTTATGATAAATTACAAATTAGTAATGATAGTAATTTCATTTATTATTTTTATTATTGTTATTATTATTATTATTATTATTTGTGTATTTTAAGGCTAACAGTATCAACAGCAACACAATAATAATAATAATAATAATAATAATAATAATAATAATAATAATAGTAACCGTCAACCAGAAAACTAGAAAACACATGACAATACACAAAGCAGTACACCCAATAATGGTCTGTGATGAATCAGTTGTAGTACAGTACCTACAAACACTGGTAGGTAAAAAAAAGTTCAGATGAACAGTTTGGCTGGATCATCTCATATAATCCCTTCCCCCCAGCACACACTCACGCACTCATTGTTTTTGAAATTTACTCTTAGGCAGAGGCACACTGAAAAATTTGTTGTAACTGCTGTTTTCCTTCCTAGTGGACAACAGTTAAACTCTGAAGAGTTTGAACTGACCTAACTCAAGGTATACAAGTGGTCACCTCGAATTGTGATACCCAAAAGTTGAAGTAATACATTGCATGTACCTTCCTGCAATGTTCCATCCTGGACCTGAATGTGAATTTTGCCCTGGGGAGTACAAGAACTTTAAAACTATTTTTGCCAGCACATATTCGTAATAGATAAAATGATATTCGGATCAGGCATTGGAAGCTCATAACAGTTATCAAGAATTCTTGACCATTGTCTGTGCAGCTTCACAAGTTGGACATGTTGATCACCATTTGGTGACCTTTTGTTTTTGTAATTGTTAAGAAATAACATTTTGTTTGCCAAAACTCATTGTATTGGTATTCTCAAGTTGAAGGTGCTTTGCAAACAGTACAGTACTACAATTTTAAGTGTTTTTTTTTATCACTTTCCTCTTGTATATCCAAAATAGTCTATATATGGGCTATTAGGACATCCCAAGATGACATCACTTTTAGAATGAATATTATGATAATTTCATTATTTTATCTTCTTGTCATTTTAGAGATATACTGTATTTCACTAATCTATTTTGTGGTCTAACTTAACTGGTAGTATATAAATGATTTTGTTATTAAATTTCAAAATGGAGTCATTTATTTATTTATTTTTATTTATAAACTAACTTTAATGTTGGTAAGGAATATGGAATTACCTCAGTTCTTGACATTCAAAGATCACCACGGTAAAATAATATTTTTATTTCTTGTCTGTTCTGTATTGTGTTACAATAAACAAACATTATACATTTTTGTACTTATTCTTCAAGAAGCAAAAATATTTAAGTAACAAGGAAACAACATTAGTGTTTATGCTCTGAGTGGGATATCCAATTTGGAATGGCTCCCATCACAAAATAAAATGCTTAAGCTGAATTAAGCTATCAGCTGTGTTCTCTCTCTCTCTCTCTCTCTCTCTCTCTCTCTCTCTCTCTCTCTCTCTCACCAAACTTTTTTTGCCCTTGAATTTATGCTCGTGGTTTCGTCTTCATTGCAAGAATTTGCAAGTTTGCAATTTTGCCTTCTGGGCAATGCTCGACTTGATCAAAGCATATGGTGCACTTTGCTTTGGTTACTACAATTTGTTAGTCATAATGTTTGTTGGAATTCATTGTTCTTACATTTGCTGATAATCGTCTTTAATCCTCATTCATATATCATCTGATTTGGGAAGGACACATTGTCGCTTTTGCTGTATAGTTCATGTTGTTCCCACGTCAGTACTTAGAGAGAAAGCATGCCAAAGGTGACAGGTTTTCATGAGTTTTTTTAGATATGTGAAGATTTTCCCCACGTTCTATTTGTTTAGGTAGGTGAAGATTTCCCCCATGTTCAACCTCAATGTGCCACAATAATAAAAACCAGTTCCCCTTTGGAATGGTGCCATGTAGAAATACCCCAGTAGTTAATGTAGTCATCAAGATCTAAATAGCAGGGAGAGAGGATATGGTTTATGTGCCAATCATAACACTAGGGCAACACTATGGTTTTGAAAAGAGAGTTTAAAACAGAAGAGTTTGTAGGGGTGCAGGAGACATTAAATGTCTTAAGTAATTTTTCAGTCTCCTTAGAATTTCATTTAGAAACTACAGGTTTATGGTTGGAAACAAGAATAAGATATTGCATTTCCTAGTGGCGTCTGATGAACGTGTTTTTCTTTTCCAGGTTTCACGGCGTGCACAGCCACCAACCCCATCTGGTTCATCAAAACACGGTTGCAACTAGAGTACAGCCAGTACGGCCATTCTCCCTCAGCCCTTAATTGTATACGCCGTACCTATAGACAACAGGTCAGAAGTTCGTGTTTAGAATTAGTGACTGAATAAATAATTTGTATGGCTAACTTAAGGTTTGGCTTTACAGCCGTTACTGAAATCGGGTAAAATAGATATCACTGATATAGCAACGTGTCATAATGTGGACTTGAGTCCATAAATGAATAAATAGTGAGATATTTTGTCTTTTATGGTAAGTCGAAGGAAAATACTTTTTGTCACAGTGGTAGTGTATTAAGTTGAGACTTTTGCTTTTTTTTTTTTTTTTACTGTATTTGTTATGCATGAATGTATTTGGCTACACTTGACCAAGCCATTGAATTTGTACACACGCCTTCGTTATATACTGTACACACTGGCATTGCTTGGGCATACATAAGTAAACATGTTTGTTTACTATTAGTATTCCTGCCCAAGTTTGTTTGCCAATTTGTAATGATATTAGTGCCTAGAGAAATTTATGTCTTAGTAAGTGACAGTGTATAATTATCATCGGTATGTTCATGTTTTCTGGGTGCCTGCCAGTCTACATACCCACAGTATTTCCTGCAAATGCAAAGTGATGTCTTGCCAGACACTTAATCTCAGTCTCATCGTTATAGGAAAGATTCAGATGTAAACACTTGTCCCAAATTATATGGGCCATTATATATTATCATCAGCTGTCATGTAGTTGGTGTTTCTTACTTGGATTATGCTTTTCAAGTCTCTCTAGGTCACATCAGAAAAATGATAATGAATTTTTCTTCTTTATTGTTGACAAACCTCATGAAAAAGGGGCAGGTTGAATGATTCAGGAAGTACAGATGATGATGATGATGAAGATGAAATTAGACCACCGAGTTAAAATTTTTTTTATTACTTGTTGGGTACAATCCGAAGACTTTTTTTGAATAAAAAGTGAAAATTAGAGCAAGGCAAAGTGAAAGATGACAGCAAAGTGGGAAGAGACCAGATAAAAACAAATGGAGCCAAAGGATGTTGCAGATAGCCATTCATTAGTGCTATCTTCATCGTTGGAGATACAGGAGGAGGCAGAAAATTCCAAATAGAAGTGAGGGATCTAGATTGATCAAACCAGCTTATCCCTGGTTTTGGAACTTTTTGTTTTTTATGTTTGTTATTTTAAGATCTGTGTGTGTGTGTGTGTGTGTGTGTTCTGTGAGTCTTTGCGGATGAAAGCACGTGTGAATATAAAGTACTGTAGTGTGAGGTGGTTTTAAACTGAAGACTATGATAATAACTATTTTGTTTATTTTTATTTTAACTGTTCTGTAAAAGAGGTGATTATTTTCACTTAGACTCGGCTATTTCTTGTATTATACACTCGATTAAATCAAAATGCCAAAAGCATTTTCAGTTCTATAATTACCTGGGAACCTGTAAGAACAAAATATTTTTTATCATTATACTCATGATGTTAGTGTTCTGTTGGATGCAGTTTGTGTCATCATCTGTAATTTTGCTCTGTGTACAATAAAGAACAAAATTTTTTTATTGTTATATGCATGACTTTGTTTTGTTGTATGCTTTCTATGTGTCATCATCTATAATTATGCTTTTCATTCCGTACAGGGTATCAGCGGGTTTTACAGAGGGATCACAGCGTCATATTACGGCATCTCAGAAACCGTCATTCATTTTGTCATATACGAAGCCATCAAAGCTAAGCTTGCTGCGTATAGGTAAGGGTATGCAGAACTGCATAGCATTATCTGTTGTTTTGGTCACTGTAAAATTTAACAGAATTTCGAAGATATTACTTCTTAGTTCAGTATTATATTTTACAGTACCTACTGTATCTCTTAAAGATGTTACTGTTTAAGAGGAGATAAGAGTAATAAGGTTGTGTTGGCCAAAAAATGTTCTATTTAGATCAGTATTATTTGTTTAGAATTTTGGTAACAATGATCAAATTGCTTTCATTATAGCTGGAGTTTTTGTGTTATAGATGTTTAACAAACTTTCATGCTAAAATGTGAATTTTTGTTGCCGTATCAGTGTGGTTCTTGACGTACAGCATTGGTCATCTTTCAAAATATGAAAATTGTGCCATAAAGCATAGGGTAATTATAACACCTGGGCTAAATGAATAGAATCTTTTTGCAGGTTGTAAGTGTTTCTTGTACCAAGTCCCAATTTGTTGTTTTTTCATTTTAGGCAAGGCAATCCAAGCAGCAGATCTGCAAGGGACTTTCTCGAATTTATGCTTGCTGGGGCTACATCTAAAACCATCGCCTCTTCCATTTGCTACCCACATGGTTAGTGCTTGGTCACTCTTGTTAGCTTTTCATGCCTCGTAATCCTCAGCCACATAAACTGGACTTTTAGATCTCTTGTAAGTTTCAAAGCGTTGAGGTTTGGTAAGGTTGCTGGCTTCATGATAAATTCTTTATAAAACTTAAAACTACAAAAGTATGAGGATGCATATCTCTGAAGACCCTAATTCTCCTTAGGTTGAAAGGCTTCATAATGCCCTAAAGTTTACCCAGTTTACTGTATACAGCATGCTAAGTTTGTACACTGCAGGCTGTAGCTTTGCTCTGATTGACGTTTTACTTAGGAATTCACGTGATTGTTTTCCTCCAACAGAAGTTGCAAGGACTCGGTTAAGAGAAGAAGGCTGCAAGTATCGAGGTTTCTGGCAAACCTTAGGCCTAGTGTTGCGTGAAGAAGGTTGGGGGGGCTTGTACAGGGGACTAGCCACCCAGCTTGTCAGACAGATTCCCAATACGGCTATCATGATGGCTACCTACGAGGGTGTAGTCTATGTTTTAACAAGGTGGGTGCAGTATAGTATTTTGTTCCTGCTCTTAATCGTTATTGTATTACAGTACTTATCATTATTGTTATTGTACTTCTGTATCATGAGTAGCTTCTTTTGTGTTTCCAGTTGCTCTAAATGTGAACCATAGGCTGAAGTTCATTTCTGAATTGTAAGAGTAAAACCTCCCTCTTATCTCTACACCTGTTATTGTGTGTAATGCTAAATGTATGCTGTTCAGATTTTCTTTATATTTGTTTTCCCATATGACAAGTTTGTTCTTGGATCATTACTATACATGTGGAACAACCAATCTTAAAGTTATCTACGTTTCATTCATAACTAAAAATCATATAGTACCAGTAATATAGGTTCAAGAACTTAGTTGTACAGTAGGTCAGTACAAACAGCTTCTTAAGATGAAATTTTTTTTTTTTTTTTTTTTTTTTTATATGTAAGCCAGTTTTGTATGATGTTACATTGTGTGTTTTTGTAGTTTATAATAAAGTTGATTTAACAGGACTACTTGCACAGGGATTGCCTGAATTATTTGTTCCTGAATATGTGAAAATGGAACAAGTGGCAAGACACCGATGGAAATAGAAGAAAAATAAAAGGCAGAGAGTAATACATTGTGACTTGAGAGATGCTATAAAGAACCCTTGAGTAGGTAGCAGTTTATTGCTAAGGCATGCTGTAGGCAGTACCTCCCTTACAGCTATGGTGCCGTTAGGAAATTGCAATACAGTACATTTGGGTATATGACTGGTTTCTGTAAGTCTCGAGTAAGTTGCACTTAGTGAGTTAAAGATAGAGTATCATTTCCTTTGATCATGACATAGAGTATCATTTCCTTTGATCTACCTAATCTGGTGGCTTATATCAACAAGTTTTTGTCCTTAATGTGTTTGAATGCCCTCAGTTTCACTTAAAAATATTAAACAAAATGTAAATTGTGTTTGATATAAGGCAAATATAAAAGCCGAGATATTTTCATTCCACTGTACTCTTCATGCTCTTGTGTCAGATCCACTAAAGAGTTTAATAGGGGTATTCATTATCATCAGGCTGTCTGCTCAGATGACTGAGAGGGTGATTATACAATGACATTTTTAATGGAGTTGTTGCTTTCGTCATTGTCAAAGCTTGAGAGTCAGGATGTACTGTATAGGAGAGGAAGTAGAGGATGAAAAAGGATGGCAGGAAATTGATAAGTTCAAATCATTTTGGGGGTTTGAACTGCTGACCAGTGATTTGCCAGCCCAATGCTACATCCACCCATTCATAGAGGGAATTAAAGTGGGTGGAAACAAATATGCCATTGAATGTACTTTAGAATCAAAAAGCAGAGATATTGTACCCATGTACTCAATTCTCCCTAAAGGCAATGTGGTGATGTATACATTATAAGCATGCAGCTTTATAATATGTACTCCATTACAAACCTCCCTTTTGGGATTTGAGCTGCTGTCTTGTATCGCTTGTCAAAAGCCTTAAATTTCTGTTTGACAATATTTCCTTATGACTTGATGCTGCAGATTGGGTGCTGTAGTGCACAAGTCATATGGAAACAATATTCTGCACATCACGTAGCATCCCACCCAAACAAACAACACAACCTCTTGATTACAATCTTAGAAGATAGTAAAATTGTGATTTTGATATATCAGTAGTGATTAAAGTACAGTATAGACAAAAACCCATACTTCAAATGGTTGTATACTGGGGATGACTGATTTTACAGTGTTTATCCTGGTTGTGCAAGGTTTGTAATAGTTGAGTTAGCTTAAGGGTTGTGCACACATGAGGGTTTTTGACTATATATAAAAAATATAAAAATAAGATCATTGTTTTAAAAGTTTTGTTTTATCTTTGCAGGCATTTCGGTACCCAGAACGAATTCTATGACGATGATGATGATTATGATGACGACATGGATGAGGACTAATTGTTGTCTTCGTACAAGACATCCTACTTAGTTGTTCTCAGCTGTCATCCTTAGTCATAATAAATATATATAGCCTCGTGTCCGTCTCATGGCTAGAGTAGTCATGAAACAAGTTATATAATGCTCATCGTTATTTGGTTGGAAAGACAAAACTCATAAAAGTTGTGCACCATTGATGAAGAGTTTTCTTTTTTAGGAGAGTGTGTGTTGTATTTTGCCGTCAACTTTTTCAATTGGTATAATCAGTAATTTTGCAGTCAGTTGAGTCATTGGTTTATTCCTCGTATTCCGTTCACCAGAATATTAATTTTGGTTGCAGTCCTTTAAGGGTGGATTAGATGATTTATTGGTTAGTTGTTTTCTTCTGGATTTGGCAATCCATATCGAGGTGCTTATGCATTGTTCCTAGTAATGACAGTGATCATAGTGATATTTTTGTTCTTGTGATTCAGTTACCTGTGCATGTGCATTCCACAGCTGGAGTAACTGGCACCCATATCGTGTGTAAAGTGTGTTTGCGTGTATGTACGTTTGTCATGTTTCTTGGAGTGGGTAGTGCCAGTGTTGGAGTAGACCCTCCAATTACTCTTATGTAGAAGGATTCATTGGATCGAAGGACTCAGTGATGGGTGTATGCAGGTTTATCACACCTGTTGTCATTCCATGGGCAACAGGCAGGTGTTGGGGAGAATGTAAGAATTCATTTTGATGTGAAGCACTTGGTGTTTGGCATTGCTTGAAGTAGTACTGCAAATCTTCAATGAATGCACTGTTGGTTGTAGCAATATCTCCTAATAATGTAAAGCAGGGGAGAGTGTGAAGTCTCAGAGGTATTTTCTCTGAAGTACATGAATGCTCTGAAGGTTTTTTTTTTTATTGTACATAGTAATGTTTGTGTATATACAAAAACTGTAAATCTAGCTCTGTGCCTTTATGTTACGTCTGCTACCTAACGAAGAAGCTGTGAAGATGTATTCTTTCAAGTCATGCAGTCCAAGTTCTGCTGTATCTATTTTAGAATATCATCACTCCAGTTTTCTTTTGTATTTACCACTACTACGCCACAAAATGATGATTCTCTACTGCTACTCTGCCACAAAATGATGGTTCTTCTGCAATAGTGAAAGTCGTACCAAACATTAATTTTTTGTAGTGTTCCTGTATTATCAGCGGGTTATGCAGCCTTTCAAAGTAAAGAGTATTAGTGAAATTCAAGGCTGACATTGAAGTAAGACTGGTAACTGCAGTACATATAATGTTTTTGAATTGAAGACATCATCAACTTGCAGCTGGTAACTGTAGTAGAGTGGTTAACACTTTCTGCAGCTCGTTGGATTGGGTACACACTGATGTATACTTGGATGAAGTGATCAGTCATGAAGTAATGAACTAACCACACTATGATAGATATACATCTACAGTCTTCATAGCATCTAGTCTTGCAATCAGTTGTGGCTGTGATCGTGACATTAAGCTTTTGTTTGCATCTAGATAAATGCAGGTTGTTTATATAACTGGAAGCACAATGCCAATCAAGCACAATAGTAAACAGATGAAGGTGGTGTTCTTGATGCTATTGTGTCCTTTGTTTTGATCTAGAGATTCTCAGTTTGTCCAGTGTTTTGACAATTTCTCTACTTGCATGGAAGTAATCTGCAAAGCATTTTGAACTTTAGCTTGGAGACGAGACGTCTTTTTAAAGTTTAGGTGAAGTTGACAATTTCCAAATAAGTAACATGAAAAAAAAAATAAACTTGCATCACCTGTAGCATATTTAGACTCAGTGTTTGTTTATACAAAGTGTAGTATACCATATTGGACGACAAACCTTGACAAAGGAAATCTCTTTATGTAGAAAAACTTCCAAACAACTTTTCATCATTATTGAAACAAATGATGTAGCACATACACACTTATCATACTTAGTTGTATATAATAGGACATGATAGCTTACTTTTGAGGTGAAGTTTGAATCTGCAATATAGTCATATACTGAGAAACTCATTTCCCATTAACAAGACTGGGGAAACTTCTGTATAGTATTAGTCAAACCTACTGTGCAGTGGTTCGTTAAGTTCCAGTTTTTGCTCAACATTACAGGTTTAGTTATGATTCCAAATTAGGGTTAGGTGTTGATATTTATATAGCTTGACCTCAACAGCATTGTCGTGCTGACTCGTAGGGTTTTCCTCTTTTCAGATGTATATTAGATATTGTATATATATAATTTTTGTAAGGTGGGTTTTGTTTATACGGTAAGGTTTAACGGAAAAGAGCAAGCAGGTTTTTTGTGATTGGCAGCATCTCAGATATCAGGAATTCGTTGTGATTACAAGTAGAAATTCTGATAGGCTACTTTAGGTGGGAAAGGTCATATTGCTTCTTCAATTTTCAACCAGTTAAAGAGCATATGCAAATTAGCCTTGGGATCAGAACAGCTTTTATGATAAATAAAAATCTTAATTTTTTGTGTCAGGTTTTTCAAGAGAATATATACTGTTTTGTGAATGCTCACAGTGGTTTTGTTATTTTGAGAGCATAAATATGATGATCTGTGATTTAATTTTTCCTACACAAGCTTCTCACTGAACAGCTTATAGTACTTCACCAGGTGTCATTATTATTGCATAGAAAGTTGATTTTGCAGGATGTAGGTACCGCATATGGATGTGCTGTGAATTGTGGGCTGATATTCAAGTGTGCTGTGTTGCCTGCATTTCTACAGTTGTTTTTTAAAGTTATTGTGAAAATTTAAGCCGATGATTTGATCTAGAAGGTTTCTGTAAGGCTTCGTGCTATGCAGATAACCTTACAAATGTGTCTAATAGATGCATAATTTTCTAGTTTGTGTAGTAGTAGTTTTTCAATTCAATTCAATATTTTTTATTATTATTTATGGTCCACTTTGCAGCTCGTTGGTACCGCACATGATGCGGCTACTTTCTATGCCTGGAAAGTTGCTTCCTATGGCTTTATATTTCTTTGCCACGAACGTCTTCCCGGTGTGGTTTAGGTATAGGTAATTATATCTAAAGCCACTGTAGCTTTGCTATCTTCTTTAACAGATTTTATTTTTAATTCACTATTTCTTGAGCTGTGCCAAAAATATGTTTTCCAGCATGAGGATAAAAAGCACCACGGTTCTTTTGCACGGAAATGCAATTGCTCTTGCAGTCCACATTAGTTTAACGGCGTCAGTGAGAAAGCTTGTTTGTATGGTGTTTAATGTTAGGTTATGCACACGATTTGTTTTATAGGTAATGCCCTTTTTGAAGTCCAGAGCTACTTGACACCATCAAAAGGGAATCACGAAAGGCAACAGAGATCCCATACCAGTAGAAAGAGGTTCACTTTCATTCTTCGGGAATGGAAGGCATAAGCTCAAACACAAATTGAGCAGCACAAATGTGATGTGTAACTGGTAAAATTTCAAACAAAATGGTACCTGAAATTGGATTATATAAAAACCTTTCTCTGAGCTTTCATGTTATGCATATAGCTTTGTAAATAGATGTTTATATATTTGTTGAAATGTAGCTTTTAAAGCCAATAAAGATATGTAATTGAGATTATGTGGAAGTATTATTTGAACCTTGTGCCTTTTAATATACTTAAATATTAACTTTATTAATTTTTAAATGTATTTTTTCTTTAATAACTGATCACTTCCTTCTGTGTTTCCTGTTACCTTATGTTACTTCTTTCAAATAGACAGTACATTCTTTGGAAGCTTCAATTTCAAGTAACAATTACTCCTGTGGTTTGTTCCTTATAAATAGGGTTCATCATCTGAATAATAACAGTTACCTTATGGTGAATTGAAAGCAGCGATTAACTGCTTCTGTAAAGAATGGAATCGAGGTATTATGCAAAATACAAGACATCAATTCTTGTCAGTGATGTATTAACACGTGAAATTTATGGTAATGAACTATCCACTGAACGCAAAATGTAGAAAAACGTAGAATACAGCACATCTACAGTAGTGTTCTTCAAATATTAGCAGGTAGCATTTTGGAAAAGCAGTACAGTAGTAGTCAATATTTACTTTCTGTTAGATGAGCGTAAGTGTAAGTTCAGCATCCTACCTCAACTCTAGTAGAGAAAAATGACGTGTTCATGATATGTACATTTCTGTACATAACTGAATTCAATGCACTTCATAAGTAACAAGGCTGCCATCGAGAATAAGAAAAACGACATCGCTCCTCTGGGTATAAATTTTTGAATGGTAGGAGAATGAAGATTATTTATTTGGAGGATGAGTACCATTAGCCATTTTTTTTAAATCAAAAGGCTTATGATACATTACACTGTACACCACTACAACAATGGTTAGAGGCCATCTGTTAACGTTTATAGAGAATGTCCTCAGACGTTTTTGGACGCCCACAATTTTCGGAGAAAATTTCAACAGCAAGTGTTTCAAAGGAGCTCATTATACCTACGAGCAGGTAACACCGTTACAAATCTTAGCAAGTTTAATTGGAAATACATTGTGTACGTATGTATTTGCAAACCAACAGTATAAATGACTTGCTCTTTCTTTCGAGGTATTTTTGAATATCTGAATATTTTGAACTCGTAACCACTTGAAGTTGAGAGGGCTCACTCAACCCGGCCGTAAAAGCGATGGCTGTCTTGGGTAACGATGCTCTTAAGGTGGGAACAATCTAATTAATATTCAAGATACGGTAGGCAGCGCATTTTTAGCTATTTTGTCAGGACATTTGACAAAGAAATCACTTTGCTACTTCAAAGCATTTTAATGAGTTTTCTGTAAATAAAAACCGTTGACATGTTCCTTAAAATGATATACATATAATTAACCCGAGTGTCGTGCATTACACCCCTCGTTGTTCATAGCTCAAAATGATGCTGAATGTATTTAAAAAAAATACTTAAGTTTACCGTTGAATGATTGACCGCCTAGTGTTGTATTAGTTGTATAGTAGAATCTATTCTTTTTTAAGGACTGAAAAGTAATGAGCATTTTCAGTTGGATACCTATACTCAAAGCAATGGAAATTTTAGCAATATTGCAGGATGGAAATGGGAGTAAAGTCTAATAGAACGTAAGCAAAAAAGTAATGAGAGACAAATCAACAATGTAGCTTTGTCAAGTTTATCACTACCAAACAACAATGATATCTGTTAAAAATGATCGGGGAGAGGATAAAGAGCCATTTTGCAGCTACGCAAACAGAGAATTGTGGCATCATTTTAAGTAACGCAACTAGAGCTACGCTTCAAAATAAACACGGAAGAGCTAGGCAAAATTTCATGCATTTCCTAGTTGCTGTTTGCCAAAAACTGCTAAATCACGTATTGCATAATGTTCAAAGGAACTTCATCGTTTCCGTGCAACAGCAACAAAATGTTTGTTATCAAAATTTCTGTTTGGAATAGAAACCCTTGATTTAAATCGTAAAACTATACGTAGACGTTTCAAGCAATATAAATCAACTATATCATATCTCATAAAATGTATCGGCAAATAAATAAATAGACAACTTAATACCGAAGTCAACTTCTAACCAGAAGTATCGGACATCGCCTTGATGCTTTGCACGAGCGATCTTCTTAGGCTTATGCAGTGCTGTTCGCGATTTTCGGATAGTGCCGATTTTGCGTTCCCGCTCGATACCGGACGAGTTTGTTTTGTGTGGTTTGTTTGTTTTTTTTTTTGCATTATTTTTCTAGTTGTTTGTGCGTTTTTAAAAATTATTTTTGCTCGTTTGCTGTTGAAGAAAAAAGTCGAAGTGACACTTTTCAGGCCGTTTCCACACTAAAGTGACAAGTGGTGATAAGTGGCATTTGACACGCAACACAGGAAGACCAAGTCTCTCTCTCTCTCTCTCTCTCTCTCTCTCTCTCTCTCTCTCTCTCTCTCTCTCTCTCTCTCTCTCTCTCTCTCTCTCTCTCTCTCTCTCTAAAGGAACATAGGTTATGAATATTGCAGATGTCATGAAGCCTTTGGAAAATCTACCCCAATTTTGTTCAATAACTTAAAAAAATTCCCATTTAGTGATTTAACACCGGTGAAAGCGGACTTAATGATACAGACAGAATAAGCTAATTATGAACGGATTTTTTTCAAGAAAAGGTTCTGCAGGCCGTGATTAATCTTGAAAGGAGTGGCTCGATAAATATACTACTCTAAAAATACAGGTGACGATAAAATTCCATAATATTTTTCAACAAATTTATCTTAAAGAAACAGAGCATGTAGTCGCTTCTATTAATCTGTTATGCAAATTTATAAAAGAATAAAAACAAAAAAGGAAAAATATCTGAGAAACCATAGAATAAAAAATTTGGGCGCCGTTGTATAGGCATTCCTCTACCATTGCTAATACAACTACTCCCCCCGTCCAAAACTCCAAATGTTGGCCACGCTTCTAAATTCAAGTTAGTATCGATATTAAACAAATTCGGAATATATGGCATAAAAATAATTCATATTTTTGTATTAAGATAAAGAATGGCAATAATTTTGCTATGGGTATTTGAAAGCAACAGCTCCGCACAGACTATTAGCCTACCTTGGAAATTGATTTTTCCTATACTTTTAGTGTCGCTGATGAAGGAGGTGTTGTTTATTGTCGGTCAATTATTATTAACCTCATATCTACGCAACGTGGTTGGGGACCCTTTGGGAACGCGGGGTTTTGGCTGGGGGGAAAACGTTGGGGTAGAACTAAGCATTAGCTCCGCCTCGGTTATTTCCTTTAAAATTGACGTTTCGTTTAGGCTAGTAGCATAGGTAAAACTTTACAACAGTTGCGCAGCTTGTTTCACGCTAGAAAATGCACGAAAAACGTATATTTTGGCGTATTTACCATAAACGTGCAATAAGTGAATATGCAAAAGCCTATAACAAATGGTAAGGGGGATGATGTTGGGAAACTGGGTTTTTTGGGTGGGGGGAACCGACACACAGGAGGAATTCACGAAAACGGATTTTTTGCGCCATTTTCATATGTATTACCTAATTAACAACAAATGGTAAGGGGGACCTTGTTGGAAAACTGGGGTGTCCACGAATTTCGCAGTGGCCTGTTTTACTGACCCCTCTACTCTATATACACGAGGTTGACCAGCTACCCTACGTACATGAGGCTGACCTGTTACTCTGCACACAAAATGTTGTCCCACTAGCCTACTCTACATACATGAGGCTGACCCGCTACTCTACATACGAGAGGCTGACCCTCTACACTATATACATGAGGGTGACCCGCTACTCTGCACACACAATGTTGTCCCGCCACTCTACTTACAACAGGCTACAACATTCAGGTAGTCTACCCTTGTGCACCTACAGACACTGCTAGGCTAGGCCATTTTTTTACATTTCTGCTTTCAGTTTGGGGGTGGCGGAACAGCGCTTTGCGCCTTATCCGCATTTTGAAAGATTCTTGTCAAGCTCGTATGTTCTGGCAAGCGGTAATGTTGTGCTGCGCTAGCTAGCCACAGGGGTTACAGAAAAGGAGCGACGTGAGAAAGGTATTAGTAGAAAACAAGGTTATGTATCTCTATCGACAAACTGCATACTAGGCTCTGTTCAACTGTTGACTCCAAACTTAGGGGTTAACTGTATGTTTGGACAAACCCCCCCACAACGTACGGTTATTGTTCCAGCTGAGTTCACAGTCCGAACACATGGGCTGTTCTTAGCCTGAGTGGATGTCTGGACAGCGTGAGCGGCCCTGGCTTCCGCTTGCCAACAAGAACACTTACCTAATATATGCTGCCTTATTTGCTCTTGCTCTTAGCCTTACTTAGGGACCATTTACCCTAGCCTACATATACATCAATGAACTTACCTTTATTGTTGGGAGGCGTCAAATTCGTGTTCCGCTGGGGAAACAGGAGGTAGGTAGAGGGTGGCGAAAGAGGTGATAGGCCAGGTATTTGTCAAAGGCTTCTTCCCTTCTGCCTTATCTCGGTACATCAGCCCGAGCGTCCCTCCAGCAACGTTCGATGTTCTGGGTTGATGCCCCAGTGTCTGGATCCATGAAGTTGCGTGAGTGGTTCACGGTTTCATGCATGTACCCTTCCAGCTGCAGTTGGGAGTATGCCGCCCAACAATCGCTTATTATCTTCATTCCTGGCAGTAGCCACTTACGGATTTCGGCCACCAAAGTTCCTTCATACGTTTGGCTACCGGGACCATAAACGTTTTTTTTTAATCACGTTCAAACCCTCTGAACACCCACACTCCTTCAATATACCTCCCTTTATTAAATTTTCTCTTTCCAAATTTGGCCTCGTCCATTTTGACCACTTTCCGGTCTTTCTCCCAACGTTGATATTTCTAAGTAATAGCTCCACTCAGGCTGTATGGAACGGCTCTGCGAATACGAAAGTCATTAGGGAGCCATATGTTCAAGAATGGATTGGCTATGGAAATCCATTATGAAAAGGTTGCGCATCCTATATCTTGGTAAATAGCCCGTTACATGCAAAACATTACATAAGAAAACCTATTCTTCATCCTAAAATATGACTGTTAAGACACATAACAGACTGAAATACAACAATTTCTTTATCACACCAAGTAGTTGTTATCAGTGACACGCTATGCTGCTCTCCAGTTGTTCTTCCGGTCGCTGCAGTACATCGTTATAGTTGGGTGCATTTCGAAGGTTGGGTCAAAGGCTTGTATGCATGTAAAGTTTGGTTACTGCACATGCGCAGGTTTTTGTCTAATCGACCTATCATATTCTCCGATTTAGATTTGATCCAGGCCAACTAATCATAGGCTTAGGATTATACCCGCTAGGCCTTGGTTTCTCGACCTTGCTCTGAATTTGTCCATTTGATTTCTGCCTGCAAATGCAATGGATCTCTTCCTTGGTTGTGATTTGAGTGTTGTAGATTTCTCCATTATATCTAGGGACAGGGAGTCCACCCTTGAATTTTTTGCTTGGCACAAAGTGTTAAATTTGACATATAAATGCCCTTGTTGCCTTAATGTTGCAAAATTAACAAAAAACAATCGATTTCGTTGTGATAAAGTATATAAGAATTCAGCTGGTTGCCGAGCAGGTTGTCGCCTTAATATATCAGGGCTGACCGGCATGTGGTTCGAGAACATGCACATTTCCGTTCAGCAAGTTCTTTTGCTTTTTTTTTTTTTTTTTTTTTAACTTTAGCCGGTGTACTCAACTGGAGGTTGCACGTGCCGACAGTGTATGTGAACATACCGTGAATGACTGGTACAACTTCTGCCGGGAAGTTGTACTGCACCACATGGAAAGTAGCAGCACTCCAATAGGTGGCCCGGGGAAAGTGTCATGTTATGTTATGGAATGGTTTTGCGCATGCGCAAGTCATTAGGGAACCATATGTTTAGGAAGGGATTGGCTAAGGAAACCTATTATAAAAGGAACTATACTAACCTAACGTACCCTAACCTAACCTAACCTAACATGCCGTGTTACTTAGCTGGGGGGCAGACCCCTGTTGAAGGAAACTCCACTTTTTACCAAAAGCTCCCCTGTAACACTGCACATGCGCGATACCATTCCAGGATGGTCAACATACAACTTCTGAGGTTAATTACAGTTCACTGACAAAAAATAACTGTAAATTCTTGATAAGCAACCAGAATACTATGGGAAAAATCAATTTCCCAAGTAATACTGTACCCCATGCAGAGCTATTGCTTAGTTTTACCTTACGGTTAGGCTAGACTTATAATAATTTGTAAGTCTAGTCAGGTGTTGGGTGACACTGGTAAGCCTTTGGCAGGCTTCATATATTATTTTGTAGCCTGCCAGTTTGACTGTGCCTATGCTAAGCTAAAATGATAACAATAGTGTACGGTGTGGCGAGTGTAGAACAACAGGACAAGTTCCGCAGACGTGAACACACTTAACCTTTCCTAGAATGCTAGGTCGTGACCTAATCAGAACTTACCTACCTAATCTCACTTAGGGCGCCATGCCTGGACCTAGCTGGGGCCCGAAGTTGTTCCGTCCGTTCTGCAAACTATCTGGTACAGTTAATTAGGTTAGACTTTGCCATTTTTGTAGGTTAGGCTGGTTAACGCAGGATGCTTTTTGATATCCCGCTCAAAATACCAATACAGAATTGAGTAGGTTATCATTAGGTCTAGGGCTATGGGTCAAATGTTGGTGATTGTTTGTTCTTTATGCTTAGGTGTATGGAGGTTAAAGGCCTACAGGGCAAGTGTAGAACAACAGGGACAGGTTCAGCAGATGAAAACAGACCTCACCTACAGCACTATGCCCTGACCTGGCTGGGGGCTGAACTCCCCTCAATAATACCAAACATCAGGGATAGTGTATTAAGCATCCGTTTGGAGGTAGTCCCTTTGTTCTGTAAATTACCCAAGTCTTGACTATTTTTATATTCCATTGAAGGATAGCCTAATTATATCAAATGTTAATTTTTACTAAATGTGTGATCCATTTCTTTTTTTTAGGTAATAGGCTAGACGTAGGCTTCTATAATTTCTCGGTAGGCCTAATATCTAGGTCCAGTATACCAAGGAATTACTATTATGTGACAAGTAACTTTACATTGTATACGTTACTAGCAATAATTATTGGTGCAGACAACTTTGTTCATGTTTCGTCAGCCTCACAAATGGTTTATAGAATGCAGAGTGAGGGGTCATGACATACTGGGTAGGGGTGGGCCAAGCCCCCTGGCCAGGTTAGGGTATGATGTCCAAGGTGAGGTTAGCTTAAGGTAAGTCTGGTAAGATCATATTCCTCTAAAATGCTTTCTACAGAAATGCTCACCAGGCTTACGGTAGCCCTGACCCCTTACTCTGCATTTGCTCCTCTAAAATGCTTAAACCACATACAGTACCTAAATCAATGGAGTTAAAATTGAAGACCACTTCTGCTTCCCTTTGGTTTGGTGGCTACCAGCCTCTTGTGGATGTATGTAACAGCATAAACAAAAGATAGTAAATATTGTAAACATAAATGAGAGGCAGCAAATATTCCAGTCAGGGACTGGCAGGAACCAGGCTGCGATAGTAGTCTTCAGTTTCATCCAGTTGGAATAGTATATGGTTCATGTTCTTATTTGGCTTCAGTCACAAAACCAGTTATTAAGGTGAATGTCTTTATTCTACAGTGATGCCTTATAACCATACCTTCCCTAACCTAACCATCCTTGCATGCTGGTAGGCTAGGGGTCAGCTTCAAGCTTTCTCGAGGGCAGGATGAGTGTAGGGGTAATGTCCATATTTTGTAAAACAGTTTCAGTGGTAGCCTAGTAAAAAATCAGGGTAATTCTATGTTTACTCTTGAAATTGAGGGTATGCTCACACATATGTTCAGTTTTACTCTTTTTGCTTCTTTATTTCTATGCCAAAGGTTTAAACAGGTGTTAATAATAATTCTATTTTTTAGAAGCCTTGGGCTTGATGGTTTGTGTTAACTGTATAACAATAGTCATTACCTGTTTCTTATGCCTTTTTATCATGGAATTTATTCATGAAACATGCTTTTTTTTTTTACTGTCATAGAAATTATGTGTATTTTCTATGTAAGAAAACAACAGTTTGTGTTTAATTTTTCTTGTTATTGAATTAGCAAATAGCTGTATCTTTTATGAAGTATGTACATTAAATTAAATGTTACATATTTAGAATTTTCTTAAGTTGTGTAAACATCAGTTTGCTCTTTCATTTTACAGGTAATGTCACTAATGCAAATGAAGAAGCATACTGTATACCCAAATTCAAAAGAAAGGAAAGGAAAGGGCTCCACGTCATCTTCAGAGCCAGAGAGTTTATACAGAGAAAGATGACAGGAAGGACTGTGTGAGTGATGGTGGCAGGCTTTCACCTCGGTGTATTACAGAGCAATGTGGATGAAATTTTGCCCCTTAGAAGAGACCCCACTTTGATTGGTATGTTGTTGCCTTGGAAAATCCTGATTTATATGCAAGATAGTCATAAGTTATATGAATGTTTATGGCTTATAAGTTCAAGAGAGGCTGTAAAGTTACTATAAATTTAGTGCTGTGGTCCTTAGCTGGATTTTCTTTATACATTAATTATTTCTCAGCTCCTTTTGATGTGAATATTTCTTTGCTGTTTAGTGCCTCATCACTAATTTTATTCTGTATTTTAGCCTGATATTCTTTTTCTTATTAATGAAGCTTTTATTGTACGCTGTGAAAGAATGCTCCCTTTTGGTTCTTTATGGGTGAGCGCACATTTGAATATTATTGATAATAACAATAATCTCTCATAGGCAGAGGTGAGCTGCTCATTTGAGAGTACTATCCAGTGCAAGAAATCTGTCAGTACTGTGGATGGAGAACATCATATTACAAAGCAAGGGGTAAGATTTGAGTGAATTTATGTAACATAATTTTAATATTATTGTATGTTGTTTAATTGCCTTCTTTCATTAGTTTTGCCCTGTAAGTTCCGTGGGTTATTACTGAAAGTGTACCATGCACTACATTCAGTAAGTGATATAATGAGAGTTCTTGACAGTATCCTTTTGACCCCCCAGCAACTTTGCTTTTTTCTTTTGATTTTACAGCCATTCTCCATATTCTCTGACCATTTAGCTGTCCAACTTCTAGAATTTTACCTTTCTGTGATTTTATTTACGTGGGTAAACTTCCTTAAGACCAATAAGCAAGAACTTAGACAAATTACGGTAGTCTGCTTAAACTTTTTAATGGTAATAGTAGTTTGATTCCTAGAAATGCTCTGTATTGTTAAGTTTAATTCATTCATGGGTGAAGTATAAGACTACAGACAGTTGCCTTCAGTTTTTAAATGGTCTGTATCTTCAAGATCAAGAAAAGCAGCCTGACCAAGAAAGTAGTGATGGTTATATCAATCTCCATACCCTTGGCTGATATGTAAAACCACTGGTGGAATGTGGAAGTATCATTAAACTTGGTCTGCAATTTTCCCAACTATGATCATTTGTGGAATCTGTTTTAGAATGATAAGACATTGTGAGTGGATCTCTTAACTACAACTACAGTTGCATTTCAAATAGAACCTCATTTTCTCTGCCTGTGTCTTCATCTCATCTCATGTCTCCTTCCCAGTAGGAGATAGTGCCATTAGTGCGCCTCATGCTGTGACTGTGTCCCTTTGGCCTGTAGCTGCAACCCCTTTCATTTCTTTTATTGTACCTTCTTTCATATTCTCTTTCTTCCATCTTACTGTCCACCCTCTGCTAACAGTTATTCATAGTGCAGCTGCTGTTACACTTTTAAAACCTTTACTCTCAGCTTTCCTTTCAGCTCTGAATGACTTAGATTTTACATCTATTCCATTCCCAACTTTTTTCTCTTACCCTAACCCTAATTTTTTTCTTGTGTTCCTTTGTTGGGGATGGGGTAGCTAGGTAAATTAGAAAAATACCAATCCTTTGACTCCAGACCTAAACTGAAATCCTTGATGAGTATTTTATAAATTTCATATAAATATGTATGCAAAATTAAGAGGAGCATGCTAAAATGAACTGAATTTAGACCCAATTTTTCATTCTTATTTTGTTCTATGCAGAGTGTACCCTTTTTTACGTTTTTGAAATGAACCTTACTTCTCCATTATGGAGCTTTTGCTCCCGTGCTAGCGGTATTTCGACAGATTAAAAAAAAAAACGAGAACACTTGGTTTCCTAAGGATATCCGTCTTCTGTTCATCTACTTCCCCCACCCCCCACCAAGGGGACGGTCAGTCTACTTCTGTCGCTGGTTTCAGTAGGAGTTTGACAGATTGTACTTGGTTTTCTGTTGATTTGTTCTTTTATTTTTTGAATATTCATTTGGTAAGAACCTATAAGGTAAGAGTTGCCGTATTAGGGATTATTCCAGTTTCTTTCAGTAGTGGACACAAGCAATCAAGATATGAAAGGTTTCATCACAGTCCCACAAGCTGCAGATGACTGCATGTTATGGTTCCATGGATCTGGTGAGCTCAAGGCAGTATCTCACAGTAATGCCATTATCAGTGCTGGGAGAGAATCTACTAATCTATTCTGCCAACACCAGTGGTCACAGTGTAAATCATGGACCCACATTAAGGGGTTTTTTCCAGCACCGATACCTCTGTAAACAACGTGGTTAGGTTTCTGTCGTTTCTCAAGCATGACGAAACTCCTTGGTAGCAGCCTTTAAGGCTAAAGGGCCATGTTGGCATTGGCTATAGACTTTTCTGAGGACAAAGACATCTAGATGCTTTTCAAGGTGTTAAGGTGGGGTTTCCCAGGTCTCTGCTATGTACTTTACCTTGGAATCTGTATGCAGTTCGTCAGTTCATTATTTTGTCATCTTTTGAACCGTTTAGAACGAACTCCTTGTAAAGAAGTTTCTATGGAAACTTCGCAGTAGCCTTAGACACAGCTGAAGAGTGAGAGAGCCACAATCTTAGTCAGATAAGGTAGGCTTTGCTAAAGACAAGACAGTTACCTTTGGACTAAGCACATTTCTGGGCTAGGCCCTTACCTACAACAGTATCTTTACCTAGCCTGGAGTCACAAGGGCATGAGGAACTTGACCCCCTTGTGGATCCAGTACTGTCTGTAAGGATTGTTGGAATTGCACTAAAAGGTTTAAACCTGATGTAAAGGTTCTGTGTTTAGTGATTTGGAAAGCGGAGCTTCAAAGAATAGGAATGTAATGTCCTTTTCATTATGTCTTTGGTTAAGGACTTTCATGCTAATTTCTATCCTTAATGGAAGGTAAGCCACTGGACATGTGAGTAGTGGCTACAGCTTTTAAATTTGGAAAGAACTTAACCTTCGATAAGATTTTGAAGTCACTCAATAACATGGTGATCTTGTATTTGCTTTGGTTTATCGTCTTGGTGCTGAGATTAAAACACGATTACTGCAGAGCATTAACTCCCCTGGTTGGTGCAGGGGATATAATGTCCTGAATCAGTAGTGTTACAAGTCCTAGTTACTGATGTGACCTGGTGTCTTAAAAGTAAGGGAAGTCCCAAAAATGTGCAATGGGAAAAAATACTCAAAATACAGAAATAAGGGAGAGAAGTAACAAAAGACTCGTAAAGATAGAACAAGGTTGATTATATATAAGCAGTTTATATATAATGGGGGTGAAAAAAATGCACTAATCAATCCTAATAATATAGACACATAATACCTAAACTTATACCGAACTTAAATAACAAGACATAACCAAACAGCAATTAAAGTAAGAAGTTAAGTAAATCCCATCAAATGAAATATTACATACAAAAATCATAAATAAATCCAACGCTTAAAATAAATGTACAAAGTAAATACAATATACTCAAGAGGCAGTTGCAGTGGGTATTCACATAGTACAAAGTGAAAAATGGACCCTTCGTCTGATTACAGTGAGGACAGAAATAACGATAAGGTGCATTTTAAGGATCCACGCACCTTTCGATTTGGACGTGACAAGAGGCCTCTGCCAATCATAGGCTGAGCAGAATGATGTGAGGCCTCAGCCAATCACTGGCTGAGCAGAATGGCATTAGGTGGCAATTTAACTACCACACAGATAGTTAACAGGCTGAAGATCAATACAACAGGTGGTTTGGTATTTGTCGTCAAATTGTAAGCTGGCCAGAATATCATAAGACCTCCCCCCTTAAGACCTTGCACATCTGTAGGGTGGAAGAGGTCAAGTGCCAACATTCCAGTCATCCTAAGTTGCTGGTCCTCTTGACAAGGTGTCTGCATTGATGTTCTCAGTTCCTTTCACATGGTGGATGGTAAGCTGATAATATTGAAGCATTAGGGACCTCATTAGCGGTTGGTTATGATTTTTCATTTTATGAAGGAACTGGAGAGGACTGGGATCAGTGAATACTTCAAGAGTATTTCTTTGGTCTTGAATGTAGCAGGCAAACTTCTGTAGGGCCAATATCTGGGAGAGACATTCATTTTCAGTGACACTGTATGCTTTCTGGTGTTTCTTCAACTTGGCTGAATGGTATAATACAGGATGGAGGGTTGCCAAGTCGTTGTCTTGGTGCATTAGGACTGCACCCACTCATTGATCGTTGGCATCTATATAAAGTAGGAACGGTTTGTCCATGTTAGGTGTATGGAGAACAGGGCTGCTAGAGAGAAAAGTAAGTTTTGGAAGGCCTTCTCACATCCGTCTGTCCACTCAAAAAGTGTCTTGGAGCTGGTGAGGGTTGTAAGTGGAGATGCTACTGCAGAGAAGTTAGGACAGAAACGACTGTAGAAGCCACACTTTCCCAGGAAATGTAGTTCCCTTCTAGTTGTAGGGTAAAGGAAACTTAGAATGGCTTCTACATTTGCTTCCTTTGGCTGAGTTTGTCCTTGACCCATCACACATCTGAGGTAAGTCACATTGCCCTGGCTGAAGGTGGATTTGGATAGATTGATGGTGAGTCCACTTTCCTCCAGGCATTGCAGAAGACTGGATAGACATTCTAGATGTGTACTCCAAGTGTCTGAAATTATTAAAATATCATCGAGATATACATATGTCCCTTCTAGGTCCCTAATAATAAAATTCATGAGTCTTTGAAATGTTGATTATATTGAAATAGGCCATCAGGAGTGACAAAAGCTGATATTTCTGTAGAATTTTCAGTAAGGGAATTTGATAATAGCCTTTCTGTAAGTCTATTCAAGAGACAAATTTAGTTTGGCCAACAGTCTATTAAAGTTTCTATTAAAGGGAAGGGGTAGGAGTCAGGGATAGTCAAAGCATTAAGTTTCTTGTAGTCTGTGCAGAGTCTAAAGCATCCTCCCGGCTTTAGGGTGAGAAGACATGGTGATGCCTATGGGCTACAGCTGTGCTCTGCCAGGCCAATCTCCAGCAGAAAGTTGACTTCATCTCACAAGACTTTCCTCTTCTCTGGACTTAGACGATAGATGATAAGGAGGCTGTTTAATAGGGAGAAAATCTGGTTTTAGATGGATGTTATGTTCTATCAAATTACATCTTCCTACGGCATCACTTGGCACATTGGGAAATTGTTTGAGAGGGTGTTAAATGCGTTAGTGACTCCTCAAGATTTTCTAGTATTTTGCTGTTGGTAGTAGTAGGGTTAGGGATACACCAAGTTGTTGGTTATCATTTGTTACACATAGATTGATTCGTGAACCAGCCTCATCTGATGTTCTCTTTATGTATTCTTTACGCAGATTGATGTGATATTTCTGGGTCTTTTTTTCTTTTATCTGGAGTAGAAATTATATAGTTATTAGACTAATTTCTCGATTACTGTATAAGGACCTTGATGTTTAGGAGAGAGAGGTGACCCATGTATCGGTAAAAATACTAACAGGCTGAAACATTCAGACTTTTGCTGATTATCAGAGTGGACTTTCATGGATTTTTGACTCTTAGTGAAACATTCTTTAGCTGTCTTACTTTAGATAACTAATCTTTCAAGTTCTTCATATAGGTCTGTACATTTACTTTGGAGGATTCTGATTCCAAGCAATCTGTTATCCAACAATCTTTGGTGTCTTTTAGGGGATCCCTGATCTCTCGACCGTAGAGCAACTCGAAAGGAGAAAACCCCAAAGATTCTTGTTTACATTCCCTAATAACAAATAGTAAGAAATCAAGTGCTTCATCCCAATCATGTGAACTTTCTAAGCATTATCGTTTCAGCTTGGATCTAAGCATCTGATGGAATCTTTCTATAGCTCCTTGAGACTCAGGTTGGTGTACAGATGAGTTTACAGCAAGTACTTCTAGTTCTTTGAAGGAGCCTCAGGTTGGTATATGGATGAGTTTACACCAAGTACTTCTAGGTCTTTGAGTACATCTTGGAATAGATCAGAAGTGAAATTAGTTTGATCAGATTGTAAAACCTTAGGAATACCAAAATGTGAGAATATATGCAACAAGTTAGTAACTATGTTTTTATTAGAAATATTCTTAAGAGGGATAGCTATTGGGAATCTGGTGGAGGCGCACATGCTAGTGAAGATGTATTTATTGCCTTTACGAGTAGGAGGTAGAGGACCAACACAATGTATTAGAACTTTCTCAAAAGGCTTTTCTAATACAGGGCTAGGGATGAGGGGAGCAGGAGGAATAGGTTGGTTGGGTTTCCCTACAACTTGGCAAATGACAGGATTTTATGTACTCTGCTACACTCGTTCTCATTCCTGGCCAAAAATATTGAGGTTGGAGCTTTTGATAGGTTTTCTTAATACCTAGATGTCCATTGACACTATCATGTACCAAGAAAATAATTTCATTTCTAAATGAGGATGGAACACTATCTGATATTCATCTGCCCAATCATGCTCTTGAGAAAGGTGGCTAGGTCTAAATAGTCTCATAAGTAGTATGTTGTCATGTTGATAAAACCCTGGTCTTTCTTTAACCTCATTAATGTGTGAAGCTACCTCTTTCCAACATTGTATTAATGTAGGATCAGATTTCTGTGCTGTGATAAGAGAATCCTTTGACATTATTGTTGGAAGACTACACATGCATAAGGATTTAGCTAAAGTTTGATGAGTCCTTGATCTAGTTGTTACACACACAGGGAAGAGTTCAGGTTGAGATACTTCTATTGTTACAGTAGGGTTGGTGTCCCAAGGTTGTTCTACAAGTACTGGATTTGGCACTAGAAGTTTGCCACCAAGATCACTTCTAGGAAAAAGTTAATTTCAGGGACAGGCAGATCATGTATTATTCCTACTTTTACTTTACTAGAGACAAGTGGACACTTTAGGTATAATTCGGCAAGAGGGATGGTAAAAACTGAGAAGAGATCTCTGATTATTACTTTTTCCTTCAGATAAGACTCTGATATGTTAGGGATAACTGTAGATAACATAACACTCTGAGTAGATCCTGTCTCTTGAAGAATATTGCTAGGATACTCTGTATCATTTGTAGTTACTGTGCCAGTCATTTTAAATTCTTTGAAAACATCCACAGATGAAAAGTCAGTTGCTATGCTAGATACGGGCTTATTAGATGGAAACTGAGATTTAGCTTTAACTTGAGGTTTGGAAGCTTTGCTAACGTCGTAATATTTCAAGCGTTTGCAGTACGGACTCCAACATTCTGTAATATGATGACCAGATTTCTTAAAAACCACAGATTATGTTAGTTTTGGATTTTTCTGTACCACTGTTCCCATCCTGAGTCTCTGAAGCTACAGATGAGGTAGGTTTTACAAAGTTGTCCCTTTTTCAGATTTAGTATTACCTTTATGTACTAAGGAATATACATCAGCACATTTCACAGCCTTTATTAACTGAATTTTGCCTCTGTCTTCCAGGTGTAACTTAACATCAGAGGTATTTTCCTTTTGAACTCTTCATACACAGCTAAATTCTCTAATTCGTCAAAAGTTGTGACTTTACTACATGACAACCATTTCTGAAAATATCTGGACTGTTTGGTAGCAAATTCAACATAAGACTGAGATGGAGTCTTCTTTTAAGTTATGAAAGTTTTGTTGGTGGTCGTCGGGTGTAATAGTGTAAGCATTAAGGATAGAAGTCTTTACAAAGTCATAGTTCTGTCAGTCTTCTAATGAGAGGGTGGAATATGCTGTTGATGCTTTGCCATTCAAGTTGGTGCTAACTAACCATGTCCATGACTTTTTGGCCATTCTGACTTAGTAGCTGTCTTTTCAGAGTTCCTAAAAAAGCTTTCAGGGTCATCTTCACTAATTGGGGAACTAGTCAAGTTTGTTGTGCTAGGTTAAATTTAGCATCAGGAGTTACCTTGCTATCTGAACCTCTTTGAGAGTATAGTTCTGCCATCTTAATTTCTCTTTCTAGCTTCCTTGCTTGTACCTTTATTTGTTCTCTTTTTCTAGCTTCCTTTCTTCTGCCTGTATTTGTGCTAACTTCAACTCTATCTGTTTGTAATTTCTGTCGCTATATTTCAGCACTATTCTTTGTCTCTGGAGGGGCATGTGCTAATAGTGATACAGCAATCTGCGATCATGAAGTATATCAAAGAGTTCTTCAACACTGGATAATGAGTGTTTATCATGTTCCTTATCTTGTAAGAGTTCCTCAGATTCAGGTAATATCGCCTGTTCTGTCATACCTTGTATAGCAGTGTTCTTTAATTTGTGTAGTGTCATGGAAGATGTGAAAGGAATCTTAAAGTACATGAGTATAAACTTCCATTCATCTATAGTAAGGGTGAATTTACTCAAGTTTGCAAAGTCAGGCAGTGCAGAAGGCGTGAGCATCAAATTCACTCATCGTGATATTTACAACAGGAAAATTCCTCTGATAATTTTGAGTCTTGGTTACAGGTTAAGGTGGCAACATGTATGTAAAACACAGTGTGTATGTACACGAACAGTGAATGTAACTGGTAGCATAAGATTCAGCGAGAATAATAGTCAGCATAAGATTCAGGCAAGATTCACTTTGAAGAGTCAAGAGTCAGCATAAGATTCAGGCAAGATTCACTTTGAAGAGTCTTAGTGTAGGCCTACTACCTTTAAAGACACGAGCACATATGTGAACTACCACAAATCGAGAGTGTTCTGCTACACCCACAAAATTAAGTTAGAGACTAGTCAAGATTCGTTAATGATTTTTGAATTAAGAATCTAAGTCATTGTGACTAATGTGTGATTAATTGTCATCGAGTTCTGTATATGTCAAGAGAGAAGTTTTGATGACCTAAGGAGTAAGGATCCCGAGAATGTAAGCAAGTACTAACACACCTAATTGTAACCAGAAGTATCTAAGTTACGATATCAAGAATGAAAGACAAGTCTTCGTACTTATGGTGCCGTTACATATCCTGAACAGGCCCCCAAATGTCACAAGTCCTAGTTACTGATTTGACCTGTTGTCTTAAAATTAAGGGAAATCCCAAAAATGTGCAACAGAAAAAATACTCTACAATCCAGTAATAAGGGATAAAGTAACAAAAGACTTGTAAACATAGAACAAGGTTTATTATATATAAGCAATTTATATACTTAAACTTATACCAAACTTAAATAACAAGACATAACCAAAGGCAATTAAAGTAAGAAGGTAAGTAAATCCCATCAAATGAAATATTACATACAAAAATCATAAATAAATCCAACACTCAAAATAAATGTACAAATATAATATACTCAAGAGGCAGGTGCTGTGGGTATTCACGTAGTGAAAGGTGAGAAATGTACCCTTCATCTGATTACAGTGAGGACAGAACTAACGATAAGGTGCATTTTAAGGATCCATGTAACCTTTGATTTGGATGTGACGAGAGACTTCAGCCAATCACAGGCTGAGTGGAATGGCGTGAGGCCTCACCCAATCACAGGCTGAGCGGAATGACTTGAGGCGGTAATTTAACTACCATACCGATAGTTAACAGGCCGAAGATCATTACAACAGGTGGTTTGGTATTTTTCGTCAAATCGTAAGCTGGCCGGAATACTGTATCATAAGGATACTGTAGGTAGCTTTTTTTTTTTTTGGTCTACTGCTTTTTGAACCTGGTTGTGATTTTTGGGAAGCTTGGAGGTACTCGGTATTGAGTATTAGAAGTATACCTTTTTGTACTGATGTACTTGTTAGTTATCCATCATTGGCTGTGCAGGGTTTTGGCACAGTAACCCTATCCCTCCTTCTGCTGAAGGGGGCATCCTCCAAAGAAACCTCTGCTATCTTCATGATGAGGATCTTGTACCTGAGTGACAATCCTCCTAAGATGGTAGCAATAGCTTATGGATTGAATTCACTGGTTAAAACAAACACTTGTTTTGTACAGCTATGCTCTTGAGTGATACGACATGATTGCATAGGATTTCATTCAAAATTCACAAACTGGCAATTAACATGTTCCATATTTTTCTCTTATTTCATTGCAAAAACACAATTATTTCATACAATAAGAGTAAAATATGTTTCATAAGAGTGAAATCTGTCATATACTGTATTTCAAAACTAAGAAAATATGTGTGGTAACATTTTGGAAAAACAGGTACAGATTGACCATCACTAATCCGGCACAAATTTCGGCTAGAGTAATTTCTCATGTTTCCGCACTAATTTTCAAATTTCCCGGGTCGCTGCGCTAACTCGCTCGCCGGTCACTTCGATTTGGTGGTGCATCATCAATCTGGTAGCCTAGCCTACATTAAACTGAACTCTATTCACATATTAACAGTAGTATACAAACAACATAACGAATGTGCATCTTTTTCATGGATCTTTTAAAAAGTTATGCTTTACTACATTGTGTCCAATTGCGTGTATTCTCATATTGCTTTTGTATTATAAATTGCGATCAATGTTTTGTTTTGGGAATCGATATCACGGTGTTTATTTTGCCACATTTAACTCGGTTCAGAGCTCTTTTCTTGCTTGTAGTTAGCGTAAATGAATATACTGTAGATACTTTATTTATTTGGGACAAGGATATTTTTTGTTATACGAAGTGTTTTTAAGTCAAAATATAACTTATATACGTCTCGTTGTAAAATTAATTTAGCTATTTTTTTTTTAATATATGATGTTCGCGGGAATCGCGGCTGGCCGTTTTGGGGGCATGTTTTTGTGTAAAAAAAATCAAGATTCCGTTCGCTATTTTCTCTTGATTTCATCGTAATATGAGCTTTACGTATTTATCTTTTATCGGCGTGAAAACAGCAGTAATTTGTATTCTTTCATGCCCAGTAGTTTTGATTAAAATACATTCTCTCCAATTTTATGTACGGTCGAGTTTCATCCATGTTGCCGATGCACGATAATTTATGGTCATTAGCAGCTTGAACATTGTTTTCTCAGCTTCAGCTACAACTTGCAGCTTAAAGTTACTGTAGCAGTATATTTCCTTGCCGATCTTTTCTCCAAAGTGAATAAGGGTATAGTGTAAAAAATATATCAGTCCTATTGTACAGTACTTAACGTCATTTGTAACATAACTACAGTAATTGTTTGACCGTACGATTGTTGAATTACAAGCCAAACAGTTGTTATCCGATACGATTATTAGCAAAATAACAGTTTCCCGTTCGGTTGTTTATGGCTGTACGCATTTACGCAAGAGTATAAGGTTACTAACAATACTTTTATCACATTCTCTCTTACTTTTTTAACTAGCAGATGGAATAAAGAGATGGAGGAAAAGAAGTTGGTCTCTCTCGCTGCCTGATTGGCTACGCTGCTGCCTGCATAATTGCTAACCCCATCGTAAACTCGAAATATCGTAAGTCAAATTATCGTAACTCGAGCACTACCTGTATTTGATAATTGTCTTTTCTTTATTAACCAACTTGTACTGATTTATGGGATATTTTAATTGTAAGATGAGGTGCTTAGCTACTGGGTTTCGTGTATTCTAGCCTAATAAATGGCTAATCTGGCAAAATGGCTAATCCTGCACCCTCCAGGTCCCAATGATGCTGGATTAGTGATGGTGAACCTGTATGAAACATTTTCAGAACTTTGTTAACTCATCGCTGATGTGTTTGACAAAAAAGTCATCATCGAACCTCAGTTCTAATGTTAAAGTAATAAGGAAAAATGAAAAAATTTGTCATAACAGTAATATTGCTTGAAATGCAACCATAAATTTTGAAATAGTTCTGTTTGATTGCTTGTACACCTCAGTGTTAAAAAAAATGTAAGTAAGCAAATACGAAAGTATTACTGTAGCTAAAACACATCCAGTGACATCAATGGGTGGGTGGAGCATGTGTGATGCAACCATTTTAGTGGCGGCAAAATAGGACTACAATTTGTAGTGACAATGACATCTTGAAAACATTGATTTTATATTTGTTAGAGGAATATTTGGATTTTCATAAACTAAAATGATTGATGTTATATTTGTTAACGACTTCAAAAATTGTGGATTACTAGCAAATATTTGCCTATGAAATTATTCTTTTATTAAAACCAAGATTTTGTTCCTAGACCTAGGTTGTTAGATTTCTTTACTTACTACAAATACATTACACTTAGCATACACATCTCTATATTAACAATTTCTGGCCAGAAAGTATATGAAGTTATTTGCACATTCTTACACTTAAAGTTGCTTTATGAATGAATAAATTATACGCCAAAAGCAAGCAGGACTTTTAAGAAAATAATATTTTAAACCACTTAAAAAAACAAGTGTTCCATAGGCCTTGATAATATTACAAATAGATATTATGATTATTAGCCATCTTTGTATAATTTAAATCATCTTTTATTCTTCAAAGAAAAAAGTAGTCTCTACAAATAAATTCTTTAGTAACAGAGATTATGTCTCAGAAGGCTTAGATTATCTTTTTAGGCCTATACAGTAAATCATTTTGCAACATACAGTCAGCTTGAACATAGCCTAAAACTTCAAAATTCAAAGGAAACTTTTAATTCATATTCCTGTTTTAAAAATTTTGTTATGACTGTTGAGCTTGTTAAGGCCTACTGTTATAATGCTGCAGAGGTAGTTACGTTGATCAGTTTGAGGAGCATGTTAAGTGCTGTCATTGACAGCAATGTTAACTGGATCACGTCGTACTTTGACCTGAGCAACATAAAAAAAAAAAAGTCAGTTCAAATTACACATTGCAAATCATACCAATGTATTAAAGGGATCATATTTATATAACCATAGGGAAAATACCGTTAGCTGTGATTTCGCAAACTTGTTGACATGTATGACATTGGAAATAAAAAAAAAGTTTAACACTACTTGGCAACGTTATGTCGAGTCTGAGATTTTGTATGATACAAAAAGAATCATGTTGCCTCAGATTTGAGCATGACTGTACAAAATATTTTGTTACTAAGTAGCCTTTAAAGGATTGGCTGATTTCCACTTTGCCCCCCACCTTTTTCAAATGTGGGAATCAGCTGTATAATGGAGAGGTAAGTTTCATTTTAAAAATATAAATACTTAATTTAAGATTTATTTTTTAAATGCATAAATTACCCTTCCAACCTCCCGACACTCAAAGTGAACTGAAATAACTGACCAGCTACGAATGTCCGTACCTATCGGTCCCCTGTTGGGGGGGTGGGGGAAGTGGATGGATAGAAGACGGATATTCATAGAAAACTGAGTGTTCTCGTTTTTTGTTTCAATCTGTCGAACTACCGCTATATAATGGAGAGGTATTTAAAAAATAAATCTTAAGTGGTATTTATATTTTTACATGAGAGTTTAACTTTCTTTGGGAAGTGTGAGTCCGTATTCTAATTAGGTTTACAAGCATCACATCTTTCTAAACCGCATTTTGTGATAGACGCAGATGCCTGTAAGATTTAAATTATGGATTACTGATTTTGTAGGGTAGAAAGTATGAATTAGCAACATGATGTTTTGGCTATGCAGATCCAAGTAATGTACAGTAATAGAGGAAGTTTTTTATTACAGTTGTAAAAGATCCAGAAGATGAACCAAAAAATGGTTTACTTGAGGTTTTTAGTTTTATTTAGAATGTGTATATAATTTTTTAAACATAATTGTTGTACAAGATTCAGAATGGCCCAAGGCTTACGTCAAAATGAAATTCATGTTGAAATCTCTGGCACTTGTTATTCTGAGTGTAAATCAAAATTCTCTTCCAGGTTGTTTTGTTGTAACTGCAAAGAATGAAAGACATGAGCCCACCCTCACACCAAGGTGTGGGCTTTACAGGGACTGCACTGTTGCTACGAAGTCTTCCCCCCAGCTGTCCTGGTACTAGGAGCTATGTAGTCGTCATAAACAATCCCAATATGATGCCCAGAACTGGTATGACATAGCTTTTTTTCATTATGAAGAAGGCTAGAATGGTAGTTGACTTTTTGCAGATACTGGAAGCAAATTTTCTCACTTGGACAATATCAAGTTGCTGAAATTTACAGAAAATAGGTAGTTAAAACCATTAATGTAATTTGGAGGTAAATGATTGTGCTGCTGAAGGGTTTTGCTTATTGCTGATGTACAGTATTTTACTTAGCAATGTAAATTCTTAAGTGTTTGAAATAACGTAGACCAGAAGAGAACCTTAAACACTTAGGTACTTCAGAAAATTCTGAGTTTTGTTCATGATTTGACCAGCAGTCAGATTTTTCCTTTTCCACTTAGATTGCTTGGAACAAAGTTGCCTTGTAATTATGACTGATAAAGAAATAAAAATGGATTTCTATATTTTAAACTTGAGTGATCTAAGGCCATCTGTGGCGTTGTAGTTCATAATTCCTTTACGAACTGTTGGCATTCAAATTGACATTGACTGAATTGAGTGCCTGGAAAATATGGTTTATACAAGGAGTGTTTGGGAAACTTGACCACAGAAGTGAAAGTCACATAACCTAGAGCCCTAGTCTGATGTTTATGCAAATTGCTTCTTCAGGAAGAAAATAAATTAGCTTTTAAATCTTCCACACTGTTTCAAGAGTAAAAATATTTAGGTAAACAGGGTTCTTTCTATTGTTAAGTTGTGCTTGCATCTTACTGCAAACATTGTGTTCTATATTCTATAATGAATGCCAGAATTTGATGGTGACCACTTTGCAATTGAGAGTACTTTTGCCTTTGGAAAGTTTCCACATTTAATTGCATTTCTGTGTAACTTGGTAAAAGTTAACTGCTACTTTTGTGTGTTTTGATATTGCCCATGCCTTGTATATACATGCAAGTTTTATGTCTTTTGGTTTCTGAGACAACTTCAGTTGCCATGTTTAAATCCTTGGGGATTGGTGTGTCTTCCTGCTTTACGATAAATGATTCCTTGGTCGCCGTGGCAGTAGAGGCAATAGCTTCTGGTCATGACATCAACGAAAGGGAGATTTAATTAAACTGGTATTGGAAGAAGTTTCTTTGGTGCTGGAGGTATTTATTATTAGAAAGAATTTCCTACAGGTTGCTCATGTTACCTTTCAGAGATTTGCATGTGGCTTGTTTGTCATTTTCATTAGCAAAGACGGACTGTTCATCAGAGGCTGGTTTTATTCCAGTTGGGCTGTTTAGAATTGGAGCTGCATATTTAACAGATCATATCACGCATGTTTAGAAAATAGGCTGTTTGTAATAGGTGGCTTCCTTATGTGATGCCAGGAATTTAAAGTATTTGATTAGTGGATACTTCCTGATTTTGTGCAAGGTTAATGGATATTAAACACTTGTGTTTTGTTGAATAGTTTGTGTATTTGAATGGTTATGTATTGTAGTTCATTCAAGCTTGAGCTTGGTATGATAAACTGTACGTGAAATAAGCATTCGTGCCCCTGGTGATGATTTTAGACTTCATTGTAAATGGAATATGTTTGAACATTAGGTACACAGATTCTCGTTCAAGTTCCTTGACATTGCTACTTAAGTCTCATTCAGGTTCCAGTGCATTGCTCTTTCTCATCTGGTTATTGTGGAAACCACATAAAATAATAATGTATTTAATTTACAAATAATTTTTTAACTAACTACATTAAATTGGCCAGAGATTCAGATGGTTCCTGTTGAAGGCAAATTTAAGATGTCCTTGCTAGGAAGGAATATCTTGGTAACAAAATGATGGGTCATGACTTTAGTGGTCTTTGGCACTGCAAACCACCTTTAGAGATTGGCATCCTTTGGTTACTGGGTCAGATTTATAGCGAAAGGAGTTCTGTTTCTGTAGTCTTTTTACTTGCAAAAGTAATTCGATTGACAGCTGTTTTCTTTTCATAATCTCAAATTCTTTAGTCAATTTTGCACTGCTTTTATATATGAAAATGTGCGCAATTTCATGTAGAATACAAAAAATAACTTATTGTTGTAGCTTTTATCAATGGACTTAGCATATAGGTTATAGACTGCTTTAGGAAAGTTGGATACCTTGAGAAACTCAAGTACCGCCAAATACTTCTTGTAAAATGTTTTTGCGGGTACTCTTTTATTTGCCATGATCAGGTACTATTTGTTTGCCACAATGTTAAGAAGTTAATTTACTTAAATCTTCAAATTGCTCAGTGACCTTGCAATGCCAAAGTGGCCTCTGGTCATTGATGGTTAAAAATCTATACCATTTTGTTGATCAGCTATAATTTCATGAAGTAATTTTGCTCCATTTTAGTCAAGAGGAACTGGAAATATTTGACTGCTACTATAGTTAAACTGTAACTGAGGTTCAGCATTTTCTTTAGTTCTTCAGTGTTTATAATTATCTTTGGTTCTGTGAGGTTTCAAAATGACTGAGAATTTAGATGAGGTCAAAATAATACTCTCCTCCGATTAGCAAAAATACTTCAGCAGCAGTGTGTTTCATTTCTGAAGTCAGGGGTTTCAGCCACCTATTTTTTTTTACAAAGCGCCCAAATGTTTTCCAGTTAATGAACAACAATTGTCACCTACCATACATGTTGCCTGCATTATGGGAACAGCTCTAAACCATGCTTGCTACTCCGTTACCCTGGAATTGTCGAATGCAGTTTTAGTAGCAGTACAGTCAGCAAGGCTTTGATCAGCGACACTCAGACGAGTACCTCTCTAAAGGCATATCCAAAGTTCACCCCTATTTTTGTATTTTGTGAATAAAATGAATGTGAAATGTAAGTTTTTTCATTAGTCTGTTTATTAAGAGTAAAGGCATTTTTTCTTAAGCACTAATTATATACAGTCTGCCTTCATATGGGCCATAACTTTTAACAACTGTTCAAATTTCATTTTTAAACTGACATATTTTATAGATTACAGTACTGACATATTCTATAGATTACAGTAAAGTAACACCTACCTGACATATTCAAACTACCTTCCTCTCATGTTAGGCTTCAAAAAGACAGGATGTTTTAGAATCTAGATTCTTTAAATTTCAAAGTACTACAAGCTTTTCAAGACATTCAGTCTTCATCAGCATTCAGTCTTCATCAGGTACTGATGCACTAAGCAGATAACAGCTACACTTGGATGTGGATGTGTGCGGTCCTCCCTACACCTGATGTTGGGAGGACTAATACATATACCTGACAACTATGCTTTCAAAAACTCCTAGTACTTTAAAAATGAAAGAATCTGGAAGACCATCCCATCTCCAAGCCTAACATGGTTTTAGTTAGTTAGTTATAAATGATTTGTTTAACCAGACCTCTGAACTCTTTTAGGGTTCTTCTCAGGCTGGGACTAACATGGTTTTAATATATATACACAGTGAAGTAGTGTGGTTATTTAGTTAACCAAATACATGAGGAAACAAAATAGTTAAGGGGTTGTTGTAGCTATTATAACAGTATGCTAGTTGTGATGAATGAATGAAAGAATGAAATTTGGGTCATTCTGCCCAGCACTGAGGCAAGGAGGCCATTTTTCTCTACACTGCCATATTGGTGCTGAGTGTCCTTATTTCCAGTGCTGGTTTACAGTATATGGCCCAAATTTCATTCATTTATTCACTGTAACTATTCATGTAGTTTTCATAACTACAATGACCTCTTAACTACTTTGTTTCCTCTTGTATTGGGTTACTATGAAAACTGACAAAATTTGGAAGTTTAAATTTCATTTACACAACAATAAAGCCAAAATGACCTCTTAATTAGTGTGTTTCCTCAACTTTCAGTTGCACACACACTTTTATTTTTGGATGCACTATTCTAAAGACCTTGAAACCAATATGAGAAATAAATGCAAAAACTTTTCCCTCCTAGATGTGATTTGAACACATGCACCCATTATGAGAAGGGGCAGTGCTAAACAATTACGCAATGAAAATCCTTCATTGTGTAGTGGGTCAGCATTTACCTTGTCTTTCTAATGAGTGTTTAAATTCTACCTTGGGTGGAAGAGACCCTTCAATCATTTCCACTTTCACATGCAACGCTTTCAACTGAAAGACATTTCCAAACATATGAGGAAATCTAAAAGTTAAGGAGGCCATTATGGCTAATGCAAATTTACAGAATGTTTGCACAGTACAATGCAGTCCTACAAATTGGAATACAACACAATTTATGTAAATACCAGCAATGTTGAGCACATAGGTTTATGAAAAGCAAAACCTGGATACTTTTGCGCATTTCAGAATGAGCACATAGGTTTATGCAAAGCATAACCTGGATACTTTTACACATTCAGAATTATCATATTCAAGCACATGAAACAGTGATTTGGAACCAATTAGGTGATTAGAGAATGTGACAATACTGTAATCTGGTAAATACCAAAGAGCTACTCAGCAGCTTCTATACACCTCTTGTAAAGGGAAATTCCCAAACCTATATAATTAAATAGTAGATACCAGTAGCAGAAATAGCAGTCCATGCTCATTATCTCCACCCAACCAAGATATGATCTGGTGAAAGCATGACCCTGTGAGGGCTCCCTTACTTGAAAATGTAACTGGACATGCCAATTCAGTTTAACAATGTATAGTTAAAATTTTTTTTATACTGTGTGGTGAGATCACAATGGTGCCTAGTCAAATGCTTTGAAGTTTAAGATTTTAACAAATACTGTACAAAGTTAACTACTGATGACTACAGTTCCAAATGAAAATAGAGCAACATCATCTCTGGAATATGAGTAATTAAATAATTTAATATTGTCTTTAAATTAATCTCCTTTCAACATAAAATTTTACAAGATTCCAAACCAATACCTGAGGAGACATTATGTTTTGAGATTAAGACTTTGCTGAATTAAGTCAGGTATCTTCAAGTATGAAACCAAATGAAGAGACTGGAACAGTTTCTAGATTTTACCAATTTCTTACCTTAGACCTGCCAACACCAAATTAGTATAAAAAAGCCACTAATCAAATATTTTAAAAAATGAAGCAATGTTTTCCCTTATCAATAATAACAAAGTACTTCAAAATTATTACATCCTTGGAAAAATTTCAATTCTGATGCAGTCTCTGAGGGTGGCCATGATATCAAATGTACTAAACAGATCACTTAACCTTAAGCTAGGAACAACTGTTAGATAATTAGTGTCCAAGTGTTAAGTTGGCTGGCCAGAAGTCGCCCTGTGGGCTGGAGGTTGTGGACCTCTGGCTATGACAAATTTGATCGCAGAATAACGTCTTCATGGATTTTGAGTATGGACAGAATCCAGTAATCTGTAATAAACGAGAAGTTGTAAAACTTGTCGTCTCCTTTGTTCAATGAACTTTTCAAGGTTTCAGTTGAACAATGAAACTACTGCTACAGTGTACAATTATGATGATTCACATTATCCCCACACTATAACAACAGTAGAAGTTGACAAATACTATGGCAATGCAACATAACATCTACTCAGCCTGTGACACCTCCAGCAGAGGCTGGTGTTTCACAGACCAATGTGCATGAGCTTACTCTACATGTTCAGGCAGTGATAAATGGTAAATATTGTAAATACTGGATCATTGTACAGAGTTGTTTCATTGTTTCTGCTTTTATGTATTTGCCAATGGCCTTCACCAAAGATATCTAATAAATTGCATGCGCCCAAAACTACTATATAGTATTAAGATAACATTCTGCAGATACAACATTACAAAGTTTGGGGGTGCACAAGATGATTTTTCATGAATTTAAAAAAATCCCTGCACTGTGAGTTCATGATTGCCAATACAATCCCCCAATCAAACCTTGGAACAACTCTGGATATGAAGAGGCAAATTTATTAAGAACATGCTGTAGCATTACATAAAAAACTTTGCAAGTGAAGATTATGAAAAAATAAATAGTAAAAACTCAAAACAAATATAAAAGAATATGAGGCAGGAAACTTCTAAAGCCATAAAAAAAAGGACACCCTTGCCTCTTGAAAGACTATTACCTCAAAAGAGGGTGAAACTTACAAGTCATTAAGGTTCTCAAGGTAACACTAAGAAAAGACATGTCCTATCCTCACTTTATATATTTTGTTCTTTTACTTTCCCCTTCACTATCGTTTTGCGTTTTCACCTGTTAATACTCACACCAGCACAAAAAAATTTAAAACTTTCCCACTTAATCTGACATTTACTAAGCAAAATGTTATTTTCATAATAAAATTAAGTTTCATATATACTTACCAAGTGATTACATACTTTCCACTTGTGCGGCAGCTTAAAATTTAAAATTTGCTCTGATTGTTTAGTGCAGGTGACCAGTCCTGCCCACTAATGGAAATACAGTACTAGGGGCGACTTAGCAGACAACCTCATTCTGTTTCTGCCCGTATGTCCATCAGAGGGAAGGAGGTTGGGCTCTGACTCTGCAATTGCTTGCTGAGTATATATGAAACTTAATTTTATTATGAAAATAACATTTTCATATAAGTAACTTACCAAGTAATTATGTAATGAATTTGAAATAGAAAAAAGCTGCTAGCATTGGAAAACAATGCTTGTCACTTCCTTATCAGAAAAGAGAGCCATTGCAGGAGAATACTGCCTCTGGTTGGTGCCCATCTTAACTTGCAGTGGCGCAGCAGTATAGCCGAGGATCGACTCTACTTAAGTGGGAGCTTTGCAGCCAATGAGTATTCTGTTGGCTGGCAGAGCATCATTAAGTGCCCTTGCCCTGTGCACAGTACCAAAAAATAAAAAAGAACCAGTTAACTTTGTCACCTACAATGAAATAAAACAACTACCACTGAGAGCAGTGGGTGCTCCAGGTACATTGTAACCTCCTGGCTCACCAAAATATTCTGCACCTTACTACAACGTGAAGAGACAGGAGGAGAAAATCCTCTGCTTCCTCCCTCAGTGCCATGCCAATTACTAATAATGGTCCCAAGGTACTGCAAAAATTTTCAGACACTTTTGACTTCAAGGATAATTTAGAATTGACAAACTATTACACATCTAGTTGGCTGATTGCCAAATGGAAGTGAGTGACATGTTGAGCCTGAAAGCTAATGAGGTAGAGGCAATTCTGGCATCTTAGCTTTCCTTTAACAGGTAGGCAAATCATTCTCCTGAATCTGAAAGTGAGACAGGATCTTGTCTGGACACTCTAGGTATGGGTTGCTAAGATCTTTATGTTTACATACTAAGGCTAGCATTGCTCTATGCTGCTTGAAGGTGGAAGAAGAGAGGCCCCTTGGCGGTCCTCAGGTATAGGAGGAGTTCCGCAATCTGAGCTAAAGAGGGGAATTCGCCATTACACTATCAATGGAAGACTGCCTACTTAGATTGGAGTACTTGGCAAGAAGACTACTGTCTGCATCTTGCAACGGTCTGTAAATCTGTCCGAGAAGTCGTCCACCCATTAGTGGTATCTGTTGAAGTGAGGTTGTCCGAGTAGATATGGAATGTGGAAGGAGTCGTGAAGAGTCCACCAACAACTACATCTGGTTTGGGAACCCATATCATGGTCCAGAATGGAGCTAAGTGTGTCATCGTTACATTGTGATTAACCTGAAAACTTGTTCAGCCCTTCCTTGACCAAACTGGAATGCAGAAGGGCATTAAAGGTCCAGGTTGGACCTAACTTGCAGTATGGTATCAGTTGCCCGTGCAAGAGGGTCTAGGATTGGAGAGTGAAATGAGGAAGGCAACTTTCTTGAGGTGGCAAACTGAGCAATAATCGACCAGTCCCATAGATTCCACAGATTCTGCCCGACCAAGGGATCCAAGGTCCACATGGCAGGAAGGACAAGCTTCTGACAGTTCAGTGCGTCCGCCATAACTAATTTGTGTGCCCTGAAAAAGTCAAGTGACTAGACAACTTGATTTGATGTGCCCTTCATAGGAGTTCTCTGCTGACTGGTTGGAGAGTGAGAAAGAGAGAGCAAGTCTCCTTGCTTCCTTCTTTTACATATGCTTAAGGACTGTGGTCTTGAACCAAGATTACCAGTCTAGGTGTGAAAAAGTGTCGAGAAGCATTGAAACTGTGAGTGCAAAGCTTTCAGCTATCTGACAGACATGAGAGTATACTTAGTAATGTGGTCTTGTGACAATATTACTACAGTCTAGGAGTGAAATAGGGTCAATAAGCTTTCAAGTCGTAAGTGAAAAGCTTTCAGCTATCTGAGAAGCTTCTGTTCCTCAGAGGGTTGTGTCCTGGAAACTAACCAGTTCCCCAAGCAGGCTTCAAACCCAGATCCTAGGTGTTTGGATGAAAAACTAGGTCTGGGTTTGGAGTATGAAGGCACTTCCTTTCCAATGGTTTATGTTCGGACAACCATTACTGAAGGTCTGACCTAATTCAGGCATAAAGGGAAAAAACAAAAGTGTCCAGCTGCGTTTCCCTGCCCCAAATGTTAGGAGACATCCTTGCACTTTCCTTCAAAGGTAATCAAAGTCAGTCATCCAGGTAAAGAATGAAGTTCCAGAACATGAAGTCAAGCACTAAAGGAGTGAGGACTCGAGAGTAGGCTTGCCATAGAGAGGCCGTAACACAGATCCTTGCATTAGAGCACTCTGTCCTGCCAGACAGACTTGAGATACTCCCAGAGTCTGGAAGGGACATGGAAGGATACTTCTTGCATAACTCAGGTCTTCATCCAAACGCCCCTGGAGACTGGATGACAGGATTGTCTGGTTCATCTTTATCCTGAATTTCGTCTTCTATTCTAAGAGAAAAAAGGGGCGTTTTGGGCCGTGCAGATTCGCTGACTACTATGAGGTTGTGGTCTTGCGGACAACCCAGGGAACTTACAGATACTTGTCCTGACCCGCAGACCACCATGCAGACTAGCTGCCGACCCTGCGGACTCTTTGACAGTCAACGGACACTTGGACACTCGAGCGGGCTTGATTATAATGCACTCAATAACAATATGTACAGGCTGAAGACACACGTGGAAAACATGGAAACCTAGCACGGACAGAACTGTGGGTTTGACAAACTGATCCAAACAATTCTGCAGAACACAGTTCTCTCAACTGTGTCCTAAGGAAGAGGAAATGTAGGCCCGGAGGCAAAAATAACTTGGCCGAATGCGATTGTGTAACTCCCTCAGCAGTAAAAGAGCACCCAAGTTTTCCCTTCTTGAGGTTTCAAAGTAAAGAGTGGAGATCTCTAAAGACATCTCAATTATCCTTACCCACACAGGACACGACTCAGAGACCAACCGAGGAAATGTCTCTCAACTAAAAACTGGAAGTCCTCTAACTACTTGAACCAAAGCTCCTGCTGTCTTAGAGGAGGGAGCTTTCTTCACGAAGCTCAAAAATACAGGACATGAATGTCCTTCAAAAAGGGGACCTCTCTATATGCAAACTAATGCTCTCCATATGGCACCCAGATGTGGGAGACTGATACTGAAGAATTGGTGGCAGGTTATTGGGAACTGGCGCCGAAAAAACCCAGAGCCAGGCGCTCAATTAGGAACTGGTGCTCACAAAAGAACAACAGTGTGTTCTAAAAACTGTCTGTGAGCAGGCAATAAATGTTCACAGGCAGGAGTCAAGTACTGGATAGATATCGACGCTCTGTAGTAAGCACTGAGTGTTCTTGAATCGGCGCCAAACTTTTGGCAACAAGTGCCAAGAGCACAGAGGTAGACAACGGACGCTTGGGAGCAGGTGCTGGGCACTCAGAGACTGTGACTGTCGTATTTCACCGAGAGAAGAATCTCTAGTCCATTGGAACATAATAGATGTCCTCGTTACTACATCATCTCTTCAAGGGTCGGGACAAACTGTGAAAAATGCCTAGAACATCTCTTGTCAAGGCTAATTTTGAGTCTAACGACAACTGGTGGGTACTAAAAGGAATGCCCTTCCAACGGTAGTCTGAGGGTCTTCCACTACATGAACTGTGAGTGACAGGTTCTACTGAGGAGGTGACTTCCCATGGGCAAACCCCACCAACCTCCTTTGGACTTTTGGAATATCTTCTTCCTTTTATCTAGGAGCATCAGGAGGGGGGCGCACTGGAGACACTGGACGCTTGGAAATTGCTGGGTGCTGGGCGCCTACGAGTGCTGAAAGCGAGTTTTGGCGCCAAATACTGGCGCTCCACAACAGAAAGTACAGGAGACAAGTGCCATGGACTTCCAAAATCTATATCACTACCGCACATCCTATTGGACGCCTTTTCAGTGGTTGTCCACCGATGCCTGGGAATGGACAACAGGCTCGACTGGGGGGGCAACTACCCAGGGGCAAACCCCCTCGGACTCCCTTGGACCGCAAGTAGGTCTTCTGCCAGGTTTAGGGGAACAGGACAGTGACCTTTGGTCTAGGAAATCTGACAGGCCAGATAGTTACCTTGTCCCCTACACTTACGGCAAAATGCCTTTTCAGTGGCTGTCTGTCACCACCTTGGACTGTACAGTAGGTTCGACTGAGGGGGCAATTACCCAGGGAACTTCCCATCAGCCTCCATTGGACTTTCAGTATGACTTCTCCCAAGTTCAGGAGAGTATGACAGTGACTTGGGTCTAGGGGAACCGACGGGCTGGATAAATACCTCCTCCACTGCACAACACTACAATACCACAAGGTTAAATTCTGTTAACCCATGCACAAGACTGGCAAAGGCACGGGAAGAAAGCGAGGGAGACAGGTGTGGGAGAAAATAAGAGGGCTAGTAGCAGGAGAGAAAAAATTAACGTGGGAAGAGTTGGCGCCAGAGGTTCGGGAGCTGGTGCCGGGCGCTGGGTGATCCCAGGATATGAAAGGTGGCTGGTGTAGTTGGGCGCCAGGCGAGCTAGTAGCTCTGGAAGGTAGTCGGTGCTCCTGGGCGCTTGGTGCCGATTCTGAGCTGTCAAGAAAGTCTACTTATCCAAAGGCCCATTGCCACCAAAATAAGTAATTTCTCTCCTTACTTCATTCTTCCCTTACACTTTTTTCAGTTCTCTGCAAAGGAAAGTGTAATAAGAAAATGTTGTAAATCAATTCTTTACCTACAATTGTTTTGAAGTAAACAAAGTACCATCACACAAAACATCTCAATTCCTTATTTGAGACTAGTGGATATGTATTTGCCACTGAAAACATCAGTTCAGTAGCGAACACGGTATTTTCGTTATAATACGCTACTCGGTAAAGGAGAGTTAATCAGCTGATTGCAAAATCACTGTAGCGAAATATGATAAACCTGAATCAGATCTTAGTAACAAAATGATAAAATACTGATCCTGAAAGCTGTAGGCTTGAAGGCTACTCGAAATCGGCGATAATATTTCACCGAAATCCAGTTATCTAACTGGTGAATAATAAACAAAGCTGCTACAAACATCCGATGTTTACACCAAGCACGGCAGTAAGAAAATGAGGTTGTCTGCTAAATCGTCAATAGGATTCCCGTTAGTGGGTGGGACTGGTCACCTACAATACACAATTGGAGCGAATTTTAAAATTAAGCTGCCACATGACTGGAAAGTATAGCTATGTAACTACTTGGTAAATTACTTATAAACTGGACTACCATAGTAATGTAGTACACTAAACCCCTGGTATTTGCAGTCTCACGATTCGCGGACTCGCGTATCAACGGATTTCTCTTTGGAACGTATCTACCCATTATTTGCGGAAAATTTGCCCATTCACAGTATTTTTCACTGAGAAATATTCACTAAAACAGGTTTTGACGTAGGAAAAACCTATTTTTGGTAGTCGCTGTTTCGTCCTCAAAGGAGTTACCTTCCATGGTCTACCAGAGCTCCATGGTGACCAAACTAATATCAAAGAATTCTCTTCTAATTTAGTTGGTCTTTTGGCCAGGTATTGTGTCGTAATGATTAACATTATAACACATGATGGAGTAAATAATGGACTCAAAGATAAGAGGGCACTTTCCCTTATCTTCAGTGAAGCTGAACCCAGTTTTTCCAACGTCAATTAACCCGCAAGAAAGAGAAGTGACTATTGTGCACGCGCATCCGCCCTCTTGTTTACAACCGGGCCGTTAAAAGACCAAGGAGCCATTACTCTCTGTTGGTCAATGCAGGTTGATCCCTTTGCCCAAATCCCATGCCTTTTCGTCAGGGAAGTGGGAGGGTTTTGAGGACTCAACAGCGATTACCAAAAAATAGGTTTTTCCTACGTCAAAACCTGTTTTTTGGTAGCGTAGTCGCTGTTTCGTCCTCAAAGGAGCTTTACATAAGAAATTGACAGGTGACGAAAAAGGCTTAAGCTCTTGCTTTTAATCCCAACACCCCAGAGGAAATAACATTTCAGTCCAAGGTCAAGCCACAGAGTTCAAGTCCCATTCTTTATTCCAAATACTTTTCAGGTTTTGATACCAAGGAACAAGAAACTATGCACGAACTTACATTTTAGGATGTAGTTCTACAGTGGCTTACCTAAGCATGCTGGGTTTTGTTGTAGTACTGTCACCCATCTCCCAGCGATAAGTTAGCATACTCACCGTCAATATGACCCCTGGTTTTCTGCCGCAGCACCTAGGGGTTAAGACTAACTATGCCACCTACTGATACACAGTAGTCGAATTTGTTCGAACATGTGGCAATGATTAACTGATGACCACCCTATACATCTGGAGACTTCTTTGAAAGACATTTCTGAAGAAGGCCAAAGATGTACTTACTTTCCTAACATCATGCAACCTATGGAAAGTGTGTGGATTTCCCTTTTTAATGAGAAAAACCTTACAAACATTCTCAGTCTTTGTAGGGAGCGTTGTTGGTTTGTGCTAGGGTGTAGGAAAATAGGACCTTCTGGGGTGTTTGCCGTGACTTCTGGGTAAACCTTAAGTGCTTAAACTGGGCGTAATGTCCTGTCTGCTAAATTGAATTTTCTTATAAGAATGGATTTCCTTTTTATAGGATCCATATTCTTGGCCAGGAATGATGGGCCAGGGGACAATAATAATTGATGCTTAGCTATTTGCATGATGCATCATCCCCATCTAAGAGCGCCCAGTTCACTAATACTGTATGAGCTCCTGATGCTAATGCAATCAAGATCACCTTTTATAGCTTGTGCATTGTGGTTGTATTGGGTCCACTGAACTGAGGGGCTGATAGAAGTCTAAGCACCTTGTCCAGGGACCAAGAAATTGGAAGCCTTTTGGGAGTGGGCCTTTGTAGAGCAAAAGACTGCGGAAGGGAAGTGACAACTTCCATACTGGAGTCAATCCCGAATCCCTAAAGCAAGGGTTCCATTATTGCAGCCTTGTATGTCATGACTGTTGTAACCACAAAGCATTTGTCTTCAAAAGGGTATATAAGAAAATAGTTTCTATACAGAAATCTCAACTGGGCTCTCAGTATGGATATACAGTAATCTAACCATATCTTCCATACGGACTGGTAATGCTGGATAGAAGTCTGTTATTTTTGCACTAGGTACCTAGCAATGTTGAGTGAGTAATTATTACGATAGATATTTTTTTAAAAATCTATACGTGAAGGTCTCGGCTTAGAAAGGAGAGACTTTCCCTCTTACTATCTGGGATAGAACAGCGGACGACAGTGGAATTGATCTTTTTGTCCGTTGTTGAGGTAATAGGAACCAATGCCTGTTTGTCCAATTTGGGGCTGTTAAGTTCACTATTCCTATGAAGGTTAGAAGCGCATCCACCCTTTTGTGCTAGGGTGTTTGTTCAAAACCTTTGAAATCTGGGACAATGGAGAAAAATTTTTTGTCCTCCCCTTGTTCCAGTCTTAAGGAAGGCATCTCTTGCTGTTGCTTGACTGTCCAGGTTTGGAGACACATACATCAGGAGTTTGTGATTCTAGTATGTGGCGAACAGGTCCACTTCCGGTTGTGGAAGCATGTTGGCTATTATTTGAAAAGAGTGGTTGTCCAACATCCACTCTGTTGAGGCTGTCATTTTCCTTGATAGAGAGTCTGCTATTACAATGGGACCCCGTGTGAGGTGAACTGCAGACATGTGCCACTTCCTTGCTTGCGCCATCCAAAGGATGGCTAACATTACCATATTGAGAGGAGGTGAATGTGATCCAGACCTCTTGATGTAGGATATTGTGGTTATGTTCTCTCTCTTCTGGAGGTTTGAGTTTTTTGAGAGACAAAAGGCAGCCATCAGCTCCAAGAACTTGATATAACAATTCCTGCCACCTGACAATCCTCCCAGTCCTGATCAGCCTCCCTGCCAGACTTATTTTACCTGAACAATCCTCCCAAATGTCCTCTAACCAACCTGTCAATGACAGTCTAAGGCAACAAAGGGCTCTGTGGCATCTGTGAGTGTCACTCATACAGATGGAGGAGTCAGGGTGACCTGTTTCACCAGAGATTCCTTCCAAATTTAAGGCCGAAGTATCTCCCCAACTCTTTTTATCCTCTGATGAGGTCTGTCTCGCATCTTTTTTCTTATATGTGATAGCCAGAATTTGTTCACACTTTTCGCTGCAATCTATGTATTGGATCTATTACTGACGAGAACTGCAGCAGGCCCATCATGCGTTCTGATTGCCATCTGGAAACTCTGGGCTGTGCAAGGAACCTTTTGAGGACTTGCCTTATTCTGTTTTGAGCATGATGGGGAGAGACAACAGGCCGTGAAGAGTATCTCAACACAGTCCCAGCCACTGAAAGTGTCTGCTGGGCATGAGGCAGGATGTTTTCAAATTTATAATAAAACCTTTTGACTGTACTTTAGTCTGTTGACCATTGCTCTTGGGTTTTTCAAGCACTCTTTTCTTGTGGGCCCCTAAATCTTTTTGTTTGAGTTCTCGAAAGCATACCGTTGCTAGTTTTACAAATATTCTTTAGGCAATATTTAGCCGAAAGGACCTAACTTTGAATCTGTACGTATTTTTCCTTATTCGGACCTTAGGAAGGGGCGGATTCAATGTACTTAGACAACGGTAATCATCAAAAACTTTCGGCCAACAATGTGCTTGTTCAATGTTGATTGGTTGAGGATCACGCTTCTTTTGGATGAGTCCCTTTTGAGGACACTGAAGAGACATACTTGGTGGCGCATATACGCAAGTTTCTGTCCCCCAACAGGGAAAACTTCCATTGTCTGTGATGTCATCGAAGCTGACCCCCAACCAATATAATTCCTCTTGGTTACTGTATTTTCATCTAATTTTCATGACTAAATGCACTTTTTGTGATAACACTATTAACCCTTTAACGCCGAAGCCCTATTTACAAAAAAACGTCTCCCGTATGCTGGCAGCGTTCGGTGAGTTAGCGCCGAAACGGAAAAAAGTTTTTTTCAAAAAATCACAGCACGCTTAGTTTTTAAGATTAAGAGTTCATTTTTGGCTCATTTTTTTGTCATTGCCTGAAGTTTAGTATGCAACCATCAGAAATGAAAAAAATATCATTATCATATATAAATATTGGAATATATGACAGTGAAAAAACTCGTATATAATTGTATACAAATCGCGCTGTAAGCAAAACGGTTAAAGCTAATGAGTTAATTTTTTTTAGTTGTATTGTACACTAAATTGCGATGATTTTGGTATATAACAAATTTTAAAACGATCAAAGCAACACAGAGAAAATATTATCACAAAATGATGCATGAATTCGAAACGCGTGGACGTAAAAAAATGTTTTTTTTTTTTTAAATTCACCATAAATCGAAATATTGTGCTAGAGACTTCCCGTTTGTTGAAAAATGAAGCTAATTGATTGAATATTACTAGACTGTAAGTGTTTTAGCTTACAATTGCAGTTTTCGACCATTTCGGTCGAGTTAAAGTTGACCGAAAGTCGAATTTTTTCTATTTATCGTGATTTATATGAAAATATTTCAAAACTGATAAAAGCTACAACCAGGAGTTATTTTTTGTTGTATTGTACATGAAATTGCGCACATTTTCATATATAAAACTTTATGTAACGACTAATAAAAAGCGGTGCAAATATTACGACAACGAGACGAAAGAATTTCTGAGATGTTCGGCCAAGTTACTGCGCAGACGTAAGGAAAATGTTTTTTTAAAAAATTCACCATAAATCGAAATATTGTGCTAGAGACTTCCAATTTATTGCAAAATGAAGGTAAACGATTGAATATTACTAGAATGTAAGAGTTTTAGCTTACAATTGTGTTTTTTGACCATTTCGGTCGAATGAAAGTTGACCGAAGGTTGAAATTTTGGCAGTTATCGTGATTTATGTGAAAATATTTCAAAACTGATAAAAGCTACAACCATGAGCTATTTTCTGTTGTATTCTACATGAAATTGCGCACATTTTCATATATAAAAGTTTATGTAATGACTAATTTAAAACCATGCAAACATTACGACAACATGACGAAAGAATTTCTAAGATGTTCGGCAGAGTTACCGCACGCAGTCGTAAGGAAAAAAATTTTTTTTCAGAAATTCACCATAAATCGAAATATTGTGCTAGAGACTTCCAGTTTGTTGCAAAATGAAGGTATATGATTGAATATTACTAGAATGTAAGAGTTTTAGCTTATAATTGCGTTTTTACCATTTCGGTCGAGTTAAAGTTGACCGAAGCTTGAAATTTTGGCAGTTATCGTGATTTATATGAAAATATTTCAAAACTGATAAAAGCTACAACCATGAGTTATTTTCTGTTGTATTCTACATGAAATTGCGCACATTTCTATATATAAAACTTTATGTAACGACTAATATAAAACAGTGCAAACATTACGACAACGTGATTTAAAGAATTTCTGGCGGGACGTAAGGAAAAAGTTTTTTCAAAAATTCACCATAAATCGAAATATTGTGCTACAGACTTCCAATTGGTTGCAAAATGAAGGTAAATGATTGAATATTACTAGATCGTAAGAGTTTTAGCTTAAAATTGCGTTTTTTGACCATTTCGGTCGAGTCAAAGTTGACCGAAGGTTGAAATTTTGGCAGTTATTGTGGTTTATATGAAAATATTTCAAACTGATAAAAGCTACAACCATGGGTTGTATTTTGCTGTATTGTACATGAAATTGTGCACATTTTCATATATAAAACTTTATGTAATGGCTAATATAGAACAGTGCAAAAATTACGACAAAATGATGAAAGAATTTATGAAATTTTCGGCCGAGTTACCGCCCATGCGTAAGAAAAGTTTTTTTCAAAAATTCACCATAAATCGAAATATTGTGCTAGAGACTTCCAATTTGTTGCAAAATGAAGGTACATGATTGAATATTACTAGAATGTAAGAGTTTTAGCTTACAATTGCATTTTTCGACCATTTCGGTCGAGTCAAAGTTGACCGAAGGTTGAAATTTTTTGTAGTCGACGTACGGTATGTCCACTCGGCACCCAACAGACAATTTTAGTCGACGTATGATACGTCCAATAGGCGTTTAAGGGTTAAAATACTCAGGTAGTGCTCGAGTTATGATAGTTCACCTTACGATAATTCGATTTTGCAATGGGGTAAGCAATTAATTTTTTTTCTTCGTTTTAACGTGCTTTTTTTTTCCCCCATTTTTATATGGGGTAAGCACGATGCCTTCTTTTGAAGGACTTTGATTTGGCGGTGGGGTAGGGCGTAGCCTCGATCGGCTGCCCTGCCTGACATCACTTAGCCCCGGTAACGAATGTGTACATGTATTGTACCAAATCCCCAGCTCCCTTTCTCCCAGCAGCGAGGAGAACCAGCTTCTTTTCCTCCAACTCTTTATCCCATCTTCTAGTTACAAAAAGTAACAGTAAATGATAAAAGTATTGTTAGTAATGTTATACTCTTGCGTAAATGGGTACAGCCATAAACAACAGACCGAGAAACTGTTGTTTTGTTTATCACTGAATCGGATAACAGCCCTTTTTTGCTTGTGTTTCAACCATCGTACGGTAATACAAATTACCGTAGGTTATTATTGGTTCCAGAGTGGACGCGTCATCGTCGTGGGACCTCTCCAGACGGCGGTGGAACAACGGCCGCCTGGATCAAACGTCCACAATACAACCCCACTGCGAAGACAAGGGAGGGGAGAAGAGGAGGAGTGGCTCCCCAATGCTCCGCAGGGTACCGCGCCCGGGGTGGCGCCGCGCAGCTGGATCTCCAGTTTTTCTCTAAAGGGATATGGTAACCCGGCTACAATATCCCTACAATTAATCCTAGCCGGTGACATAGAATTAAACCCAGGCCCCTACACACGTCCCATCTGCAGCACACGAGTCACAGCTTCTCGATTTTTTACCGGGGTGGATCAGTCCACTGCAACTTGTGTGGTGGTGGGTGGGTACACCTTCTGACTTGCACCACACTGAGAACACTAAAAGACTACAATGTACATTGGAAGTGCATCATATGCCGTAACACACACACACAAACAAACAATAACAATACACAACAAGCACTTCCTATCCAACAAAACACCAACCAACCAACACCACACAGATCACCATCTCCCACATCTACCACACTTTCCTCCAATCCCAGAACACCATCACCCATCCCTACAAATCAAACATCCCCACAAACCCCAACACCCCATAGCACACACTCACCTAACGCCCACAGAAATGCACCACTAAATACACGCACTCACACACTTAGACATAATTGCCGCAACATAAACATCTTACAATTAAACATTGACGGCATTCGCAACAAACACATTGAACTAAAACATTTCATGCACAAACAAAAGATCCACATAGCCATCATTCAAGAAACAAAACTGAAACACACACATAAAACACCCAACATACCAAATTACACAGCCATCAGACAAGACAGACAACATGGTGATGGCGGAGGCCTCATCACATACATACACCATAACATATCCTACATTGAAAAAATGCAGCACATCAGAACACTAACACAAGTAGACAGACATACAGAACTACAAGCATTTAATATCAAAATAGGGCACAATAAACAAATCACAATCATCAACACATACATCCCTCCAGAATATTCACTGGGTTTACCAGCAAACTTCACAATTAGACTGCAGGCGTTGAATACCCTCCCAGATATACTTCTGGGAGGAGATTTCAATGCCAAACACACAGACTGGTACGCCCACCAAGACATCACACAAAGAGGCACAGACATCTCAACACAATTAGACCAGCTATACATACTAAACAACACAGATATGCACACACACATACCACACCAAGCCAACTTTAGTCTCACTTCCCCAGACATAACATTTTGCTCACCCAACATAGCACCATCAATCACATGGAAAACACAAACAGACCTATCATCAGACCACCTTCCTATTTTAATAACACTCCGAACCACACAACACTTTCTCACATACAAGACACACCATCCCTAACTACAAGCGCGCTGCATGGGATGAGTACTTAGAAACCACTGAGGCTCATTTCCGGGAGCTAAACCACACACACATAACATCATCACAGACACTAAACAATACAACAGTACAATTCAACGACATAATAAACAATGCAGACAAAAGAAACGTTCCTAAAGGCAACAGAAAACACTACAACCCAAACTTCACGCCTGACATAAACAGACTCATAACAGAACGAAACAATTTAAGAAATACACCAACCCCACACACACAAATCACAACAAATCGCATACATGATTTAAACACAGAAATAAACACCAAATTAACTCAAAAACAGACAGAGAACTGGCAAACTTTTCAAGGTACACTAGACTACAGAACCAACCCATCCAAACTACACAAAACTATCAACAGTCTCATCAATTCAAACAGTGGGAACACTCAAAGTCACGCCTCGATCACCACATCTGACAAGATCCCTTCCCGCAAACAACAAGCCAACATCTTAATAAACCACTACGCAAAAATCAGCCACCTATGCAAATATAAAGAAGACAGACACATCTACAGACGCAAACAACAGTTCCCATTAGATTACACAGTAATACTAGCCACAACAGAAGACACTGCTAGAATCATTAAACAACTTAAAAACTCTGCAGCCATGGGCATCGATAACATTTCAAACATTCACTTAAAACATCTAGGTCCCCATGGCACACAAACACTGACAAACATAGCCAACTATTCATACGCACACTGCATTATACCACACATTTGGAAACTGGAATAGCACTTCTAAAACCAAACAAAACACCTACACAAGCAGCTTCATACAGACCTATAACTTTACTCTGCACACCATCAAAAGTAGTAGAACGCCTCATCTTACGCAAAAACCATACCACTGTCACCCACTCAACATGGCTACAGACCACACCACTCCACAACAACACTACTCACCAACCTCACAAAAAATACAAGATGGCATTAACTCCAGACGCCCACCACAAAGAACACTGCTAATCACAATAGACATAAGTAAAGCCTTTGACGCCATCTCTAGACCACTTCTCATCAACAAAGTTTACAACACCACACTACACAACAACACCAAACGCTGGCTCGCCAATTACTTAACAGACAGACAAGCATTTGTACACTACAATGGCGAGTCATCCAAAATCAGAAACTTCCCGAACGGCGTCCCACAAGGCTCCATCCCTAAGTCCAACACTTTTTAACCTATTCATGCATGACATACCAACACCACCTAACAACATATACATCTCCTCATATGCAGATGATCTAACAATCATATCAATACATGCAGACAAAAACGTATGCTCCACACAAGTACAGACTTACATAACACAACTTGAAAACTGGCTCACACAAAACAGATTACAGGTAGCACCAACAAAATCCACAAGTACACTACTCACTAGTCACAACAAAGAACATCAGTACAGACCCACAGCAACGCTGAACAACACAATTCCACACACACATGAAACAAAAATTCTAGGAGTCACATATAACACTTCAATGTCATTTGCTCCACATGTCAGTAACATCATCAAGAAATGCAGACCTAGACTAAATGCACTAAGATCACTAACAGGCACAACATTTGGACAACAAAAAGAAACGCTCATCACAGTATACAAACAATACATCCGCTCCATAATAAACTACGCCAGCCCAGCCTGGCACCCTGCCATATCCAACACACAACTAAACAAACTACAAATAATACAAAACACAGCTCTTAGAATCATCCTTGGCAGTACACAATCCACACCAATAAAACACTTACACGCCGAAACCAAGATTCTCACCATCAGGCAACACTTAGACATGAGAGGCACACAATTCTTGGCATCGGTCAAAAACAACACAAACAGCCCATGCTATTACCTTCACGACCACCCTCCAACACAGGCAAATAGCGAATACACCACACAGACACTATACAAATATCTTGAATTCTATACCACCACCCACAAACATCACACAAAACAAAAAGCACATCCATACTCACCTCACCAGACAAGCACTTAATAACCTTCCCTACAACAAAATACTCAGCACCCCCACACATAAGCAGCACAGAAACACAGCTCTCAAGATTGGAGAGAGTACATCTGACTCGACTTCGCTGTGGTCATCACCAATCACTAAACACCTACAAACACTGCATAGACAACACCCAAACAGACATATGTCCACTCTGCCAAGTTAGTCCCCACACAATTACACATCTCTTAGTAGATTGCCCTAACTTGGCAGCCCTTAGACAACAACACAACATCCACACTACCACACAGTTATGGTCAGATCCAGTAAGCGTGGTGTCCTTCTTGCGCGGTGCAGGCTTCCTGGCATAACAGAGTCTGGGGAACCACAACAACAACCGTAGGTTATTGTACAAATGACGTTATGTAGAATAGGACTGCCATATTTTTACATTATACCCTTATTCAGTATGGATAAAAGATTGGCAAGGAAATATACTGCTAAATTTATGCTGCAAGTTGTAGCTGAAGCTGAGAAAACAATGTTTAAGCTGCTAATGACTATAAATTATCGTGCATAAGCAACATGGATGAAACTCGACCGTAATTAAAATTGGAGAGAAAGTATTTTAATCAAAACTACTGGGCATGAAAGAATACATTACTGCTATTTAAATGCCAATAAACGATAAATACATAAAGCTCGTATTATGATGAAATCAAGTGAAAATAGCGAACGGAATCTTGATTTTTTTTACACAAAACAAACAAAAGAATAGCCAAATTAATTTCATGACGAGATGTATTTGCCTGCCCCATAAAAATAAAGAATCTAGAGATTCATTTCCACTAACTAGAAGCAAGAAAAGCGCTCTGAACTGAGTTAAATGCGGCGAAATAAGCACCGTGTAAACATTTCCAAACCATAACATTGATCACAATTTATAATACAAAAGCAATATAAGAATATATACAATATTATTGGATAAAGTGAATTAAGGCATAACATTTTAAAAGATCCATGGAAAAGATGCATATTCGTCATATTGATGTTTGTATAATACGATATGTGAATATAGAGTACAGTATAATGTAGGCTATGCTACCGTATATGCCTACAATATACCATAGTGTAGGCTAAGCTAATTCTTGTGTTATTCAATTTCTCTTTGTACTGAATATCATAAGTCACTCTGCATGAACCTCCATGCATTCCCCGTGAATACGGGGTTTACTGCAGTGTTTTCATGTGGATGGTAACAGAAGCCAAAAGGATTTACATAACTTCACATTTAACAAAACCTTAAAAAAAATCCCAAGGTTCTGAATACATTTCAGGAATTGAAATCCAAAACTAATTTTGATTACCCAGCTTTTTACAAGACTTGATGCAATTACTATGTATGTATAAACTGTACTGCAGTTCATTGAGAGAGCAACCACAAATTCAATATGGGTAGACCTAAAGCTTTTAAAACAATTTAGTGAATTAGATAAGAACAAGAATTTTCCCTGCTGCAGTCAGAAAGAATTTCAATGTGATACTTTACTGTTACTTTTGGGTAAAGCTATTCATATATCTATAACATGTGTGACTACTAAATTCTGGTCAATGTCTCAAGGGACTGCAGTAAGCAACGATTATACAGTGGCATAAACAGTTTTACAATGGAAATAAAGAAATAACCTCTGATGAGAAATAAATGCTGTGTTACAACTAGGACAAACAAACCATACCATGTCTCAAAATGATTTAAGTAATCATAATGGGAAGTTTTACACCATACTGATGGTGAATGTATAAGACAGGAGTTTATTTACCATTACATTCCTAAAGAAAAATGACACTTATTATAAAATAGTTTTATATATACAGTACTAACCAAGTGATTACATAGCTTTAAGTTTCCTTGCACAGCAGCTTCAATTAAAAAATTTGCAGGTAATGCCTCAAAGTGTAGTGCAGGTGACTGCTCCCACCCACTAACAGGAATACCAGGAACTACTAGCAAACAACCTCATTCTGTTGATGACTTATGTCCATCGGAGGGGAGGGGAGGGAGGGAGGGGGCTCCAATTAAGTAATTACTTGGTAAGTATATATAAAACTTTATTTTATCATAAAAATGTCATTTTCATATAAGTGACTTGCCAAATTACAGCCGATTCCACACTGAAAGGAGGAGGGCTAAATGGACACGTTCTACTCCAAAACATTGAATGCAATGAATTTCAAATAGAAAAAAAATGCTAGCATTGAATACAATGCTTGTGGTTCCTTATTAGTTAAGATAGTCTGCAATAGAAAACTGCCTCTGGTCGGTGCTCATCTTAACCTGTAGTGGGCGTGGCAGTATAGCCAAGGGTTACCCCTACTTCAAAAATGCCTGCAAAATTTCAAAAGTGCCCTTGCCCTGGGTGCAGTACCACTATAAAAAACCAGATAACACTGTCACCTGCACTAGAAAAAAAGACTACGACCCATCCACTGACAGTGATCATAGCACTCGTTACCTTACTACAAGGTGAAAAGAAAGTAGAAGAAAACCCTCTGCTTCCTTCCACGATGCCAAGTCATTTACTAATAAATGCAAGGTACTGAAAAAAAAAAGTTTTAACACTTTAAAATTTCTGAAGAAGTGAGAAGCGAAAAATGATTACCCTTCAAGTAGGTTGATTGTAGGATGGACTTAAAGAGGAAGAAGTTGTTCTGGCATTTTTAGCCTTCACTAAAAAGCAGGCACAATGCTCTCCAGAAACTATAAATGGTCTCAAAGATCAAGTCCATACATGATGAAGAACAATGCGTTCTTAGACCAAGGGCGAAAAAATGTCCTTGTCAGAACACTAAAGGTTATGAAAAGCCTGTGTTTCCAATCCTGCTCAGGTAATAACCAAAAACTCCAACAGAATAGAGAGCTTTCTACTCCTCCCCAGAGCCAAGGATGTGGGGAGATTTGGTGCCAGGCGCTGGGTGTACTGAGCTGGCAGGCACTCCTAGGAGCTTGGGGCAGCCCTGGGACCAGATGAGCTGGAAGTCAGGCGAGGGAAAGGCTTGGGCTGGTGGGTGTTCCTTGTAGCCTGTTAAGACAGTCTTCTCTTCCATTAAGCTCTTGGGAGAGAGAGCAGTTCCAGATCATGGAAAGATACTCATTCTCAGTTAATAAATTCCAGGGTAAACTAGCAAACCGCATTACTGTGACAGACGTAGCTCGATACTCCTGAAAAGGAGGAACATGAGAGATTCTATATCCTCTCCGATGAAAAAGGCAATTCTGCCATGAGTCATAAGTGTCTCAGAAGAAGAAACTTAGTCTGAGACACCCGACTCGGAACATCATTCACTTAGGTGGTAAACTGAGCTATAAGAAGTTGTCTGCATGTTTCAGATGTCTCTAGTAGCACCTCTGAAAAAACCTTTCCTTCCTGACAAGAACCCAAGCAGCCCAAAGCCTGCCCATGTAATAGTGTACTGACCTTGGTGGTTTCTCTTGAAGCAAGGTTATTTGAGAAGAAACGAATATTGGAAGGATTCTTGGAGAGTCCAACAATCAGTCGTAGCAATAAGGGTACCCTAAATTATGGTTCAGCCCTTCATTGACCATGTTCAACGGAGGAAGAGCACGGAGGTCCAGGTTGGAACAATCTTGCAGTGTGGTGTCTGTTGCCCATGCTACAGCAGAAGGTTCCTTAAAGGTGGCAGACAGACAAGTTCGACATGCCCAATAGAAGCACAAAACCCGACAGATCAGGGGATTCAAGGTCCACTTGGGAGTACGAGTGAGTTTCTGATAGCTCAGCTCATCCGCCAGAAATTCTAGTTGAATTAGAAAAATCTCAATTTATCTTCCGTAGCAAAATCTTCTTGTTGCTTGTTGGCGAGTGCTCAAGGAAAAAATATAAAGACCGTGGTCTACTCTAAAGGAAAACCACAGTCTAGGAGTAAGCGAGAGACAAGAAGAATTGAAGCCTTATGTGAATGGCTTTCAGTTCTCTGGCATATGTATGAAGGCTCTGTTCCCCTGGGGACACATTGCGGTAATTTTCTGCATCCCCGAGTGGGCTCCTTCTACTAGAACATGGAGTGAGAAGCAGTTTAAAACTAGGCTCAGGATGAGGAACTTCTTCTGAAAGCTTACACTTGGACAGCCACTATTGCAGGTCTGACTGAAGACCAAGACTAAGGAAAAACACGACTGTGTCCGGCTGTGAATCCCTGACCCGGTGTGATCTCAAAACCTTTGATCTGTCTTTGAAAGGAGTCATCCAGGGAAACATGGACATAATCAGCAAAAAATTGATGTAAATGTCCAGAACTACTAGGCTGTCTGATTTGTCTCCTAGAACTCTATCTTAAACAAAGAGAAAGAAGGGAATCCCTGGCCAGGCAGACTCGCTGATGATTCTGCGGACTCGCAAGCTATGGAGCGAACTTACAAATCATTGTGCAGGCTCCCAGACAAGTGGGCGAACTAGTAGCCTACCCTGTTGATCATTAACAGTTGTGCAGACACGAGAACATCCATGAGGAAACAACTTCTTACTGGACTTGAAAACGGTTTGTGTGAACTTGATAATACTTTGTGCAGACCGTAGACACATGCGAAAATGTACGTGGCGGAACTAACATCTGGCACATATATAAGGCTTGAAAAAACTGTAAGACACAAAAGCTTGGTCACAGGAAAACATAGGCCTATCCAAAACCAGGTATGACAAAATCCTGCAGACCGACACAATAGTCTCTAGATAGTGCCAGACACTCTAGAACTGAAGCCATGCAAGGAAACTTAAAGCTATGTAATTACTTGGTAAGTCACTTATATAAAACATGATATTTTAATGATAAAATAAGGTTTGTTCATACTTACCTGGCAGATATATATAAAGCTGTATTCTCCGAAGGTCCGACAGAATTTCAAATTTCATGGCACACGCAGTGGCCGGTCAGGTGGTTAGTACCCATTCCCACCGCTGGGAGGCGGGTATCAGGAACCATTCCCATTTTCCATTCAGATTTTCATAGTGCCACTGTCTCCTGAGGGGAGGTGGGTGGGCACTATCGAATATATATATCTGCCAGGTAAGTATGAACAAACCTTATTTTATCATTAAAATATCATTTTGTTCATGAAACTTACCTGTCAGATATATATAAGCTGAATCGCACCATTGGAGGTGGGCAGAGACAGCATAGGATTGAGAAAAAAACAATGTAGATGATTACACATCTTGGTTCCTTACCTTTTAGCATAGCTGACTTCGTGATTACTGTCACCCAAGTCTGCGTCTGCTTTACTGGAGTTTCCAACGAGGTAGAGACCTATATGGTTGGAGAGTTCCAGATGATCTGTCAACGGGGCGTGACCACTATGTGACCCAGATCATAGCCCTCAAGAAGGAAGCAAAGAGACAAAAATAACCACCTGACCTAAAACATCGTGACTAGTTAAAAACTAAGGAAAGGGAAGACTGCCCCACAGTCTACCCACAACCATAAAAACACAACCAAAAATTTTAAAAACTATTCCTAACCATACATTAAAGGATAGGATGGGTACTGCCTCCTTCTCCCAAGATCGTACCAGCCGAAACGTAAGGTCCCAATGAACAGCAAGACTCATACACTGTTCTTAACATCCTTTAGGTAATGAGAGGCGAACACAGAATGACTTCTCCAAAAGGTGGCATTCATAATATCGTTCAGAGCCATGTTCTTTTGAAAGGCTACTGGACGTTGCAACAGCCCGAACCTCATGCGCTTTAACTTTCAAAAACTTCAAGTCACTCTCTGACAACTCTTATGCGCTTCTTGAATGGTGGACCTCAAGAAGAAAGCCAGCGCATTCTTTGACATGGGGACGTCAGGTCTTCTCACAGAGCACCATAACCTGTCTGCAAGACCTCTCGACTCTTTAGTCTTGTTCAAGTAGAATTTAAGAGCCCTAACAGGGCAAAGCAGTCTTTCTGGTTCCTGGCCCAGAATACCCGCCAAACCTTTCAATTCAAAGGACTTGGGCCAGGGGTGAGAAGGGTTCTCATTCTTGGCAAGAAAAAGACGGTTGGAGAGAACAGACTGCATCGTCTCCTTTAAAACCAACTGACTTAGATATCGCATGAATCTCACTGATTCTCTTTGCAGTAGCCAGAGCCACTAAAAATAAAGTCTTCTTTGTTAAGTTCCTCAAAGAAGCAGCATGAAGGGGTTCAAAAGGGCTTTGCATCAGGAACTTAAGAACCACGTCCAAGTTCCAAGATGGAACCAAAACTGAGGCACCTTAGTCGTCTCGAAAGAGCCTAATGAGGTCATGGAGGTCCGTATTGTTGGCGATATCTAATCCTCTGTGTCGAAAGACCGCCGACAACATACTCTTATACCCCTTAATAGTAGAGACTGCCAGCTTCGAACTTCCTCTTAGGAAAGAAGAAAAGTCTGCAATCTGGCTCACAGTGGTCGAGGAAGAGGAAATCCCTCTGCTTTCTACACCACTGTCGAAATACGGCCCACTTCGATTGATAAACTGCGATCGAGGATGTTCTTCTGGCTCTCGCGATCGCTCTTGCCACCTGCTTCAAAAAACCTCTCGCTCTGACCAGCATTTCGATAGTCTGAATGCAGTCAGACCGAGAGCGGAGAGGTTTTGATGGTATCGTTCAGTGGGGCTGTCTGAGTAGATCTGGACGAAGAGGTAACACCCTTGGAAAGTCTACCAGCAGCGACATTACCTCCGAACCACTCCTTGTAAGGCCAATACGGAGCGATCAGAGTCACATCCTCGTATCTTGCGACGGCGCTAACTTCCTGACCACTTCTCCCAGGATCTTGAAGGGAGGAAAGCGTAAATCCAGACCGTCCAGTCCCAAAGAAGGGCGTCTATTGACACTGCTCCTGGATCCAGGACAGGAGAGCAGTAAAGCGGAAGCCTGTTGTTCTTTGAGGTTGCAAACAGGTCCACTAAGGGACGACCCCATAAACCCCACAGTTTTGGCACACTTCCTGGTTCAGAGTCCACTCTGTCGGGGAGCAGTTGATGGCGACGACTTAGCAGGTCCGCTCTCACGTTCTGAACGCCTGCTACAAACCTCGTCAAGATCGTAACGTTCCTGGAACTCGCCCACAACAGGATCTCTTTTGCAAGAATGAACAGGGAACGAGAATGAGTGCCTCCTGTTTTTTCAGGTAAGATAGAGCAGTGGTATTGTCCAAGTTCACCTGGACTGTGCGACCGGACACTTGATCTTGGAAGAATCGAAGGGCCAAAAAATCGCCCTAATTCTTTCATATTGATATGCCAGGCCACCTGTTCCCCTCTCCAGATGCCTGACACTTCTCTCTTGCCCAGTGTTGCTCCCCACCCCGACATTGACGCGTCGGAGAACAACACTAGGTCGGGGGTTCGGAAGGCTGAGGAGACACGCCCTCTGAAAGCCTCGAGGGATCCAACCACCACCTGAGATGCTCCTTCACTTCGAGGGAAAGTTTGAGAGACAACTCGAGATTTTCCTTGTCTTCCCAGTTGTCTTGCAGGAAGAACTGAAGAGGCCTGAGATGTAGTCTCCCAGGAAAACAAACTTTTCCAGTGAGGAAATGGTCCCCAGCAGACTCATCCACTCCCTCACCGAACATGTTTCTTTCCCCAGGAAGGCCAGGACTTTTTCGTAGCACAGCTGTTGACGTTCGGGGGACGGAAAAGCCCGAAAAGCCACTGAGTCCATCTGAATCCCCAGATACACGATGGACTGTGTTGGGGATCAGGTGTGACTTTTCGAAGTTGACCAGCAGGCCGAGTTCCTTCGTCAGGTTTAAAGTTGCTTGAAGATCCTCCAGACACCTCTCCTCGATGACGCTCGAATCAGCCAGTCGTCCAAGTAGAGCGACACCTGACGCCGCCTGCCAGATGCAGCCACCTTGCTACATTCCGCATGATGACGGTGAAAATCATGGGAGCTGTGGACAGGCCAAAGCAAAGAGCTCTGAATTGATACACCTTTCCCCTCAAGACGAACCTCAGGAACTTCCTTGACTGAGGATGTATCGGGCGTGGAAGATAAGCGTCTTGAAGGTCGAGGGATACCATCAATCCCCAGGTCTTAAGGCTCCTAGAACAGACTGCGCCGTTTCCATCTTGAAAGTTTCTTTCAGCGACAAAGCGGTTCAGGCTGCTGACATCCAAGCACAGGTCTCCAACTTCCCGACTGTTTCGGGACCAGGAACAATCTGTTGTAGAAGCCCGGGAATTCAGGTCTAAGACCTGTTCTATTGCTCTCTTGACGAGCATTTGCTGCAGCAGGTCGTATAGGATCTCTTGTTTTCCTGGACAAGATGGTAATTGAGAGGATCCAAGGGCGAAAACAAAGGGAGGGGGAGAAAGGAAGGGATCTTGTATCCTTTCTCTAAAACCGAAAGGGACCAACTGTCTGCCCTCTCACTTTCCAGACTTGGAAAACGCAAGAAGCCTGGCACCCACCGGTATCTGGAGGAGAATCACATCACTTCTTGCCCCTACCTTGGCAAGGGCTTTACCTCTCGAGAAACTCTTTCCTCGAGAAGAAGGTTCGAGGATGCTCCGGCACGAAAGGGCTTTCTTCATCTTGGGAGAAAGTTGCGGTTTGGCGTCGTCGAGGTCACAGGAACCGCAGGGCGCTTCGATGACTGAGCCAACAGGTCCTGTGTGGTCTTCTCTTGCAAGCTTGCAGCGATGTCCTTTACCAAGAAGCCGGGAAAAGATGATTGGAAAAAAGGGAGCAAACAACAGTTCTCCTTTCTGTGCCAAGGAGACGGACTTCGTGTTGAAGCAAGAACAGAGACCTCTTCTTGAGCACTCCTGTTGCAAAGTGCGAGGCCAATTCTTCAGAACCATCTCGGACCGCCTTGTCCATACAAGACAAGACGCTCAAAATTTCCGACAAGGAGATCGAGTCCTGACTCCGAGACTTAATGTCCAAAGCTCCAAGACACCAGTCAAGGAAGTTGAAGACTTCTAACGTCTTGAAAAGGCCCTTCAAAAGATGGTCCATCTCCGTAAGAGTCCAGGGAATCTTGGCCGTCGACAGATGAGATTTCCTACTCGAATCAACAAGAAGGCAAAGTCTCCCTTAGATGAGGAAGGAAGACGTAAGCCCAAGTCTTCTCCGGTCTCATACCACATCGCCTGCTTTTCCCGAGAGTCTTGAAGGGGGAAGGGCGAAAAGAAGTCTTTCCTTGAGCCTTGCGGGAGTCCATCCAAAATGGACTTTCTTGAAGGCCCGCTTAGTGGAGAGCGATTTAGTCATTTTCAGAAATCCCGGAGCTTTCCTAGACTTAGAAAAGTCAGTTGAGAAGGAGGGAGAGAGGAACTGCCGGCAGAAACTTGTCAGGAAACAATTCCTTCAACAGCTTGACGAGGATCTGGTAGTCCGAAGCGGACGAGGACTGATCCTTCAACTCATCTTCAGACTCCGAGACCATGGTCTGAGTCTATCTCCAACATCGGGCGGGGAAGAGCAGAGAGAAGTTGGAGAGGAAACACGCCGCAGGGACCTCTGCTTGGAAGAGGAACTGGCGTGCAAAGCAGCTGGAGAACCAGGAACCACACGAGAGCCGACAGCAACGGCGAGGCGGAGCGTCTTGAAGGAGTCAAAAACGTCCATCGGGGCGTCACGTCTGGCAGCATGACGAGCTTCTTGAGCGTCCAGCCGGGTGGGGCGTCGTCTGGCAGCATGACGAACGTCATAAGCCTGGCGAGCGTCATCAACAAAATGGAGAACATGACGTCTAGAACGAGAAGGAGGAGGACGTCCTGGGGTGACGTCAAGACGATCCTCCCCAACACCCTCTGGGGACGAGAGTCTAGGGTTCCTTCCACGACGAGCAGGCGAAGCAGACGAAGGTGACGAACGAGGAGCAGGAGAAGGAGACCGCCTAGATCTCTTCACTGGAAGTCTAACATCCTTCCGACGAGGACGGGACCTGGACTCTCTCTCTGCAATGAACAGGAGAGTTGCTGCTGCATGGAGGCAATAAAATCCTCGTTGGTGACGCCTCTCTCTCTGGAGAATCACGGAACCTGAGGCAGAAGGACGAGGGGCGGGCGTCCTAATCCTCTTCTCTTGAGGAGGGAGAGCTCTTGGGCGCTCAAAAACGTCTTCTTGGGATGACGTCCGGTACTTCTTTTTGCGGGGGAAACGCATCCACAAACTCTGGCGAAGAGCACAGAGTAGGAGAGAAGAGGACGTGGCGTCCTCCTCCTAAAAGCTTCTCTTAAGAGGGCGAGAGTCTATCTGACGGTTCCAACCCCTGCGTGGGAGGACGTGTCAGAAGGACGAGAAGCAGTCCTTCAGGACCCGAACACGAGATCGAGCCTGGGCAGCCTGGGAAACGTCTTCAGGACCTGCCGAAGGGACGCCAGACCGGTGGGGTTCCCCGTCACCCTCCTTCGGCTTTCGACATGCCCTTCTCCCTGAGTCCTGGGAGTCCAGCAGAGGTCCAGGCCTAGAGGCATGATGGGGCCGGTCTGACGCCCTCCACTGCACTGGGGGCACTAGTCACTTCACAACACTTATCTTGGAGAGCTGACACTTTAGATTCTAAAGCACGAATCGATTCCATCATACGGAGAGCATTAGTCTCCACTGGCACGATCTCAGGGCAGGAGACAAAACCACAGGGTTAGGATCTAAAGGTACAGGGTTAGTTAGGGCCGACATCAACACTTCCAAAAGAGAAGCACTCCTGGAGGAAGACCTCCTCAGTCGATCACGCTCCAACTTCCTCACATATTTATCATACGCTCTTCCATTCATTTTCAGACAAAGAAGCACATTCATCACACCTATCATTCAACATTGCATATATGCTTCCTACAGTTAGAACAAAAGTGTGAGGGTCAACCGCAGCTTTCGGCAACCTCACCTTACATTCAGACATCACACACGCACGGTAACTAGCCGAGCTAGACCCAGACATAATGATAATCTAAATCAAAACCAAAAAAAGTCAAAAAAGCGTATGCCGATCTACCGATCCAAAGTCAAAATACCAAAAGACAATGAGATACTCAGTAATCTAGAAAAAGCAAATCCTATGACGGAGGTGCAGACAACAGTTGTTGACAACACCGGCGACAGAGAAAATCTGAATGGAAAATGGGAATGGTTCCTGATACCCGCCTCCCAGCGGCGGGAATGGGTACTAACCACCTGACCGGCCACTGCGTGTGCCGCGAAATTTGAAATTCTGTCGGACCTTCGGAGAATACAGCTTTATATATATCTGACGGGTAAGTTTCATGAACAAATCAGTATTTAAAGGGGTTCTCATTACATACATGAAGATTAAAGCCTTGCTCAAGCAATGAGACATCAACCAAAGTTCATATTTTAATAACAAATGAACAATTAAAATGAATAGAGTACTTACTACAGTGTTGAAGAATTGACATGGCTTCTATGTTACCTCCTGGACTACCGCTTTACCAAATCCAAGTGACACTGCAGATAACAGTGGCAATTCTCTGAGAGATAAAAAGACAGTTACAACAGGGAAGCTTAACCAGGGTCTAAAAAATAAAGTTTTGACTCAAATACCTCATACAATGCAAAGTATTGAATTCCAGTTTATGTCAAGACCTAGTTTCTTGCTACTATATACATTCACTTCTTGCTACAAACATTATGCAAAACATCTCAAACAATGCAAAAGGTTCTATGTGGTCCCCTTTTTCCCCAAGTTGTGATGCTTACCAGTCAAACTCTTACATACTAACCTTTCCCCAATTTTTAAGTTCCTTATGAACAAAACTTTTGGGCCCGCCCTACTCTAGTTCAGAAAGGGGACTCTGTTGGTTGGCTTAACTAATTGATAATATTGTAATAAATCCTAAAAAACTTTGGTTGTGACTTAATTTCCCCTTTACAAATTGTTCCACAGTAACTGTCACTTGCAAAGATAAAAGAGTTAGCATATGCTTTCCCTACATTACTGTAATCAAACTAGGGTAATGAAGAAACGCTGGGTTAGGTCAGTGATCTACTGACTGACAGTCATTCCTTCTGGCATTCAAACTATGGGCTTACTGACAACTTCGGTTCATGTTTAATTCTTAAATACTTATAATGGTGGTACTGTACAATAACATGCATAGCCTAAATGACCTAAATACAGGATTAGTTAAAAAAAAAAAATAAATAAATAAATATAAAAAATAAAGGACAAAACTTAAGACACTGATAAGCAAAATGGAAGACCACCTGTTTTCCTACAACTGAACAATTCAAGCTTTTCTTCTGAATCTAGCAGAACAGTTTCTAAGCTTTGTTAAAACTGCACATTCAACAAGTTAACCTTTGAAAGCGTGGGGAATAAGGCAATCAATCACTACAGAGATGCTGAAGATTTAAAAAAAAAAAAAAAAAAAAAAAAATGCAAGTATATATTAAACTGTCCAAAACTTGGCTGTGGCAGCATAGGCAATGCCCACTGTATATTACTCACTTTTAAATGTCACGTTCCATCTATATAAATGATGAATGATTCTTGCAGGAGTTTAGTTTATGCTGAGGATTCATTTTGTGTAATTTGAAAGATAAGTTGGATTGTATATTACGAAAACAAAGTAAATATTTTATTTACAAGTTATAAAATCAATTTCAATACATTCTATGTAATGCCTTATTGGCAGCTGTTAAATGACCCCAAATCACAAAAAACCTAGTTTTGCTCTAACAGCTGTAATATAACAAGGAACATAGACATTATTTAACATAATATTGTCACCGTTTACAAACTAGTTAAACCACACGATAATGGTCCCAGTGGATTTTTGGATTTACTTTGCATATTAGTGTAGGAACATCAAATCCTTGCCTCCAGCTGGCAAGTTTGTATGTGAACACTGAACCCTAGCCCCTACATAACCTAATATTTAAAATTAGGCTATATTAGGTTAAGTGAAAAAGCAGGTGAAATAATTATGCAACGGCATCTGCTGACATCTGTCTGACCAGGGGTCCAATGCCTGGGGAATGAACCAAAAACAAGATAAAAGTTAACTAGGGTACAATTATTGTCACCACAACCTAGGCTTAAGACACTAATTGCAGTACAGTATAGCCTAACTGTGATCTATGATATAATTCCTAGCCTAGTCCTAACTGTGAATGCAACTGCCTATCAATGTGGCTAAAAGAATCAACAAGCTTACTTGGCACAATGATTAGCTTATCACAGAGACTATGGGCTTGGGCAGCCGGTGTAACTGCAACCAAATGGATAATGTCTACATAGTCTGGGTAAAGTTTTACTTTAGTACCAGCTCCAGTCCCACATGTGCCGTGTTTAGTACCAGCCCTACTGGAATGAAAGTGAAACATGAACAATAGGCCTAGATGGTAAATATCTCAGTTACCGTAAATTTACGACAGACTGGCGCACAAGTTTCGTACTAATCATGTTATGGAGACAGACCAGAGTAAGAACCCCAATAACAAATAATAGTTTAGTGTAAAATACTACCCTAGTCCTATACCTGGATGAATTTGCATATCTGGTCGAGAATAATTGGCATACAGCAGGCCTAAATACAACTGGCTGCTGCCTTCAGTTGTATGAGCAGTCAACCCCTAGCCACTTAACCTTCCTACTCTTAGGCCTCTGATCTGTCCCGGGAAGCCTAGCCTTGCCTCGGTAATTCTATATATTAGCTCCGCACCTGTCTTTACCTTTTCAACTGGTTTTTTCTACACTTTTAGGGGTTCTGATACTGGCATTGCATCTGTTTGTTGTCGGTCAAATGGAATGTCCCTTCGCCGTGTTTAGTACTGGCCCTAAAAATACCCATACGTTAACAAGTTATTGCAATTGCCGGACGGGATATGAACCTTTCGAAACAGACATACCCGGGCTCTGTCTTGTGAAGATCGTATATGGAAACCCCTTGTTGGATGGACTTTACGGGTTAATTACAGGTTAATTACACTCAAGTGCCAAAAATCAAAGGTAAATTCATAATTAGCAACCAAAAACTGTATGAAAAAGTTAAGTTAGAAGGCAGTCGCTGACGCAGAGCTACTATATAGTTCTACCCTTGCCTCTCCTAGCCTAATAAGCTGGCTGAACACATTGGGTATAACTAAAGGATAGCTCCGCGTCGCCGACGGCACTATAACTTGACTTTTTCTACAGTTTTTTGGTTGCTAATTATGAATTTAGCTTTCATTTTTGGCGCTCGAGTCTAATTAACCTGTAATGCAAACCCCAGTCCATCCAACAAGGGGTTTTCTCGCGATCTTCAAAGGCAGAGCACGGCCCGACCTGTTTTTGCATAACGGTTCATATCCCGTTCCAGCAAGTGCAATAACTTGTTAACGTTTGGTACCCAACCCCCGCCAGTACTAAACATGATGAAGGGGCATTCCACTTGGCCGACAACAAGCAGATGCACCGCCAGTATCAGAACCCCTAAGAGTAGAAAAAACCAGGGTAATTCTAAGCCGGCTGTCTGCGGTGAGCTAGACTATGGCAATTGACGTTTTCTTATGTTATTTTACTTGCTTTACAAGAATTTAAAGTCATATTTTGTCGGCCGGCTGTAACTAAACTGTAATCGACCTTTGAAGACTACACTACCGACAGGGTAAATCTAAGACGACATTCCGCGGCAAGCCCCCCCACTCCCCTCCATAGCTAATACGGCAAAATTGTAACCAGTAAACACCCATAAAAATGCCAACCTAATTCTACCTAGAGGTGTTTACTGGTTACAATTTGCCTGCATTAGCTATGGAGAATGGTGGGCTTACCGTGGGATGCTGGCTTAGACCTACCCTCAGAGTTAGGTAATTCAAGTCGAGTAGTCTTCAAAGGTCAATTACAGTTCGGTTACAGGCGGCTGACAAAATATTACTTTAAATTCTTTAAAAGCTAGTAAAATAACATAAAAACGTCAATTGCCATAGTTTAGTTTCATGTGGACAGCCAGCTTAGAATTACCAACACCAGTTGAAAAAGTAAAAACAGGCACAGAGCTAATGGTAATTCTAAGCCGGCTGTCCGCGGTGAGCTAGACTATGGCAATTGACGTTTTTCTATGTTATTTTAATTTGCTTTACAAGAATTTAAAGTAATATTTTGTCGGCCGGCTGTAACTAAGCTGTCATTGACCTTTGAAGAACTACCCGACTTGATATTGAACCTTACGCATTAGTATATAAATTTAGGTCTGTTAATTCAGCATTCGCGGCAAGCCCCCACCCCTTCATAGCTAATACAGCAAAATTGTAACCAGTAAACACCCACAAAATGCCAACATAACGTACCCTGGGGTGTTTACTGGTTACAATTTTGCCGTATTAGCTATGGAGGATATGGGCGTTTACCGAATGATGGCTTTAGACCCCCTGCGTTAAGTAATTCAAGTCATCTAGTCTTCAAAGGTCAATCACAGTTTAGTTACACCCGGGCGACAAAATATTACGGTAATTCTAAGCCGGCTGTCCGCGGTGATCTAGACTATGGCAATTGGCGTTTTTCTATGTTATTTTACATGCTATACAAGAATTTAAAGTAATATTTTGTCGGCCGGCTGTAACTAAGCTGTCATTGACCTTTGAAGATTCTAGCGACTTGAATTGCCTAACGCCTGGGTAGGTCTAAAAAGCATTCCATGGCAAGCCCCCACCCCCTCCATAGCTAATACGGCAAAATTGTAACAAGTAAACCCCCCACCAAAAATACCAACATAACGTACCCTAGAGGTGTTTACTGGTTACAATTTTGCCGTATTAGCTATGGAGGTTGGGGGAATTTTTGCCTAGAATGCCGCCTTTGACCTACCCCTGCGTTAGGTAATTCAAGCGTGTAGTCTTCAAAGGTCAATCACAGCCAGTTACAACCTGCGACAAAATATGACTTTAAATTCCCTTGTAAAGCAAGTAAAATAAAATTTGTGTTTCAAACGCCAACTGCCACAGTCTAGCTCACCCTGGACAGCCGGGATAGAATTACCGAGCTAATATATAGAATTATCACAAATTGTATAATAAATGTAAAAACCGGAGGAAATTTCCACCAAGAAATGAAAGTTACACAGAACACAATATACAACTGGTTGGAAAAATATATGGGTCACGTGTTTTACATTTAGGCCTGGGTAGATCTAAGCCGGCTGTCCAGGTGGGCTAGGTTATGGCAGTTGACATTTTCTATAGAACTTTACTTGCTGAACAAGAATTTAAAGTAATATTTTGTCGCTCGGCTGTAATTAAGCTGTAAATTACCTTGGAACTGTAGCCAACGGTAAGGGGGGACCGGTTGGGAATCTGGGTCCTGGGTGGGTAAAAACACTTTCGAGAATACCTCACGGTGAGGGGGACCCGTTGGGAATCCGGGGTTCTGGGTGGGGTAAATAACTTGGGAAAAGGTTTGGGCAATTTATTGTTGTATTTCCAGTTATATATGTCATTTGGAACACGAAAAACAAGCGTAAAAATAAGGGGGAATAAATGGACAGTGCGAGCCGTTACAAAGGCACTTTTCACATACCACTACTACTGCTGATTCCAGGCCATGTCACGCATGCCACGGTCTTACAGGAGCTTTCGGTTCATCCAATGCCTCCAACTGAGAGAAGCAGTTGGTGGGTTTTTGGGTGGCTGTACCCAACCAATCACGTTGCAACGTTACCCCAACATTACGTTTCACCCAGGTGGAGAATTTGGGGATACATAAACTCAGTTACATGTATTCCTTTTGCTCAACTGTTTTATAACCGTTTCCTATTCGTTGTAAGCTTGTGCCTGTAACGTTCTTCCAATACTTTTCCGTTCACAAATATATTGACGTCTCTTATTCCATGATTTTACCATAAATAACTTACAAAAATTACTTTACATTTGTCGGCAGACACCTGAAGCATGTATATGGGGTAGGAGGAGAAGGGTCTTGCAGGACATTTCGCTACCACTTTCTCTCAGTGACGTTAACAGAAACCTTTTTTACATATTTTGTAAGCCCTGTGGTTGGCGCGCAGCGCAATATTACCAGCTTGCCAGAGCATACGAGCCTGCCAGATTATTTTAAAAATGCGGATAAAGTCATCCCAGCGCCCGTTCCTTCACTAAACTGAAAGCAGAAATACACTTTAGCACCCCCAACTTTATCCTTCCTACCCTGTTCCGGTGCAGTTCACCGTGCACAGTTCACTCACTCTTCAACCCAGCATGATGACGGACGTAACCCCCCGAACCTCCCGGCTCCTCTGAGCCTGTAACCAAGTGCAATTTCCTCTTACCTGTGTCAATTGCTACCTTAGTTATAAGGACTACATTGTACCGGGGACAACTATTGTATCTGATTGCTGGAGAGCTTATGACTGCCTGAAGGACGAAGGCTACGTCTCGCTTAACCGTCAATCACTCCATGAACTTTGTGGACCCAGTAACTGGTGCGCATACAAATACTATTGAGAGGAGGTGGAGGGAACTTCGTGAGACGACGCCTAGGTACGGGCGAAGGGGTACAACTTCGTCGGGTACTTGGCAGTAGCCCATTTTAAAATCCACTTTGATGACCCGAAGACGAGGCTCCACGCGTTTGTAAAGGCGGCGGCTGAATTGTACCCTCCACCCCTTTAAGGTAAGGTTCCTAAACTATCTTCTTTATTAGTAGGTAGTTAGGTCACCTGTGTTTTGGTGTTATTAGGTTTTAGTGCTTTTCATGTAGGAGCGTTATTATTTTTTGGGTAACTGTCATTTAACGCCATGTTTCTACATAAGTCCTACGTCACTTTACCAACTTGTACCTTTTGTGCAGTACCTCTTCTTCCCCCCGCCCTGCTGAACATATGGCTCCCTAGTGGTTACGTAACCCAAGATGGCGGATTTGTTTACCGTTTACGTTTCTTCGCCCTGATGGCAAGCAACGGTTAGTGTGTAGTTGAGGTAGCCTGTGGCAGTTGACGTTTTTCAGTGTTGCTTTGCTTGCTTTGCATGAGTTTAGGGTAATGTTTTGCCCGTCGGCTGCAGCTAAACTGTAATTTACCCTTGAGCTGTATGCGCCAGTGCAGGGGACCCACGGTACCGGTGTGCAGTCTTCGAGGGTCTATTACGCTTTAGTTACAGCCGACCGACAAGATTTTACTTGAAATTCTTGTTCAGCAGGTCAAGTTCTATAGAAAAACGTCAACTGCCATAGGCTACCTCACCGCGGACAGCGGGCTTAGAATTACCTAGGCCTGTATATAAAAATCTTGCCTCACTCACCATATGGGTGGGCCTCTGTCACCCAAGCTTAATGGTAAAATGCCTGACCTAGAAACTGATGGAGCCCTAGGGTATATGCCCATTTTGAGGTCCCAAAATACCATTTACAAAAGTTACAGTAGAACTAAGCAGGAGCTCCGCATCGGGTATTCCTTTGGATGTTGATTTTTTCCTATAGTATTTTGGTTGCTTATCAAGAACTTACATTTACTTTTTGTCGACCGACTGTAATCAACCTCAGTTGTATGATAGCCATCCTGGCATCCTATCGCGCAAGTGCAGTGTTGTAGGGGAGCTTTTGGTATAAAGTAGTGTTTCCTTCATGGGGGAGGGGGGGGGGTTTAGGGGGCGGAAGGCAAGAGTCCGTACAGAGCTGTTTGCTTAGAAATACCAAAGTTAACTGCTACCTTTCACCTACGGTGGGGCACTTTAGGCTACAGCTTTGCTCCCTGGACAACTTGACTCTGGCCAGAGCAGAAAAAAATGCACTTTCTCCACAGTTAACAAATTACCCTATACTAGTAAGGTAATAAATGTCATTAATTCACGCCATGCCAGTATAAAAATAAATAAACTTACAATGCTCAAGACAGTCCGAGCTTTAAGAGAGCCTACAGTTCAGTTATCCTTGGCTGTGTGTAGGTTCCAACTGGAAACTGGCGGACGAATGCAAACAAGACAAACTTTTCCTGTAGTGCCATGTCCTGACCTAACCAGATGTAACCAACCTAACCTAACATAGGGCGGCGTGCCCTAACCAGGCCTGGGGCTTCGCCCCCTGGACCCCCCCTAGAAAGCGTGGGGTTGCTGGGTCGGGTAGGGGAACTACTTACCTGGGCGGAGTCACATTTGTAGTTCGGGCAGGTGTTGCGCGGCCGGGCCAACTAAACTGTAAACTACCCGAGCTTTACATTATCCAAATAGAGCAGTTTAGCTGCCATGACATTACTTTAATTTATTATGAATCCATTGCAGATTTGCTCTTGGGCACACTAGGGTGTTCCACTGATACATCCTGCTGACTGTTAAAAATACCAAAGTAAAACTGTAGCGTTCTGATAAAATAATAAAAAAATGTTCAGTTTCATTCACATTATACTATGAATTAATATTTATAATTATAAATATATTTCCATGCAATCTATTAAGACTTTCACTATACTTTCTTATTTAATTTTAAGCTCGTTCTTACTTTGGAATTTCGTGCCACTGACGCTATGGTCATCTATTGATAGATACAGTAACTAAAACAGAAATCACTCGGTTATGGATAATTAGCAACTCTTTTGTCTACACCGAAGATATTAAGTTCGATTTTACGTAGAATATGCCATATTTTACGAAAGCAATATACAATAAGAGTTACTAAGTGAATTTTTATTTATTTTCAGTCTAAATGGGATGAATACTATGAAGAAAACGACTGAAAAAATAAAAATAAAGCCATTAGCTAATGACTTTAATATACCATGCCTGTACAACTAAACGATTATTGTCTTAATTTTTATAATATGATTATAAAACATTTTCACATTACATTTCACTTTTGAATATAATATTTATTATATAATAATACATAAACAATGATATAAGCATTAAAATTTCCTTAAAAAGAAGAAACCAGAAGGGCGTTCTGTTAAAGTAATTTGGTAAACCAAGAAGCAGACGAATTTTTTAAACATGAAACACGACTAACAAGAAAACACAATATAATATTGACAAACGTTAAAATAAACCATGTAGTGACATTTGAATGATTTAGAATAAATATCCACAACTATTTATCGCTATAAAACTTAGATTTATTGAAAATTACTAAGACATCATCTTCATTTTAGCTAAGATGAGCTAGATTTTTATAGAAGTGGCATTACTTATAAGTTTTATATATATATATATATATATATATATATATATATATATATATATATATATATATATATATATATATATATATATATATATATATATATATATATACATACATACATACATACATACATACATACATACCTACATACATACAAGCAAACGCATATATATATATATATATATAATATAAGTAAAATCACTTCTATAAAATCTAGCTCATCTCACGCTAAATTGAAGATGATGTCTTAGTAATTTTCAATAAATCTAAGCTTCATAGCAATAAATAGTTGTGTATATTTATTCTAAATCATTCAAATGTCACTACATGGTTTATTTTAACGTTTGTCAATATTATATTGTGTTTTCTTGTTAGTCGTGTTTCACTTTTAAAAAATTCGTCTGCTTCTTGTGTTACCAAATTACTTTAACAGAACACCCTTCCGGTTTCTCCTTTTCAAGGAAATTTTAATGCTTTTATCATTATTTATATATTATTGCATAATAAATATTATATTTAAAAGTGAAATATAAAATAAAAATGTTTTATATTCAGAATATCAAAATTAGGACAATAGTCGTTTAGTTGTCCAGGCATGGTATATGAAGTCATTAGCTAATTACAGTATTTTATATATATATATATATATATATATATATATATATATATATATATATATATATATATATATATATATATATATATATACACACACACACACACATGAAGCTCTTTGATTTATTTCTGGTCTAAATGTATTCAATCATTGTAACAAAAACTATTAAAACAAATATACAAGAGAATACTATTATTGTTTACCATATAATAATAGTTGGCAACTTTTCAGAACGTATGCCTAAGAAATAACTATTGTTTTAAGGTTATACATTAGATATAAGAAATGTTATAATTAATACAAAACAATAAACATGTAAGTTATAAAAATATTATTTTAATCGCCTATCTAGTCTAAAATTTAGAGATCTTAGAAGCTTTTTGGTACATCGACTTGGTGCAGGGATTAGAATTAACCACAACGTAACGACCACAAATCATTAAGTAAACAATGAAGTAACTTTGAATTCAATACAGCCGAATCCTTCTCAACATTCATATACGTACATCATACTCTCTAATTATATGGATATGCTGAACAGATATGGAAATAAATCTTACCTACAAGATCATAGTTTTACCCCCTTGTCTATTCTCATTGCTTTCCCTAAATCAAGTTTTGTTTCTTTTTTCATCGGTGAAAGCTTTATAGCAAATCTGCTGTTCATTTTCAAACCATATAATTTAACCCTCCGATCTTAATTTGATATCTCATTTTTAATCATTTACTGAACTGTAGCTGCAAGAACCATCAGCTGAACACCAATCAGCCGTGCTAATTTAAGAGTCCCTCAAAATATATATCAACCAAGCCTGCATTATCTGGTATCATACTTCAAGACATGTCAACCATTATTTTGCTACCTTTTTCAGCAAATCTGTAGACCAACATCTGGCACAGCCTTCACTAACAATTCATAGCTCCTAATTATTTTTCTTCGTCCCATTTTCATTAACCTTCATATACATCCTCCAGTATAATGCGCTTGCTTCAACCTTACGGGTTTGTATGAATATAATAGTCTGTATAGACAGAATTAAAAAGAGTAAGCTGGGTTACTTTGATTTTTGACAAGCGGCCTATATTCATATATATGTCTGTCATAAGTATGGTATCTGTGGTGGAAACTTTAGGTTTTGCTGGATACACTTACCTTGCTATCCTTAGCCCTATGGACCTTTTCCGTTAGAGACATGATAACACAGTGTCTCATATTTTGTGTCTTTCAAATCTTGCAGCCAAAGAGACTTCGTTTTGTATGTACCCTAATGATTATATCTACCTCACCGTCATCTGAGATATTTGCTATCCTAATCTCGTTTGTCTTCTTCCTCATCAACGTTAGCCTTGATTCCATCTTTCTACGCAGTCTTTTTTCTAACAGTCTGTAGTATATATCTGGCAGAAAATCCCTTAAGTATTTGATCATCCATTGCCTGTTTAGTAAAGAATTGGAGTTTTGAACACAATGGATTTCTTCATCTGCAACTTCAGTTTGTTTGCATAACTGACTTGTGTTTGCAAATTGTTGTAATCGTTTCTTGCATCTTATCCTGTTCAGGTTTTCATTTTTCATTCTTCAGATTTCAGCCATTAAATTTCAAAGACAGTGTGCAAACTCACCCATTATTTTTTCAGTTTATTGATCCCTTGTAATCTTTGAACCCTTTTACACAAATACGAGATATTCGATAATGCTTAAATCTGTTTTACGCTTTATCAGTGTTTATCGTTCAATATGCCATATCTACACTTTTATCACAGTACGTTGTTTTCTTCCACCTTTGCTTAGGCAGATTCATTTTCCAGTTCTTCGTAAATCTGAATCATGTACTCTTCACTAAGATGGGTTCTACTGTTTAATTACACCGACTTTCTATGCGAGAAGCATAATAGTCTTTCTTTAATTATACTTACGCTCTGATATTTGTTTATTTTTCCAAGTTCTTTATACTTACACCGATCAGAAATTCGGCAGCGTCCTCTCAACGGCACGGGTCCAGAGTTGCTTTCCAAACACGTCCATCCACGACAACTGTCTCACCACGACTGCTTGGTCAGACCAAGAGGTCAGACCATTAACATTACTTTCATGGATTCTATAAATGGTTCCAGACTTTCGAAATGGTGGTAATAATAATATAGATAAATTCACCTTAATATAAATGGACACAAGGTTCATATTTATTCGTCAACATCTCAATACGAACTTTTAATTGGTTATAATTTGACTTGTGCTGAAAATAGAGAATTCTGAATTCTGTCTTGTTGCAAAGACTTACAGTTATGAATAATGGATAATATGAGTCAGTGTAAAGGAAGAGGCTAGATTTTTTATCAAGCAAGAAGGTATCCCAGGAACTAAACTATTTGGAAATATGGAAACACGAAGGAAGGAATAAAAGACTTGACTGTTTTAAAAGCGTTATGACATGCAACCAAGTCTCCAAGAAAACTACAAACTACAGCTGACAAACAGAGGCCTGTATGAGGGACCAAATATGATTTATAGATTTTTTTAGGCATACATACCAAGCACTGGGGCAACTAAGGCCATTCAGCGCTGAAACGGAAATTGACAGTAAGCGTCTCGAAGGTGTAACAGGAGGAAAACCTCGCAGTTGTACTGTGAATTAATTGTTAGGAGAGGGTGGATAGTAAGATGGAAGAAAGAGAATGCGAACGGAGGTACAGTAAAAGGAAAAGCAATTGCAGCTAGGGGCCGAAGGGACCCTGCAAAGACCCTCAAGTAATGCCTATATTGCACCGCATGAGGTGCAGTGACGGCAGTACCCCACTACGGGTGTGGGGGAAAATATGGGCTGAAAGGAGGTACCCCCAAAATAAATCAGGATAATGATGATTTAAAAATGGACATTTGTTTCTTTTAAATCCAGATCTTATTAATGAGCCGTCCTTACTAATTTGAGCTCTGGAGGGTGGGAAGGGGATGAGAGGGAGAGTTTGGAACTTTCATTCATTAGAAATTAAAACTGGCAATGAGAGAAGCGTCAATACTTTTGCGAGTAGTTTTTATATACTTAATTAATGAAAGTTCAGATTCGTGAACTCAAATAACAGATGAAATATTTACTATTTTGTTGACAAATCTGAGATCAAAAAATGTTTTAAGTCTATGCAGAAGAATCGGTTTTGAGAAAGACCACTGACTGAGGAATAATGATTCTGACCAACTTAGTTTTCATAATAATTCTTGTGTTTTTATGACAAAAACTTACTCCCAAGTGAAAAAATCGAACTAGGTATTAGACCAATAAGTAATGAATAAAGAAAATGAAGATTTCATTTCATATAATTAGGTTCTCCACATCAAAATATGACAATTTTTTTTTAGTAACATTATGCACATAAAGAAATATGACAAAACCTGCAAGCAGCCTTTAAAGGAAAACTTCATTTACAGAATATTTCGCACATTACAACTCTTTAGCAAGGGTTAGTCATACTTTGATTGTGTTAAGTTTTTGTTGCTGTCAATTTTGGGGGAAAGTATTGGATACAATGCCTCTTCCATTCTCACTAAGTAAAAGGTAATGATCAATGTGATGTTAAGTGTAATCAGTACCCTCAAATTTAGTTGGAAGTGTCTCCAGTAGGAGGAGTCACAGACCCAGAACAATATTTGCCATCTATCGTATTGTCCTTAATCCAGTCGAGATATAGGCTGACTCTCGTGTAAATAACTGGCATTTTCAGTTTTCCACATCCAGTGCCGAAAGACACCACTCCCACGAGGGTGTGAATGCCCCCTTCAGCAGTAGACAGAGGTCCCCCAGAATCACCAAAACAAGGATCTTCGTCACCCGCTTCCTCTTGCATCTCGCAGGCCAAATTCACCATATCCTGCGTGTCGTTTGCGAGGCTTCCTTTGCACAGAACAGGAACAGTGCTCTCCCTCGAAACACTAGGAGTAGAGACACTTACATTCTGGGCCCTCCAGCCAGCTACGACGTCGTTTTCACCTTTATTTGTCAAGCTGTCGTCCGCTGGAAGGCATATGGGCCGTCCCTTCCTCCTGATGATGGGTCTCCTGAGGTTGATGAGCCCTATGTCATTTTCCCTGCTCTCGTGATTGTAGTTCTCGTGGACGACAAGACTCTTCGCTCGTGTTCCCAAGGCCGGGAATTTAAAGTGTTTCGATGATCTCTTGACCTTGATCTCCCCTGGACTGACAGTATTGCCAGTGGCTGAATCCACCAAGCAATGGGCAGCCGTCAAGACGTAACGGTCCGCTATGATGGCTCCGCTGCAGGAGATCTTTTGCTTGTCGATGTTCTGGTTCAAGATGCCCACTATCCAAGGGTATTCATCTAGTGGTTGCACTCTTTGCAAGAATGGGAATTTATCTTGTTGTGGCACTGTCTGTGATAGTTTTGCCTCGTTAGCCACACCGCACTGACAGTTTATGAATGGGTCGCCACCGTTATCTGGAATAAAAATGGATACTTAAAAATAATCTGTTCTGGAGGGAATTCTCATGTTCAGCATAATGACAAATTTTGACATATTCCTTTGATGACATTGCTGGAAAATGACTGTGCAGACATAAAGCTTCAGTCACTTCTAGAAACCTTGAAATTCTCGTCTTGAAAAACCTTAATCACTTTAGCCTGATAATAAGATAAATACATCCGTGCCTTCGTACACAAACAAAAAACCATGCTCCGTCGAAAGGGAATATATGAGGATAAATCATCTAGCACAATAATTTATCTCGTGTCATAATAAAAAAAAGTTTCACGAAAAAGCTTCGTAAAATCCGTCCTTGCTTCATATCAAAACACCACGATTGTTCTCGAGTGACTCACGGCCCAGAATTACCAACAAAATGAAAATCGACATTAATAGCTATTCTCATTTGTATTCTGCTGTTCTCTGTTGATATTATTATTTCTATTTGGGAAACAGATATCTGTTTGAAAGCTGACCTTGCGTGGTAATAACTTTTTTTTTTATTTGGCTGGTTCGTGTAGGCTATATGTATATTTAGAATAATAATAATAATGATGAAGATATTAAAAGATAAAATAATACTAACTGTCATGAGACCTGAGAATGACTGTACGTTTTGGTTAATAATAATAATAATAATAATAATAATAATAATAATAATAATAATAATAATAATAATAATAATAATAATAATAACAGGAATGAAATGGCCTTTTATAAACATACTCCCTATAACAATAACAACAACAACAACAATAATAATAATAATAATAATAATAATAATAATAATAATAATAATAATAATAATAATAATAATAATAATGGATATACAACAGCAAGAGATGAAGGACAGGATCAGGAAAGAATATATGCAGAGACTTGAGGCGATACTCAAGTCGAAACTCAACGCCGGAAACACGATGAAATCCATAAACACATGGGCAGTGCCAGCAATCAGATACAGCGCGGGAGTAGTGGAGTGGACGAAGGCTGAACTCTGCAGCATAGACCAGAAAACTAGACAACAAATGACAATACACAAAGCACTACACCCAAGAGCAAATACAGACAGACTATACATAACATGAAAGGAAGGAGGGAGAGGCCTACTAAGCATAGAGGACTGCGTCAACACCGAGAGCAGAGCACTGGGGCAATACCTGAAAACCAGTGAAGAAGAATAGCTATGGAGTGCATGGGAAGGACTGATAAAAGTAGACGAAGACACAGAAATATACAGAGACAGGAGAATGAAAGACAGAACAGAGAAATGGCACAGCAAACCCATGCACGAACAGCACATGAGACAGACTCAAGAACTGGCCAGCAAAGAAACATGGCAATGGCTACAGAGGGGAGAACTCAAGAAGGAAATAGAAGGAATGCTAACAGCAGTACGTACAAGATCAGGCCCTAAGAACCAGATATGTTTAAAGAACAATAGATGGAAATAAAATCTCACCCATATGCAGGAAGCGCAATATGAAAGACGAGACCATAAGCCACATAGCAAGCAAATGTCCAGCGCTTGCACAGAACCAGTGCAAGAAACACCCGCTAGCTTGCAGTAACAAGTGGTACGAACACCAACCTGAGGGGGTGATAGAAAACGATCAGGCAAAGATCCTCTGGGACTATGGTATCAGAACAGATAGGGTGATCCGTGCCAATAAACCAGACTTGACAACGATTGACAAAATCAAGAAGAAAGTACCACTCATTGATGTCGAAGTACCAGAGTAGATGAGAAAGAAAGAGAAAAAACTGATAAGTATCAAACCTGACCCATAATTACAGGAACACTAGGCACGATCCCAAGATCCCTGAAAAGGAACCTGGAAAAACTAGATGCCGAAGTAGCTCCATGACTCATGCAGAAGAGCGTGCTATTAGAAACAGCGCACAGTGAGAAAAGTGATGGACTCCTAAGGAGGCAGGATGCAACCCGGAACCCCACACTGTAAATACCACCCAGTCGAATAGAATGACTGATAGAAAAAAAAAAAAACAGGAAAGTAATGGCTTTTTTTTGGGCATATTCCTTATGACTCAATAATAATAATAATAATAATAATAATAATAATAATAATAATAATAATAATAATAATAATAATAATAATAATAATAATTTCGCATTCTCGGGTCATCCTAGCAGGAGATACAACGCCCCAAGCAAATGGGGTGTCGGCTCCAGCTTTGCAGGTGTAGCTATTGTTTATCGCTATTGTTTTCTGGGACAACCCCCTCCCCCCTACCCCAACACCCCCGTTTTGTTTAGTGCACTGCTTAGTCTGACGATATTTAATTTTATCTCCTTTCGTAGGAAAATTAAAATACAATGAAGGACATAAACGTATAGTAACTGGCTTAGTGAAATATCATTCAGACATTTCAACCGTCATTCAAAGGACATAAGCAATGCGTTTCCTCTTAAAAGATGGTGGCTAAAGATATCAAGTCTTTTTTGGGGTGAAGTTGCTGGTCATGCTCCCTTTCTTACCATCCTTGGTTGTGGCCCACCGCAGTGAACTAACGAGCAGGCATATAGTTCTCTGCTTCAGCCCGTAGAGGTGTTAATGGCATTTAACACACCGCTATTTTATAGAATTATATAAAAATCTCATAACTGACACGTGATTTCTCTTCTGTGTGAAAAACTAATTAATTAGGTAACCTCACTTCAAATACACCTTACTATAATAATAATAATAATAATAATAATAATAATAATAATAATAATAATAATAATAATAATAATGAGAGAGAAGAAGAGAGAAGAGAGAGAGAGAGAGATAAGAGAGAGAGAGAGAGAAGAGAGAGAGAGAATCTACGATAATTATCACTTACTATAAACTTTCCTCCTGATATAATACTGATTGTTAAATAAGTCCTTGAACTTCATTGCATAATCTGTTCCATTTTTCTGCCAGTAATAATAATGATTTTCAATAATTTCCTTGCACACGCTCGCATAATAGGTGTTACTGATGTTACTATCTCTATAACACATTCTAACGTAACCATTGTTACTTCTAAATTCCTTTAGAGTCTCAGACCAAAGTCTAATTAGATCAGACTCACAAAACATTCCCTCTTTCATTCACGAATATAAAATCATGAACGAAACTCTCCCTCATTCATTCACAAAAAGACAATCAGCCAATTACTGAAAAAAAAACCTGTGAATCTAATACACGAATCTCATTTACTATTCGCCACAGCTGTTTTGACAGTTACTGACGGCTGGTGGCACTCACTTTCTCTACCGGTATTCTTACTGGCGTTCCACGCACTCTTGTGACAGCAGACTTTTCTTCTCGGGCAAATATAAACAGGTAAGCCTTGTCTGCAGTTCCTTTTCGCTGCTTTTGAAGAGACGCACCTGCCATTGTGTGTATCGCATCGTTTGTCCTGGAGATAAAAAATATGATTTATGACAGTTGGTTGGATAATTTCGGCGTTTATTAATTTGTATATCAATTATTATGTTAGTTTTAAATATATTCTTTGATTGTAAAGGAAATATGTACGACCAGTGTGGATTATAGCCCTTAATCACTTACAGGTGAGAGGATGGATCTTCAACCTAATGTGCCTCCTAAATGACTTTTATCCTAAATTATTTATTTTTTGCGGCTTATCATTAGCGTTATGAATTTCTAAATATCAACGCCACACTTTTCGTTTTAGTACGACAAAGTATCAATAACAGCCTCCCAGGTCTTCAAACTTTGTAGGGATACTTGACCAAACTGTAGCCTTCCTGGATTTTTGAACATCAAAGTTCATGTGGAAATCGTTGTTATTTAACTTCTTACATTTCTGGTTGTGACTTGAAAAGGAGACATTTGATTGGCAGTCCTCTAATTATTTTAAAAATTTTATTTATGGGTAAGGTTTTGTTAGGAAGTAAGGACGACCAGACACACCTGGGTTGATTCTGCTAACACCAGAATTCTATATGTTCCTTAAGCGTTCCTAAGACACAGTCTAAGCAAAAGGGGCTAACAAAATTGAACTTTAACAAGGCAGTAATGACAAATAAACTTAAAAATCTTACCTTGACGAAAGCATCTACACAAACTATCGATACCAGGAACAGTATGGCAAAAACTCTCATGTTCTGAAGCAATGCCAGAGAAGACACTTATCCAGATTCTTACTGCAAAGTAACGGTTACTACCCCACACGCGTGCACACACGTAACGTCGCGTACTGAATTATCATAACCTCACTTCAGAATCGAAGCGGACTCTCCACTCACTCAGTTTGCCACGCTATATAACCGGTGAAAAAAAACCCACACACACACGACAGAGTTTCCCCAGGGACCTAGTTCTCCCTCCACACACATGGCGTTATTTCCTGATGTAAATGTGGAGCACGTTGTTGCTTCGTGCGTTTGTTAACGACACCTGTTCGGTTACAACAGAAAGCAGTAAGCACAAAAGCCTGTAGTGCGAGGCAATGTTATTATTCACAGGACGTTCGTTTCAGCGGGATGTTTACATTGGGCAAACGCCCGGTTGTGGTGGGACTTCTCTCGTTCGTGGAGGCGGGGAGACGAGTTTTGTATGTGTGTGTTTGGATGCTATGTATAGCATGCAACTGCATTCTGTATTCATAAAAAATTAACATACTTATATTGAAGTTTGGGATTTCGTCAATACAAATAAAATATTTAAACAAGAATCTGTAATCATTACAAACACTTCAGCAGTACATTAACCCAGCAAATATTCTGGACTCCGTAATTATCACGAAGAACAGGTGCTACCAAATTATAAAGTATTATCAATTCTCCCTTCCTATTTATCATTAATAAACCAGAAATACAATGCTATGATATGTTTAATGTACGATATTTATCTGATATCGACTTACCTTTCATTCATTATTTCTCCTCATTTTGTACTTTTTTCACCTAAGAGCGTTATTCCACAGAAGTTTTACTTTACAAAGTAATTCTTTTTTATGCAAGCTTATTTGAAATAATAGTAGTAACTACTATAAAAAGATTCAAATAACAAGAAGTATCATAATTATGATTCATTGGAGTGTAAAACACCTTTCTTAGAATCGTCCCGCAAAAACCTGTGGTATCCCCATACGCCCCAGTTATCGAATTTCACCTGTGTTATCGAATTCCACGACTGGTTTCAAATACCGCCCGTGGCTTTGAATTCCACCTCATCCGTGATTTCGAATTCTACCCGTGATATCGGATTCCATCCTTGGTACCGAGTTTTCCCTGTATTTTCGAATTCCACCTCTCGTATCGAATCCACCCCCACTCGCGGTATCGAATTCTACCTGTGGTTTGAATTCCACCTGTGGTTTAGAACTCCAACTGTGGTTTCAAATTCCACGTGACAAGAGGCAACTGTCTTAGCAAACTCCAGGTACAGAATGGGGGCGTATTATCATAATATAATAGTCCGGTACTCTGCGTCATCATGACCGATTTAATTTTTGTCTTACAGAGATATTCAGGTCGCCCTTGTTTTCCGGTCGTTCACCTGCTGACTGATAGATCTGTTATAAACTAGTTTGAAAGTAAGTGATTTTTTTACCACTGGGTGCTGTTCTTCCAGGTCTCTCTTCGATGACTGGTTGAACTGGTTGGTTCGTTGACTGCAAAAAGGATTTCCATCCAGAGTTATGAAAATAATTGTTAAATAATGATCTAAGAAGCAAATAATCAGTTACAAGTTTGAAGCATAATATTTATTTATTAGTGTTTAAAGAGTTTTTCTTTATTATAAAACATTATTTTTAAAGCTTGTAGTCTTTTTAATGTTTTAAAGATATTTAAATCCAAAAACATTCCTTGCTTTGTTTGGAGATTAACAGAAAAGCACAGCAAACCTCACCTCCATCTCACTGCCAGTATGATTTGCCCGCAATGTCCGGTTGATCTGATAAGGCGATGAGTGTTATCTCTACAATGTGTAATTAATTTACGTAATTCTATGTAAACTAAAGTCATGCTTAATGGCCATAACTACATGTTTGTTATCTTTGAAACACCAGATTTAGCTAATTATTTAAAAAAATATACTATTAGCACTTGGATTTTTTCAAAGGCCTTAAATGTTTATATTTATATGATAAAATTTCTTGGAAAGGTTTAAGATCACCACACGCACACACACACACACACACACACACACACACACATATATATATATATATATATATATATATATATATATATATATATAAAAAGGTAAAAAGGCACATAAAACACTGTATGAACATTGCAACCACATATTTCGAGCGCTTCCTTCTGTGCCCCTGTTCACTGGTAATATATGGACAGATGATAGATACAAGGTATATATACTAAACATATGTAGGTGTGGCAGTAGGTCTCGTTGGCAAGCAGGTGGCCATTGACCCAGGAAGGATGGAAATTAAGGTATTCCCTTCTGATTTTGGGCTTCGTTAGCTCCCTTCTGGTGATGCGTCTGGTGGTCATGTTTTCTGAAACACCTTCTTAAGAAGAGGCCTCAGGATTAACCCGTCAATGTCATCCGATTTCAAATGTCCTCCCGACAGGTTCATATTGTTAGATTGACTGATGATAGCAGATTCCAGCATTTTCCTTTTGTACGGACAACTACTTTTGAAAACCAGCTCTGCCCCACTCCAGTTTATGGTATGGCCTTCATCCCTAATATGTAGGAAAATCCCCGAACTCTCTGAAGCATATCGCACTGATCTTTTGTGCTCTGTTATTATTTGCAAGATGAACCTACCCGTCTCCGCCACTTAAATCTTCTTACAATTGCTGCACAGGACCTTGTAAACTCCTGCTTCTTTCCCCCCCCCCTTTTTTTTTTTTATTTAAGAAGATAGTGATTAAATGTGCCGAAATTACATTCCTTAGCCTATGGAAAACAACTAGGTTCATTCTTAGCCCAAGAAGGCCGCAAAGGTAACCAGAGGGAGCGACTCCTGGCAGGATCATTGCCAGCATCTACGATAATGGCACTGTGCCAAGTTGGCACTCATATAATAATAACTAAGGGTGATGGCATATCGTATTTTAAATGCATCATGCTGTGGTAGGCATGAAAGGGAAGTCATAGGACTTATACAGTTGGCATATCTGTCAGTGGCACTCTGCATTGGCAGAGGGGATTAAGGTAAAATGGGGCCTTGGTAAGGCATAAAATAAATGTGAGTAATAATCAAAAGTAAGGAAGGGAAATGTTAAAGGAAAAGAATAAGGGATAGAGTTATAAGGAAAATAAATAGGTGAAGGACCCTGATATCCTCTTCTGGATAGAGGTGCCAAACCCTTCATAGGGAAAAGGGATGGCACTGTGCCAGTTTGGCACGGGTGCCAGGAGAGCTCGGAGGCTCTCTTTAAGCTACCTGGAATTATCCATGCCTGTGGCATTTCCTCCACAGACCTCTCTTACTTTGATGGTTTGTCTTGGTCGGGGAATCAGTGGAACTGAGCCCGGGAAGGGTATTTGAGTACCGCCTGTGTCGGCTTCTTTGACAGCTGATGCAAGGGCCTTTTTACAAGCTCTACCATGACCTGTCGCAGTTCCTTGAGTTCATTGGCTGTTTGAGACATGGCAGAATCCTTACTCACTGTTGTGTCTGCAGCGGACTGAGACAGAGAGGAAGAGGTAGTGGGGGGCATGAGAGGCTTGAAGGTAAGAGTGACCAGCTCAGGCATGGGTTGCAAGGCCGCACCTCTGGGTGAGCTTCTGCTGTGTTTGGAAGGATCCATCTCTCTTACTAGCAATGGTAGTGGAGCCAGGCTGCGAGAAGAGAGGGGACCTGGACTGGGATCTCTGGAATGGAGATCAGGGGAGTGCTCTGGCGCTGGCACTAAGGCAGGGTCAGGCACTGATTGTTGATTCGGAAATTGTGAATCAAGTGTGGGATCTCCTGGAGGGGGATCTACTTGGGGTCCTGGCACTGGCACTGGGGCAGGGCCAGGCACCGGAATGGGATTTGGAATTGATCTTGATGGAGGGGGCCACTGCACATTGCACTCAGGTGGCACTGACTGAAATGAATGCGGGCATTCGAGGCTTACTCGTGCCTAATGAATGATTTGGGGGATTTGGACCCCTGGATTGCTGTAACTTAGATGGGGACAGGAAGTCCTGTCCCAGGAGGGTGTCATAACCTCCAGGAATGTGTCTAGCTACTGCGAGGTTGCAGATTTCAGATCTGTGAGGTCATGTGACCCTCAACTTGACAGTAGGAAGTATCATCTTGAAGTGATTGATACCTTCAATCGTGACGAGTTTAGGTCTGTTAATGGTAGCTCCAAGGGGAACTTTGTCTTCCCTTATGAGGGACATTTGTGTGCCAGAATCATCAAATGGCTTGACCTGGCTGGCGGGGCACCTACCTTGGGGAAGTGCCACATAAATGAGACCCTGGGCTGGAGGACCTAAAGATACTGGGTTGGTGACTGCCAAGGCAAGGGTGGGCGTACTTGACTTATTATTATTAGGGCATTTTGCCCATTGGGCAGAGTGCCCATAGACTTTGCAAGCGGGGCAATAAGTCCGACTATAATCTTTACCTGGCACTGTTCCATTGGAAGGAGCAGGTCCTTTACCCTTTGTCCATGGCCCGAGTGTGGTGCGTTGGGGTGTTGTCCCACTTGAGGACATAGAGGGGTCTTCTGGCTGATTCTCAGCCTTCGAGCAGCACTGTTCAGTGGGGTGCTCTATTCAACAATACCCACACATGGGTTTCTTATGAGGGTGCCCGTTCTTGTGAAGTTGCTAGGAGTTGGTTGAGGCAGGCGAGGAAGGATATAATTTTCGTCCATGGGAACTAAGATGGGGATGATGCATATCCCATATGTCAGCCCAACGGCAGCACTCGACCACTGTCTTAGGCGCCTTATCGCATAGATGAGTGACGAGAGCTAGTGGGGCATAAAATAAGAAGTCCTCGAGCTGGAAGAGTTCGAAGACATCCTCCACACTAGTGGTTTTCAGAGATTCTAGCCATTGTTTTAGGGCCTGGGTCTTTTTGAAGATCCACTCAGACCAGGTTTGGCCTGATTCCTTGGGCATATTTATCCACCTTTTCCTCCAACAGTCGAGAGTTATTTCAAAAGCCTTTATAATGGCTTGACGGACAAGGACAAGATTTCCTTGATCCTCAGGAGGGAGAGCATTGAATGTAATGGCACCCTTCCCTTCAAGGTGCTTTCCCAGGATCAGAGACACTTCTTCGGTAGAGGGCTGATAGGTCGTTAGGACCTTTTCAATATGGTTGAGCCAGGGTTCAGGCTCGGCCTCTTCCCATTTTCTTATGAGGGTGCCCACACTGCTGAGGGTTCCCACACTGCTGAGGGTTGAGTGAGGAGAGGGTGTTGGTGTGTTGCGCCTGTCGTGAGCTGCCATTGCAAGCTGATGAGGTCTCTTTCTTTCTCCCTATCCTGCCTTTCTGCCTCTTCTTGTTTCTCCTGGGCTATTCTTTCTTTCTCCTTCTCTTGTCTTTCTGCCACTTCTCGTTTCTCCTGGGCTTTTCTTTCTCTCTTGGACCCAATCCCTCAGGGCTTGTCCTGACAGTCCCATGTCCTTTCCAGCAGACATGCAGAACTTGAAGTCCTCATTTTGCTGGGCTCTGGATGTCACAGACATCTTGAGATAACCCTTATATGGGTGTGACCCACTAGAAAATCAATATGTCCGCAAAGACTCAGGGCTGTTCGAGTGAACAGGTTCAATATGTCTGGCGAGACTCAATGCTGTTAGAAATGAACAGATCCAGGGTGTCTAAAAAGACTCAGTTGTTCAGAATTAACAAAAATTAGTATGTCTGAATAAGATCAATTTTAGGGTGTCTGAAAGACTCAATTGTTCAGAATGCACAAAAATTAGCATGTCTGAATGAGACAAATTTCAGGGTGTCTGAAAAGACTCAGTTAAAAATCAATATGTCTGAATAAGACAAATTTCAGGGTGTCTGAAAAGACTCAATTGTTCAGAATGAACGAAAATTAGTATGTCTAAATAAGACTCAAATTTCAGAGTGTCTGAAAATATGTCTGAATAAGACAAATTTTAGGGTGTCTGAAAAGACTTAGTGGTTCTTAATGAACGAAAATTTAGCCCAAGCTAACGTAAGCCCTTATGCATATTTTATTTTGCGGAGAGATGCTCCAGAACTAATGAAAAGAAAAAGGTTTACGGGGTTATATACTTATGTTGTGTAAAGGAAATTTTCCTTGTGCTGTCAAATAATTTTAAATGTGGCGTAAAACAGTACATCGGTCCTATCGAATATTAAAATCTCCAACGCACGAGGGCAAGACAAAAATGCTTACTCTTAAAACATGCACGGGGCAGTCTGGACTGCCAAAAGTTTATGCGTAGGTAAGGAAAGAAATTGTTATTCTTCGTTATCAAAACAAACCTTACCTCGCACATGATTAACAGTAGTACTCCAATGTTCACTTCTGATCTCGTGACATCTGCCGACAATGAATGAATCAGGCAGGGTTGGGGGGCGTTTGTCTTGACTGCGTGTCTGGCCTTTTTGCCTGGGCCTACCCTTTTTCCCACGCTCGGGCCTCCCGCAGTAATGAATGAACGAGGAAATTCTGTTATGAACCAAACCTCGGTTCATCAGGCTCCATCATCAATTACAGAGAAATAGACTGGAAAGACTGGCAAAAGCCGAGACAACAACGGGAAAGGGGAACAACAAAACCAGCAAAATAACCTTAAAACTAGTTTATTAACATTAAGTAATATACATATTTACAATTGAGTCAAGTCTGGCGTAAATCAATAAATAAATATACCACATCACACAACCAAAGAGTCAGTCAAATAACAAAGATGTAGCAAAATTAGTTACTTTAAAATAAAATATTACCACACAAGCAAAAAGGAACAAATACCATATAAAAGTGAACAACATTTCAGCTACATCAAACAATAAATAAATAATACAGACAGCATAATGATTACAAGTGACGTCAATTAACATAAATAATGGTATAACCAAAAATACACAAACTGAGAAATCAATAAAACAGCACAAATAACAATAATCCAAATTATCATAAATACCAATTCACTCATAATTCATAAATATCTGTAACGACAATTCACATTCCACCTACAGTGCAAAACTGAACATCTACCCAGAGATGTCCCAGACCACTAACAAGGGTCACAGAGGCTGACCATCAAAGGTCATCGAGGATGACCATCCAACTACTGCCGTGAAGTCATCAAAACCGCCCCATAACGGCAAACAGGAACATCACGAAACACTGACGTTCACAGCAGAGTCGATGCGACAGCCAAACTACTGTCTCAGAGGAATGCCTCCTCTCCACTGATGACTAGGGTTAGTCATCAACTCATCCTCAAACTTGAACGAAGCTCACATCCTTGAATACTGTAGGGACCAACAGGTAACTACTACCTGCTGTTAAACACATCCATGCTGCTATGCTGTCTGGACCCTGACTCGATGATTACCCAAACTTGACTAACGTTCTGCCGAAGAAAGCAATAGACGTAAACTCTAACACAAAAAAAAAAAAACAAGCACCACCGGGAGAGGAGTGCACCCACAACAAGGAAACAATCGTTCCATACACAAAACCTTACATTCTCGCTGATATATTCGTCAATAAATAAATTTACAGGAATACCACGGGCTCGCCGAGGAATATCCTACTCAGCTAAAGAATTAAAGGTTTATTACTTTCAAAAATGCGGCGAGGTGCACGGACATATGGATAAAATTAGCGAGCAAAAGAAAGGGATTTATATATGAGAGCTGTGAGTGTGCAGTTTTTATAACAATGGAATTTCTAATGGAACTCACAAATCAAAGATGGCGGACGGTTAGGGATGGGCCCACAAGGCCTGGAATTGAAGATTCCGTGTTGGAATTACTATTCTCTCGTCATGAGATCGGAAATTTAGATTTCTAAATACTTCCTAGCTTTTCCTATTGATCAAGCGAGAGAGAGAGAGAGAGAGAGAGAGAGAGAGAGAGAGAGAGAGAGAGATAAATCCAGCAATGCGAAAATAACTGGAGTCAAAGCCTTGGTGGTCGCCTACAGTGTGCCTATCTGGTTATTCGGGTCTTTCAAATTGTCTTTATCATGTGGACGAAAGAATAGGGACTCTATTCCTTTTTATTAATTCTTCGACTGCGTTGCTCCCTAGCTTCCTATACTTAAAACATGCAGCTAACATGCGATAGCACAAAAATCTTGTGGAATTTTTAATACGCTCTCTCTTCTCATGAACTAATTTGGCATGCACGTGGTCTATCAATTACCTAACACTGATTGCAGTCACTTTTTGCACCTAGCATAAACCTAAACAAAACATTTTGACACGTATTTACGCTGTGGAACTGGCTCTTCTCATGTGCTTAAAATGGAGGGGGTATGATATCAGGGTCGTCTCTAATTATGCAGACCAGCTAGCAGTTGCTATTCCGCTGATAACTGCAAAGCAATGCATACTCGGCAAGGTACGCCAGTTGCTACGAATGTCAAGGGGATACTTACTTGATTCTGGGCAACAATGGATGAATGCAGGGAGTTCCTTACATTATCAAGAAATCTACTGTATTTATTACACATCTGACTCAACATTAAGACATCTTCGTAGACAAGCAAGGGAAAATCTGTGGCTTAGGGCCTTCTTCATGTGAGGGAAAATTACATAAAACTCAAGGGTTCTCTTAACTAGTTATATTTACATAACAAACACAGATCAGAAGAATGACGAAATTACTGGGCAGGTAATAATAAGGGCCTGCTAAATGAATGAATCCTACACAGGATAAATATTCTACGCCGATGATGTCTTCATTACAGGAAATATTGCAGTGGTGGTAGAAGTGGGACTGCACATGGATAGGGCCGAGTGATTCCACTGTCGGGGCCTATCTGCAATATATGCAAGATGGTTACTTACAAAATAATAAGACGCTCAAAGGGAACTGAGGGAATGCACAGATGGTGCCAAATAACTCAGTTCAACATTAAATGCATAATTATGTTAACACTGAAATGCTTCAACACGAATTACTGAAGGTGTTTGCACAATGGAAAATAAATGAAAATCAGACAGAGAAATAACAGGAATTGTGACTGACTAAGAAACCTTATTCCGGTACATTACCTTTGTCAAGATGATGGTGTCCTTGTTCGATAGGGCATTGGCAATGGAGGAGGGAATTAAAATGCCACTACAAAAGTATACTGGTTCGAACCGTGGGATCAAACACGTGGAAAGTTCGAGGGTCAGGCAAGGTTAAGGACATCTGTCCTCAGTGGTGTTCTGTGCGCTTCTCTTCATCTTGATTGCCTTTGTATCGTCTATAAATAACCTTCAGAGATTATGCTGTTGCATCCTTGTAGATGGCGCAACGGTCAATCTTCGTCACGCTTTCTATAATGACCTCATGGCATCAGTCAACCTTGTGGAGGGTTAACATAGTGGGGCGGCGTCGACTTTCTCTTTTTTGGCTCCTCCCTTGTCACTGCTTGATGCTAGGAAGGTATGACGGTCACCTGGAAACAAGGCCTTAGGGAGTCATTTGAACAGAGAGATGGGTTAGGCTTAACCACTTTGGGGAATGAAGGAAAGTTTATGAAGGGGCTAATGGAAACCCACAGTTCAAGTAATTAAAACAATTGAAATGAATCTTATTTCTTTCTCTGCTATGTTACAGATGTAAAAATGGGTGAGATGGCTTGGAAAGAGGTTCCTCTCGTTGCAATATATATATATATATATATATATATATATATATATATATATATATATATATATATATATATATATATATATATATATATATATATACTGTACTGTACTGGTGGGACTCATGGGGGCCTCATGGAGAATAATCTGGATATGTGAAATTTTTCTTTGTTAATTTTTCCTTTTATTGAGGTTTTAGCTCTTGTATTAATCCTTAATTTTAGTACATTAGATTACAGTTCCAATCTGGATCTACTGATGTCGTGACGAAGGCCGCAAATGAATGGTTGAAACAGCTGAAGAAAACAAAATGGAGCGAAGGATCAATGATTCTCATTCCCTTTCTTTGGAGTTTTGGCCTTGATGATAACTGGCTTTCAGTGAGAATTGCTATAAAGAAAGACTGTGCCCTAAAAGCATGCACACACACACTCATATAATATGCATATATATATTATATATACATGTATTTATATACATTTATATAATATATATTATGTACGGTATATGTACAAGCCATGTTTTAGTATAACTGTCAGGTATAGATGAACATAACAGACAATATCTGTAGCTAGTGCTGGTAATCGATAAAAGAAATGGAACAAACAATTTCTTCGTTACATGAAACTAACGGTGCGGTTATAAATATCCACTTATCATCACATCCTCCCTTATTTTCGAGCTGTAATTAGCCTTACATGGCGTTACATAAACTATTACACACACACACCTTTCTATTTCTTGACTGATTCACGAATTCTCATCCACTTATCAGCACCATCTTGAAGAATTCGATGAACGGCGAAGATTTCTCCAGTAAAGGGTCAGTCTAATCCTACTTCAAAATTCACTTTTCGAATTCAAATGAATTTGAAGGGCTATCATGCCAACGAATATCGTACTTGAATTAGAAAGAGTTGTCATAATTCAACCAGATGGTATATTCCTTTTATAGCAATCGTGAGTTAGGTATTTTTATCCTTGTAAATTTTCGTTTTGTTCATAATCGCATATTAAGAATTGCGTCGGACTTTGAGAAAAGAAATTAAATATTCCTCGGTCATCATAAGTTTTCTAAGGCGTGAATTTGTTAAGTCTAGAAATCAGGAGTTTTTATTGCAAATTTCTACTCTCGCAACAACTATTTGTTAGTGTACTATTCGGCGCTAAGCTTTTGTGGAGGTTTATTATAAATCTCACTGGGAAGCATTTTTATGATACGATGCAATTCCGAGATAAATATTTCAAAATATATCAAGAGATTTATGAAATGAAACATCAGAATATTTTGAAAGAATATATATATATATATATATATATATATATATATATATATATATATATATATATATATATATATATATATATATATATATATATATATATGGAGTTATTCAAGAACAATAAACAGCATCTTTCGTGTTCTCCATAATCCAGTCGAGGTATCTGGTCACTCTCGTGTAGACTCCAGGGGTATCTGGCCGGCCGCACCCATACCCAAAGGAAGTAATGCCCACCAGAGTGTGTCTCTCGCCCTCCCTCACAACCAGAGAGCCTCCGGAGTCTCCACTGCAGGCATCTTGACTTCCGTCAGCTGTGCCTGCGCAGAGCATGTTACTGGTTATCTTGATCGGGAGCTTTTCCTCGCATTTCTTGCTCTCGATGACGATCTTGGCCTCCATGAGGGCGTCCGACGAGACGGGGACGTCCTCGTCGAGGTACCCCCACCCGACGATGATGCCCGTCTTCCCTTCGTAAGTCTGGGCTCCGTCTGTGGGCAGGCAGATGGGTCTGACGGCGCCGCTCGCCGTCAGATCCAAAGGGTCTTTCAGCCTGATAAGGGCGATATCTTCGTCAAATCCATCGACTTCGTATTTCCTGTGGACTATGACGTCCCCGACTTCCAGGAGCGTCGTGACTTTTGGGATGTCGTCTTCAGTGCTTAGCTGGTCGTGGTCACCTACTGCTACTTTCAGGTCCTTGGGCTTGAACATGCCCTGTTCCATCGGGTTGTAGAGGCAGTGCCCAGCCGTGATGACGTAGCGGTCGTTGATGAGAGTCCCTCCGCAGAAGTATTCGTCCATGAAGTAGTCTCTCAGGCCGACGTGCCAAGGGTATCTGTTTTGGGGAGACACCTCGTGCCCGCCTATTATTCTCTGGGCGTTCACTTGCCCACATTTCCACTGCCTGCCTGGAAAGAAGTGTGAGATGAGATAAATGACGCAATCTAGCCAATTCTTCGCTTGGGAATGCTTGGTTATAAAGGACATCAGTTTTGTTAATAGACTGATTTCTTTTCAACATTGTTTAAAAGGGAAGCTAAATTTTCGAAGTTTTCTTTGCCTTTTGTTTTTCAATTTCTTTTCTCTGTAGAAATTTTTCCTAGTTATTCCTGCTTCCCATCTTTTCCTCTTCATTATTTTGCATTTTAGGTTTATATCTTCATTTTACATTTTTCTTTTACTTCACTCCCCTTTCTTTTTCTACCTCCTCTTCTCTCACTATTTTTCTTTATAACTTTTCTTTGTAGTTATTTATTTTAACTGTTATCATTACTTCCTTTGTATGCTGCCTTTACCTCCTCAGACGAAGAGTATAAAAATCTATTTATAACCTCATTAAAAAATAGTATAAGTAAAATGTAAATCATTCATCTGATCATCCACCTACTCCTGGATTCGCAGGAGATTACGCATGCGCAATTGTAAGAGTTTTTTGTGCCTTTTCCTAACTTTATTCTGAAAACGGGCGGGTGATTTCAAATAGTTTTCTTTTCACTATTTGGAAACTTTCGCACTATTTTTTTCCCGATAAGTACATACTTTGTTTATACCTTTTTGTAAGTTTATTTTCCAAACGTGATGATAATTTCAAATTTCACTCTTTCCTTGGAAACTTTCCGTACTATTTTGAAAACTATATGCCCCTGGATAATTCATTACTCGGGAAATACTATCAACTGAAGCAAATTCAAGTATTTAACAAGCAATCATTTCAAATAAGTCATACAATATCCATATACGTCAAAAATAAAATCCTTACGATACTACCCAGCAAACTATCACATCCACTTACGGGGAAAGCAGCAGGAACACTTCCTCGAACCGCACAGACTGTCGCCCGTAACGCCGTCGGGGCAGTGCTTCCTCTTCTTCGCCTTGCGGATACAATATCCGCCGCGGAGTCTGCAGGCTGGTGACGCTCCGCAGTGCTTGCTGTCTGGAATAATAATAATAATAATAATAATAATAATAATAATAATAATAATAATAATAATACTTGGCTAGCTGAAGAGAAATAATAATAATAATAATAATAATAATAATAATAATAATAATAATAAAAAACCTGGCTTGTTGAAGAGAAGCAATGATAACGTACAAAAGTAACCATGATATGTCAAATGATTGAGGAAATTTAGTGTTATTTATTAACATTTCTAATAATAAAGTTTTTTTGGTCTAAGTAACTATCAAGTAAAAATATTAAATAATTCAAAAGATAAAAGAAAAATAGCCATGATAAGCATAAATGAAAGAACAGAAAGGGAGAGAGGAATGGGACATGGATAAAATCCGACTGTACAAAGGAAGAATAAGAAGAAGAAGAAGAGTAACAAAAGATATAACAACCAAAAGAAGCAATATTAGAGAGACAATCCCACTGTACAGAAGAAGAAGAAGAAGAAGAAGAAAAAGAAGAAAA
>NC_089754.1:32202383-32204883 GCF_040412425.1 Macrobrachium rosenbergii | reverse complement strand
TGTTAGATTTTTTACAGACAGATAGTTTTGTACTGGCATTTGTAGTAATTACATATTTCCACTAAGTATGTTTTTGTTTTTTGAAGAATGTTGTTTACATACTTAAATAGTTTGTTGACATATTTTATTGTTATCCGTGACCCCATATTGCTTTCTTGTTTATGTTATTTTCTTAAGTTAAGTATACCTTAGTTTAACCAGACCACTGAGCTGATTAACAGCTCTCCTAGGCCTGGCCCGAAGGATTTGACTTATTTTACGTGTCTAAGAACCAATTGGTTACCTTGCAACGGGACCTTGTACAGCTTATTGTGGAATCCGAACCACATTATACCGAGAAATGAATTTCTATCACCAGAAATAAATTCGTTTAATTCTTCATTGGCCGGCCAGAACTCTGTTTAGTCCCTGAAGATGACTTTGGAGAAAAGTGCTAATGCCTTGCGATATCGACCCGTCCAACGAGAGGAACTTATATTTTCCATAACCTGTTTACAAGATATATATAAGATGATTTTGGAATAAATATATATATATATATATCTTATGTACCATTTATATTTTATTTTCACATACACAATTGTTCTGTGCATTAGTAGAATTATATAAAGGACTTTCAAACATGGGATTCCATGGTAGAAATTTCTTGGACAAATAGTACATTATCATATATCCGTATAATATATATATATATATATATATATATATTATATATTTGATATAAATATATATATCCACATATATATATATATATATATATATATATATATATATATATATATATATATATATATATATATATATATATATATATATATATATATATATATATATATATATATATATATATATATATATATAAATAAATAAATAATTTCACAATGGTCCAGTGGATGATGTACATAATAAGTCCTCACGTGAAAATGATAGAAAATGGTACCAAGACTTTCAACTTTCATTCCAAAGTCATCTTGCTCTTGTTTTTGGTCGACATATGATGGAGCTGCATCTATTTCGTCATATCATACCTTGTGATGCAACCTTCTGTGATAGACGATCAGAATTAAAACAATGATTTTCTGATACAAATATTTTCCATTGATCTAAAATTCTTTTTTTTGTATCTTTTTTTGACTCTTTTGTCTTTATTTTCTATTCATTTTCAGATATCGAATTTGTGACTTTCAAATTAAGTCATATGTTTTTGTTCCTTTTCATTAATTTTCTTATATTTCTATGAAAAACACCATTATAAAACATTTACGACGCAACAAAATATTAACTTTTTAACTTCAGTTAAAACCCCATACCTTTGCACTCGCAAACAATACAAGTTCACAAAGGATCACGAAATTCATCTTGAAGGATGATCCGATTTGACTCTGCGAAGGCATTGTAAGATTATAGTTGTTTTCCTTTGTCATGTGAAAAGTACTGTATTTTTTTAGTCTTAAAAAAACTTGTGGGTTTTTAGTTAAAAGAAATTATAGCTTTTTTCTCCTCTCCAGAAACCTCGTGGTTTCCTCACTGCAAAAGTACTGTATTCGAAAATAGATTCTTTTATTCTCGTCACTTTACATATCTTGCATTTTTTCACTCTACGGAAATGTTGCTTACATTCGATTACAAAACACTGCATTTCTCATCGAACACAGCTCCTGAAATCCTTACTCCCTCTACATACTGATATACTCTCGAGTCAAACAATGAAATTTGCGAAATGTTCATCACTTTACAAATCCATTTTCAAAATGTAGATTTCTAATTTCAAAAACACTGTATTACTCATTTCTCATCGAATACAGCTCCTGACATCCTTTGGTTTTAGTTTAATAACCGTCCCTATTCCCGCTACAAAATTATTCTCGAGTCAGTCACCACAACTAAATTCGGGAAATGTTTATCACTTTACAAAACCTTTTCCAAAAATGTTGTAGATTTTCTAATAATTTAAATTGTATTTCTCATCGAATACAGCTCCTGAAATCCTTTGATTTTAATTTAATAACAGTCCTTACTCCCTCTACAAAATTATTCTCGCGTCAGGCACCACAAAGAAATTAGCTAAAGAGTCGCCAACGAAACTCGAGCGGCGGGGAAAACCCAACCGAACCTCACTCTAACCAAACTAAAACTCACGGCGGAACTGTTATCTTCCGCCGATATCGGAAGCGGTGGTTGTGCTGGGATGCTGTTCCGCACTCCCACGCAGTTTTTGTCGTTCTCTCTTTCTTACCTTTTTTTGTTTTGTAATTTCTTTCCTTGCTTTAGGTTTTTTTTCGTAGTTCTTCTGCGACCGTGTTTGAGTGATCTGATAACGGGAGAAATCTTTTATCTTTTTTGTTATTTTGGTTTAATGTCTCATGTCTTCTCTCGCACTGACTAATTTGATAGAATGATTTGCAAGTGAAATATATTTCTCAAAACGTGTGCGAGAGAGAGAGAGAGAGAGAGAGAGAGAGAGAGAGAGAGAGAGAGAGAGAGAGAGAGAGAGAGAGTA
>NC_089754.1:32112383-32197383 GCF_040412425.1 Macrobrachium rosenbergii | reverse complement strand
GGTTCAGTCTAACCCGGGAGATAAACCCAAATCGATTTTTAGATTGCCGCGAGGTTACCTCAAAACCCCAAATCTTCATAGATCGGATTTAACTAATAACATGGTTTATTCCTTGTTCTGTTTTGAAGAGAGAGAGAAAAAAAACTAAATTTAGCTTCCAACACCGAAGGACTTTCAAGACCTTCGTTCATGATTATTATTATTATTATTATTATTATTATTATTATTATTATTATTATTATTATTATTATTATTATTATTATTATTATTATTATTATTATTATTATTCAGAAGATGAACCCTATTCATATGGAACAAGTCCACAGGGGTCATTGACTTGAAATTCAAGCTGCCAAAGAATATGGTGTTCATCAGAAAGAGGTAACAGAAGGTAAAGGAAAATACAGAAAGAAGAGATCGCTTACTAAAAAAGAAAAAATAAATGTTACAAATTAATAAATAAGTAGATAAAAAGTAAGTAAACTATTAAAATACACGGAGAATTGCATTACGGTAGTAGCGCTTTGCATCTTTGCTTGAACTTTGAAGTTCCGGTTGCACAACATCCTCAGCAGGGAGACTGTTCCACAGTCCAAGGTCGCGAGAAATAAAGGACGTCTGGAACTGAGAAGTTCGACGGCGAGGCACACTGACTGCAAAGTAACAAGCAGCATGCAAACAGTGCATGCGTGACCTGGTGTGCAGTCTTTCAGGATCGCATGAAGGCCACCAAGTCTCAAATTACCAAATCGTGACAAGACGTACACACAGAAATTTAAATGGGATATATACTCTGCAGGAAAAAAAGAATTTCGAGGAAGTACATTAAAATAAATGACCTGAAATTAGTAACGTAAGATAGAAATATTGGCAAAAAACATTGACCTTTGATGACCTTAGTAATTCTTCGTTGAGGGAGATGCCTATTCATGAATTCCAGTTAGTCTCCTTCTAAAGTGCGTCTCTCGTCCGCATTACAACCTTATCCGGAACTCGTAATCATGCTGGAAATATTTCTTAGCACTGTCTGCATGCACAAGCATTCAAATTTCCATTTCTGTAACAGCAGAGGGTGATGTAATCTAAAACCAATTTGCGTTTTTCTCCAAAGGCAATCCCATGGTAATTCTTGGTCTGTAAGAAGAAGAAGAAGAAGAAGAAAGAAGAAGAAGAAGATGAAGAAGTGTGTGGTTTTTTGCAAGGATGGTGAGAGCCGCACTTGTCTTCAGGTAACGACATAGGAAAGTACAGATTTCATGCATTTTGTCTATATCTCGCATAGCCTAACTGGCCGAAGATTAAAGGATAAAAACCCAGTTCTGGATTTGCAAGGACTTCCAAGAATTTCAAGGTAATTTCATAAAATATAAGAGTTACCCAGTGAAAAATACACACCTCCCTTCTCTCCGATAACCCGAGGCAACATCGCAAGCAAACGAATGGGCCGTTGCAAAGGCAAGCCCCAGATTACTTAACTGCGGCATTTCAAAGGCAAGATCCAGACTACTTAACTGAGCCGTTGCAAAGGTAAGACCCAGACTACTTAACTGAGCCATTGCAAATTAAGACCCAAACTACTTAACTGAGCCATTGCAAATTAAGACCCAGACTACTTAACTGAGCCATTGCAAATTAAGACTCAGACTACTTTATTGAGCCATTGCAGATTAAGACCCAAACTACTTAACTGAGCCATTGCAAAAGAAAGACCAAGACTACTTAACTAAATTGTTGCAGGCACAAGACCCTGATTGCTTAACTGAGTCGGTGCAAAGGAAAGACCCAGATTAATTAACTGAGCCGTTACAAAGGCAAGACCCAGATTACTTAACTGAGCTGGTGCAAAGGAAAGACCCAGACTACTTAACTGAGTCGTTGCGAAGCCGGTGCAAAGGCAAGACCCAGACTACTTAACTGAGGGGTTTCAAAGGGAAGACCCAGATTATTTAATTGAGCTGTTTCAAAGGAAAGACCCAGACTCCTTAACTGAGGGGTTTCAAAGGCAAGACCCAGATTACTTAACTGAGCCATTGCAAGGGAAAGACCCAGACTACTTAACTGAGTCATTGCAAAGGCAAGACCCAGACTCTTTAACTGAGCCGTTGCAAAGGCAAGATACAGACTACTTGACTAAGCGGTTGAAAAGGCAAGACCTAGGCTACTTAACTGAGGCATTGCAAAGGCAAAAATCAGACTACTTAACTGAGCCATTGCAAAGGCAAGATCCAGACTAATTAACAACCATTGCAAAGGCAAGACCCAGATTACTTAACTGAGCCATTGCAAAGGCAAGACCCAGACTGCTTAACCTAGCCGATACAAAGGCATGACCCAGACTATCTGACTGAGCTGTTGCCAAGTTAAGACCCAGACTTAACTGAGCTAATGCAAAGGCAAGATCCAGACTACTTAACTGAGCTAATGCAAAGGCAAGACCCAGATTACTTAACTGAGTCATTGCAAAGGCAAGACCCAGACTCTTTAGCTGAGCCGTTCTAAAGGCAAGATACAGACTACTTGACTAAGCTGCTGAAAAGGAAAGACCTAGGCTACTTAACTGAGTCATTGCAAAGGCAAGACCCAGATTCTTTAGCTGAGCCGTTCTAAAGGCAAGATACAGACTACTTGACTAAGCTGCTGAAAAGGAAAGACCTAGGCTACTTAACTGAGCCATTGCAAAGGCAAGATTCAGACTGATTAACTGAGCCATTGCAAAGGCAAGACCCAGATTACTTAACTGAGCCATTGCAAAGGCAAGACCCAGACAGCTTAACCTAGCCCATACAAAGGCATGACCCAGACTACCTGACTGAGCTGCTGCCAAGTTAAGACCCAGACTACTTAGCTGAGCTAATGTAAAGGCAAGATCCAGACTACTTAACTAAGCTGTTGCAAAGGCAAAACCCACACTACTTAACTGAGCCGTTGCAAAGGCAAGACCCAGACTACTTAACTGAGCCGTTTCAAAGGCAAGATCCACACTACTTAACAACCGTTGCAAAGCCAAGACCCAGATTACTTAACTGAATCATTGCAAAGGCAAGGCCCAGATTATTCCCTGAACCGTTGCAAAGGCAAGACCCAGATTATTCACTGAACCGTTGCAAAGGTAAGACCCAGATTACTGAAGAGAGGCATTGCAAAGACAATACTTAACCGAGGCATTGCACAGGCAAGACCCAGATTACTTAACTGAGGCATTGCAAAGGCAAGACCCAGATTACTTACTGAGCTGTTGCAAAAGCAAGACCCAGATTACTTAACTGGGGCATTGCAAAGGCAAGACCCAGACTACTTAACTGAGCTAATGTAAAGGCAAGACCCAGACTACTTAACTGAGCTAATGTAAAGGCAAGACCCAGATTACTTAACTGAGGCACTGCAAAGGCAAGACCTAGATTACTTGATTGAGGCATCGCAAAGGCAAGACCTAGATTACTTAACTAACCCTTTGCAAAGGCAAGACCCAGACTGCTTAACTGAACCAGTGCAAGGGCAAGACCCAGATTACTTAACTGAGCTGGTGCCAAGGCAAGACCCAGACTCTTTAACTGAGCCGTTGCAAAGGCAAGATACAGACTACTTGACTCAGCTGTTGAAAAGGCAAGACCTAGGCTACTTAAGCGAGGCATTGCAAAGGCAAGAATCAGACTACTTAACTGAGCCATTGCAAAGGCAAGATCCAGACTAATTAACTGAGCCACTGCAAAGACAAGACCCAGATTACTTAACTGAGCCATTGCAAAGGCAAGACCCAGACTGCTTAACCTAGCCGATACAAAGGCATGACCCAGACTACCTGACTGAGCTGTTGCCAAGTTAACACCTAGACTACTTAACTGACCTAATGCAAAGGCAAGATCCAGACTACTTAACTGAGCCATTGCAAAGACAAAACCCACACTACTTAACTGAGCTCTTGCAAAGACAAGACCCAGACTACTTAACTGAGCCGTTTCAAAGGCAAGATCCAGACTACTTAACAACCGTTGCAAAGGCAAGACACAGATGACTTAACCGATCCATTGCAAAGCCAAGACCCAGATTACTTAACTGGACCATTGCACAGGCAAGACCCTGATTACTCACTGAACCGTTGCAAAGGCAAGACCCAGATTACTGAAGAGAGGCATTGCAAAGACAATACTTAACCGAGGCATTGCACAGGCAAGACCCAGATTGCTTACTGAGCTGTTGCAAAAGCAAAACCCAGATTACTTAACCAGGGCATTGTAAAGGTAAGACCCAGACTACTTAACAGAGCTGTTGCAAAGGCACGACCCAAATTGCTTGACTGAGGCACTGCAAAGGCAAGACCCAGATTACTTGACTGAGGCATTGCAAAGGCAAGACCTAGATTACTTAACTAACCCATTGCAAAGGCAAGATCCAGACTGCTTAACTGAACCAGTGTAAGGGCAAGACCCAGATTACTTAACTGAGCTAGTGCAAAGGCAAGACCCAGACTACTTAACTGAGTAGTTTCAAAGGTAAGACCCAGATTACTTAACTGAGTCATTGCAAAGGCAAGACCCAGACTCTTTAACTGAGCCGTTGCAAAGGCAAGATCCAGACCACTTGACTCAGTTGTTGAAAAGGCATGACCTAAGCTACTTAACTGAGCCATTGAAAAGGCAAGAATCAGACTACTTAACTGAGCCATTGCAAAGGCAAGATCCAGACTACTTAACTGAGCCATTGCAAATCGCAAAACCTAGATTACTTAACTAAGCCATTGCAAAGGCAAGACCCAGACTACTTAACCTAGCCGATACAAAGAAATGACCCAGACTACCTGACTGAGCTGTTGCCAAGTTAAGACACGGAATACTTAACTGAGCTAATGCAAAGGCAAGATCCAGACTACTCAACTGCGCCGTTGCAAAGGCAAAACCCACACTATTTAATTGAGCCATTGCAAAGGCAAGTCTCAGACTACTTAACTGAGCCGTTTCAAAGGCAAGATCCAGAATACTTGACAACCGTTGCAAAGGCAAGACACAGATTACTTAACTGAGCCATTGCAAAGCCAAGACCCAGATTACTTAACTGACCCATTGCAAAGGCAAGGCCCAGTTTACTCACTGTACCGTTGCAAAAGCAAGACACAGATTACTGAACAGAGGCATTGCAAAGACAATACTTAACTGAGGCATTGCACAGGCAAGACCCAGGTTACTTAACTGAGGCATTGCAAAGGCAAGACCCAGATTACTTACTGAGCCGTTGCAAAAGCAAGACCCAGATTACTTAACCAGAGCATTGCAAAGGCAAGACCCAGACTACTTAACTAAGCTGTTGCAAAGGCAAGACCAAGATTACTTAACTGAGGCATTGCAAAGGCAGGACCCAGATTACTTAACTAACCCATTGCAAAGGCCAGATCCGACTGCTTAACTGAACCAGTGTAAGGACAAGACCCAGGTTACTTAACTGAGCCGTTGCAAAGTCAAGACCCAGATTACTTAACAGAGCCATAGCAAAGGCAAGACCCAGATTACTTACTGAGGCATTACAAAGGCATGACCCAGATTACTTACTGAGCCATTGCGGAGGCAAGACCCAAATTACTTAACTGAGGCATTGCAAAGGCAAGACCCAGATTACTTAACAAAGCCTAGCAAAGACAAGACCCAGATTACTTACTGAGGTGTTGCAAAAGAAAGACCCAAATTACTTAACTGAGCCGTTGCAAAGGCAAGACTCAGATTAATTAACTGAGCCGTTGCAAAGGCAAGACCCAGACTACTTAACTGAGACGTTGCAAAGGCAAAACCCAGATTACTTAACTGAGCCGTTGCAAAGGCAAGACCCAGATTAATTAACTGAGCCGTTGCAAAGGCAAGACCCAGATTACTTAACTGAGCCGTTGCAAAGGCAAGGCCCAGATTAATTAACTGAGCCGTTGCAAAGGCAAGACCCAGATTACTTAACTGAGCTGTTGCAAAGGCAAGACCCAGATTACTTAACTGAGCCGTTGCAAAGGCAAGACCCAGATTACTTAACTGAGCCGTTGCAAAGGCAAGACCCAGATTACTTAACTGAGCCGTTGCAAAGGCAAGACCCAGATTAATTAACTGAGCCGTTGCAAAGGCAAGACCCAGATTACTTGACTGAGCCGTTGCAAAGGCAATGCCCAGATTAATTAACTGAGGCGTTGCAAAGGTTTACCCTGCTAGTTTCAATGTGAGATGCGAATTATGCAGTAGAGGGGTGGGGTGGGGTATACGCCCTTCCCTCCCCTAAAATGGGCCAGGGAAAACAATTCAGTTATGAGTCTTCCAGGTTTAAGGTAAGGAAATAAACCGATGCTTATAAACCACAAAATCGTCTTGGAAGACACGAGTCATACTGACTTATGAGCGTCCGTCTGCTGCTATGCTTTGGAAATGAAGCCATGCCTTTAGTTTTCTCAACTATCATAACCTCCTTCTGGCCTGAGCTAGTGAAGTAAAAAGAAAGAGAGAGAGAGAGAGAGAGAGAGAGAGAGAGAGAGAGAGAGAGAGAGAGAGAGAGAGAGAGAGAGAGAGAGAGAGAGAGAGAGAGAGAGAGAGGTTATTTATTGGTTTAATATTTATTTTTGATAAAAAAAGAATATTTGCTGTATATTCACTGTGTCATATTTTAGTCATAACAGTAATTTCAATTCATGCAAATTTATGTGCGTGTGTTAGAGAGAGAGAGAGAGAGAGAGAGAGTTAATATAAAAGAATTTTTGCTGTATTTTGACTGTGTTACACATTAGTCACAACAGTAACTTCAGTTCATGCAACTCTGTGAGTGTGTATGTGAGAGTGAGAGAGAGAGAGAGAGAGAGAGAGAGAGAGAGAGAGAGAGAGAGAGAGAGCGATACTTTTATCTCTGTCATTAACATAAAGAAATAAACACGAAATTAAAACACCAGGCCCGGGTAGGTACAGCAGAAGAGACTGAAGGCCAAGCATACGGTAAACAATACAGGTGATATTTGAAGCACAATTTCCTCAAACGTAGCAGGAAAAGTCTCGTGGAAATCAAGTACAAGGATTTTCCTCGCTCCCCATATTATCTATGGGTATGAGTCATCTACAGTAAGTGTCCCTTAGATGTGGACCACTGGCATATGAAATCTCTGAATGATCTGAGTGAAGTCAAGTGGACTTGACAATCATTCTATCTGTTGTTTTGGGTCAGGCACTTATTAGCTCGCAATTTCCTCAATGCTGTCTTGCCAGCTCGGAGAGAGAGAGAGAGAGAGAGAGAGAGAGAGAGAGAGAGAGAGAGAGAGAGAGAGAGAGAGAGAAAATTACCTTCTTTAACCCTCAACGCGAATTCAGCCGTCTCAAAATTCGAAGGAATTTGCTTTCGTCCTTCCCTAATATTCTGCCACTTGTTGTGCCTTCAGGAATTACTGGTTGCGTCCGATGTGGAAGGTTGTGGGCATTATTAACCTTTATCTTTACTCTAATCACTACTTGAGTGTTAAGTATTCTGTGATAATATTGCACTTTGTACCTTTGTAGATTATTGCATTTTGAGACAGTGTTCTTGATTCTCAGTTATACTGAAAAACCCAGTTTCAGATTTTTATTTTTGAATTGCCCAAAGTCAAACAACAACAACAACAACAACAACTATAATAATAATAATAATAATAATAATAATAGTACTGTAAACAAGGAACTGGTTATAATAAGTAAAAGTTGATGTATAGGCATATGACTGGTCTTCCGATATCAGAGATAATATTAAAAATAGTAACTAAACCATTATCTCATATATATATATATATATATATATATATATATATATATATATATATATATATATATATATATATATATATATATATATATATATATATATATATATATATATATATATATATATATATATATATATATGATAAGAGATGATATAAAAAGAAATAATGAATGAACCATTATCTCATATATTTTGCCTGAAATCCAAACCATTTTCAAAAGTTTTCCTCGTTCGAAAAAAATGGGTTCAATTTAACGTATGACAGGGGCTAATATCACCTCTCTCCCTCCTCCTCTCTCAAAGTGCCGAAACAGTTATCATACTACTCTTCTAAATGATCTTGGAAGGTACTTTCATCGAAGAATGAGAAGGTACGAAAAAGTATTACCTGATGTTGTGGGGAAAGATCTGAGGACTCCTCAGTACTCCTAGCAGTTATTTTCTAGTTGTACTAATGTTAAGACCATTTCAGATCTTGTAGAGCAGAGGAAGGTGAGAAAAAGACGATGATTTTCATAATGGCCTTTTCATAAAGTCGTAGTTGATGAGAATATCCTGGAAAAGAAGAAAGTCATCAGAATGAGCCGTCTTAGAGATCTGTACTCTTTCGTCAAACAAAGTGAAATTTGTACAAACACATTACACCAATGTAAATACACTTAAAATGATGAAATTTAAATAAATAACGCACTGATATCTGTAAACAGCTGTGTCGAACTACATACTATTACTACTGAGAATTCCATGGGCCACTAAACACAAATTAAACAAAGGAAACCAAATATTTTGGCTGATATAACATCAGCCCTCTCTCCACAGGTGAATTTGGCAAAGCAAATAAGCGCGTAAGGCCTCTATATGGAGTGTACAGCTAGGGAATAAATATTCCCGTGGGTTTGTTGTGTCGAGTCTGTGACAAAAGAAGACAGGACAACGAATGTGTTTTAAGTCTTATTAGCTCGTTCGTATAATACGGTATCCAGTGCCCTTCTGACAAATTCATTTCATCAGGTTAACTGAATACAAGAGATTCCAAACTCTGCCTCTTGCATGGTTAGATGGTGCTGAAAACAGGGCGGTTTCTCATTAATGAAAGGTGACGTTAATCTCTCACTTAAACGGAAATCAAAGAATTTTCTGATTCATATTAAAATGAACTTTGTGTTTATTTTATGAAATTTGGTGAAGTGGGTTAAATGGTTTCTGTTACTTCAGTTTCATTACGATTATTGCATTGTATTATATAACTCCTTGAATCAGGTTTTTTTTTTTAAATATTCATTAATTAGTGAACTCCCAAATATTTTTGAATAGTGAAAAGTGAACTAGTCATCGGATTTAATGTATAGGTTAATGCAGTCTAAATCACATTACGTCCTGAAGTCTTCCTTTGCAAGATCAATACGTTAACTAATGTAATTTCTAATTTTAGTCCCCAAATCGTACTTCCGATACAAATACCTCATTCATCTACCTAACTCTATATTCACCAGTGTAGGATCAACTGGAAGACATGAGTTTTTACATTTCTTATCAGTGCAATTTCTCTCTCTCTCTCTCTCTCTCTCTCTCTCTCTATATATATATATATATATATATATATATATATATATATATACATATATACATGTATATACATATATATATACATATACATACATATATACACATATACTGTATATGTACATATATATATATATATATATATATATATATATATATATATATATATATATATATATATATGTATATACGTGTGTGTGTGTATGTTTGATTTTAAATCACGAAAAATAAAAACTTGGTAATAAGACGAATGTACTTAGCATCTCCAGCGTTTCAATTTTCCTTCGTGGCCGTAACTTTGTTCATGTATGTATGTATATATATATATATACATACACATATATACACATATATACACATATATTATACTGTATATATATATATATATATATATAATATATATATATATATATATATATATATATATATATATATATATATATATATATATATATATATATATATAATAATCACGACCTAGATCGTTCTCCAAACATGGCACGCGCCTTGGACTGCAATGTCAAACTATTTTCTTCTCAATGGAACATTGTTTAGCTGCAACACAGGAAACACTGTGTCCTACCAGTGACTGGTGGTATTACCCAGACGTGAAGTGATTTATGATATGATTTCCTTTCCTCAGACAGTAATCGTCTAGGCTCGTAGGGAATTTAAGAACTAATCCTTCGTCCGTCATCATCCGGTCACCTCTCTCTCTCTCGCTGAAGAGAAGAGACGAACTAGTAAATAATACGTGAATGATGATGTGTCAGCAGAATAATAAAAAAAGGACATTTTACCCTGTATATATCGTTGTTACGCACAGAACAAATGAATATATGGGTGCGCATGGTATTTTTTTTTTCTGTTTATGTTCGACTGCAACGACACGTATGCACATTCACCTGTATATCTGAGCATGCGACTTATGTATGCCTGCATGTGTGTATGCAGTCGGAGATGGCTGTTTAAGCAACGTGACCTGTGAAAAATATCTCCACGTTCACCACCCCGCTCCCTCTCTCCCTCCCCCCTCCCTTAAGACCGTTCATTAATTTTGCTTTGCATTCTTCACCTACTTAATAATTGTTTCATTTTTAATTAACACGGTTTTCTAGCCAGAAATATGGCGTTAGATATGATCCTTTATTTCGTATTGATAAATAATTCAACAAAACTGTAGTAACCGGATTAGCGAACAGCTAACTCGCTCCAGACTCCGGAAGACTCCTATTCCTTGTTGGCAAGTGAATGAAGGTACATCAGTGTTTACCATCAGAACAAATTTATCTTGATCAGCAGGAAATTCTGTTTGTATAGAGGTTTTATTCTAGATTCAGCAGGTAAAGCATAAATGTTCACGGACCACTTGTATTTGGGGAAACAGCTTCATGAAAAGAAAAAAAAAAGATTTTAAAAAGTGAGAAATGAAAGTGCAATGATTTAACCTCGTGTCGCGATGACAGGACCATTCAACAACGAAAAACACAGGAAAATTTAGGGAGGATTAATATGATTTTATAGCCTATATATATATATATATATATATATATATATATATATATATATATGTGTGTGTGTGTGTGTGTGTGTGTGTGTGTGTGTGTGTGTATGTTTTCTATCTATGCTGCTGCCAACAATGCACATCAGACAAAAATAAAGCTAAAAGAGACTTAATCCTACACTGTCAATGGGTAGCCTGAAGTCCTAAGCTGCTGTCAGCCGTATGACGTGGATAATTAATACAACTGAAAGGCTTCAATAACATCACAGCAGATGTTTGAGAGAACAACCTTTATTTTTCTGAGCATTTTTTATAAATGCCTCAGAGTATCCGAGACAAAAACAAACCAGTTTTACGCACTTTCAAGACTTCAAAGAATTCTCTTATTGACGGTTAAAATTTCCTCAATTGCTTGGGATGTTGCCGGCGATAATAATTTGGGCTGACACTGCTGACAACTGGTTTTTAGTCTGTGTGCTGACTCAGTCCAGCCTCCTTGACAGCTGACTCTTTATAGATTCTGAAATTTTTGTGGCTTTTTGTTTTGTGACAGCAAATCGTTACTCGTAATGTCGCAGACTATAGAGGAACAAAATAAAAAAAATTTCCTTAAGAAATATGATTTAAAAAAGCCAATAGAATTATCCTCTTGCCTGTCTTACTTAAGATTGTCCTGGCTTCATAACCTTTTTGTTCAGGAGGCTGGTCTGCAACCTCCTCCCCTTTCATCTTCTTCTCTAGCAAATGGTAAAAGATAGCTCGTCTCCTTTGCCTCTGCATTCGAGAAATCAAAGAAAGAAACGTGCTGAAAGATGTTGACAGAGGCAGAGACTGTAGCGCAAGACAGGCTTAATAACTATCATCTTCAGTCCCCAAATCATTTATTTACCTTGACTATTCTTGTACAGGTTGTCCCCGCCCTTCTGTTATTGCATAAAACAGAAATGGAACATAAGATATATATAAACACAGCCCTGTATAATTTGCATCACAGCTGTTCCCTCTGCCCAGTACCAAGTCTGGTGATTAAATGCTTCATCAAGTGAGGCGGCAGCACACTTTGAGCCACCTCGACTAGTTGCTTGTCGTCATCAGTCGACATCTGGCTCATATTGAGACACATATGGCTCATTGGTGACTGTCTGGGTACATGGCGACTAAGTTGCTGGCCCTGAAGTGCCCTGCTAGGTAAGCCCGAGGAAGACTGTTCTGGCACTTGGGAATACGGTCGCTGATTCAAACAAACCTCTGAATGGATGTTCACTTGTCCAGTGCATGGACAACGATGCGATCTTGTTGGACTGCATATTTCAACGGGAGTATTCACGGGTAAATGCATTGGTACTGTTTTCAGAGCGAGAGTTGGAGCTGGTCTTTGATGAAAGAGTGGTCTTTCTTCTGAAGAGAGACACTCTAGTTCTCTAGGCCCATGCATGAACCTTGCACTGTTACCAGCCGATAAAGATGTCCGCGATGGTACTGGACTGTAAAAACTTAGGCCATGGATGTTTGATTGGTGTGCTATGTCAAAACCCAACTGTCCACTGCAGTCAACAGAAGAACCAACATTTATTTCACCTGAATAGGCATACAGATCCTGATGCCTTTCAAAGCCCCTGGGATTTGAGAAGGATCTGTTTTTCGTTGTTGAAACGGGAATGGCAAATGCTGGTGGCAGTTGCCTAGGGGGATCTGTTCCATCTGTCATCCAGTGGTCATCCTGTTCTATATAACTGCTTGGAATATTGGCAGCTGCAATTCTTTTTGATATGACAACTTTTTGCCTCTGACATAATTTCAAACTAGAGGAGATGCAATGTCTGTCTTCTGGAGATGTTTTGCCCTCTAGTCCATATGTTGCCAGAATTTCCACTTCTTCCTCCGGAGGTTGAAATTTGTTGGCAATATCCGGCTTTTGATAATTGTGATCTTCTGTTACTTTGAAACAGGGTGAGGGTTCTGAAACCATCATTACTTCTTCTACTTCTTCCTTTATACTGAGTTCGTTATCAGACTGATTTGCGCTAAAGGAGATATTTGCGTTTTCTTGCTGTTCTCCATATTCATCATCTCTTGTGAGTACTTCAGAACTTTGGTGGCATTTCTTAACTTTGGTTCTTTCGAAGAATGCTTTCTTAGGTGCCATTTTGGGATCCTCTCCCAAATCATGAAGCGAGCTGGCGAAGGAACCTTCCTCTTTTCCTCTGAAGGGTTTGGCATCCTCTTTACTGTTTTCTCTCTGGAAAGACTCCTTCAGTTCTTTTACCTCGGAAAAGCAGTCCTGGAGTTCGGTCATAAAGAAGGCCACTGAAACAGATGCATTTTGGTACTGGAGGTAATTTACCAGTAACTGAGTATAAGACTCCTTGTACCCTGTAACTCTTGATGTATCACTCACTAAAGGACTATCCGTATCAAAGACCGATATCATAAGACTGAGTATGGTCACCACTTCGTCATCAAAGAACCTGCAAAACTTTCTCATGAAAGTTTTCATCATGAAAAATATATTGCTGTCACCAATAAAGTTTTCCGTATCAGCCAGAATGATGGTTGGGAAGGTACAGTATGGGGAAAGCAGCCTCCTAGGCCAGCATTCTTGGTCTTCCTGGAACTGATGAGCCCCAAAAATGAAAATAGACTTAGCCACTGCATCTTTTAGCAAGACACCCTGGTCCTTTCTGTCTAATTCCTGGAATTCTGGGACAAAGCTGAAATACTTTCCCATGCTTTTGCAAAACACAAAGAACAAATGTTCTATCACGTCCGTACCTCCCTCGTAGTAATGCCTCGGAAATTCTGGAAACGTCAGCGCTTTTCGCAACATCTTCTGGAGGCCTTTGATTTTTTCGTGGTTCTTTTCGCTGAAAGTCTCTGCGGGAAACCACTCGGGTTTACTTTCTTCTGTGTGACTGTCCATCTCTGTCACATTTTCAGTATTGGCAGGTTTGTCGTCATCACAGTCCATGCTGCTCTCCTCTTCTTTCTCATTTTCATTTTCCTGTTGATAGCTCGTTGTCTGTTGCTGCTCTTTGAGTCTACGATTCTTTTGGAGCAGTTGCTTCCTTTTTTCTAATTTGCGGAGCAACAGGGCCCTCCTGTCCTCTGCATTCATCACGAGAGAAGGGTCCATACCAATCTTCTTACACATTTCGAACCTGTTGGATAACGAGTCATAAGTGTAACTGAAAAATGCTGACTAAGCATATTGTGGCTATTCCCCAAGTTCTGTTGTTTGCTCTGTCAACTATCATATCTTCTTATAACGATTATCACTTCAAGAAATAGTCTGGTGAGGAACTGTTTCAAGTATCTGCTGAGAATGACACAAGACTTATCACACCAAAGCTGAAACTGTTTTCCCCTCAGAATCCTTCTCTCACCTGCATGCTTGACAAGCCCTCCTGTTCTGGCGGATCTCACATCCTCCGCCGTGGACGCAGAGGAAGGTCTCCCAGGACTCGCTTTGGATGCTCCTGCGGAAGAACGACTTGCAGGAGTCACAGCAGAGGCCTCCGAAGTGGTAGCATTTTGCCATGTCTCCACAGACACCACATACCTGAAGGAGGAAGGTAGTATTCGAGTGTGGTGTGTTTACTTGGGAAAGAACGTTTCATATAAGCCTGTCTAAGGCATGATTAGATTGCTAAACTCCCTGTGAAGGATCATTAGTGACTGAAACAAAAATGTCTGCCTAGAAAACTTGTCTGTCTGTCTGAAAAGACAAAGGATTTAAGAATTCAGACACCGCAGCGATATTTTTTCAGGGTAACAAACTCTTCACTCTTTCAGGTACTCGCTGCCATTTCTTAGTACAAATCTCGTAAAGATTTCGTCTTTTCTAGAAATAAGGTGTTGGTTTCATACCAAAGACAAAATTTGGAAAGGTAAAACTCAGCTTTTGTTTCCTGAGTAACAGTTGGTCTACAGTTTTCCAAAACTGTCTGGGTTATTTGACTGATTTCTAAACATCCACCGAAGTATAAAGTCAAAGATATAGATGATGGAAGATTCAGTGAAAAGCCTGAGATTCTCACTGAAGAAATGCTGAAAGTTCATAATTTATCTAAGACTATTTTTTATAGTTCTTCAGTAATATCTACTTGACTTTCATCTTAATAGTTATCTACCATTCTTAGGAATATATCTTTTGCTTCTACTGACATTAAAATCAGTAATTTACAGATATCTGAAATTAAAATTTGTAATTTAAAATCTGTAATTTACCTAGACCTGAAAATAAAATCAGTAATTTACAGAAATGTGAAGTTAAAATCAGTAATTTACAAATATCAGAGATTCTAAATATATATAATTTACCATCTTTAATTTACAGAAATCTGATAGTAATATAAGTAATTTACGAATATCTGAAATTAAAATCTGTAAATTATAATCTGTAATTTACAGAAATCTAAAATAAATATCAGTAATCCAAAGCTTTATGAAATTAAAATCTGTAATTCACAGAAATCAGAGATAAATATCAGTAATTTCAAGGTGTCTAAAATAAAAGCATGTGATTTACTGAAATCTGAAATAAATATCAGTATTTTACAGCTACCTGAAAACTAAAGTCTGTAATTTACAGATATCTGCAATGAGAATCAGTAATTTACAGATATCTGAAATTAAAAGCTGTAATCTATAGAAATCTGAAATTAAAATAAGTAATTTACAGAAAATGAAATATCAGTAATTTTCAGAAAGCTGAAATAAATATCAATAATTTACAGATAATTGAAATTAAAATATATATAATTCCCAGGTACTCGAGAGACGTTCTTTGTTGACAACTGCATAATTTAGTCAAGAATATCCTATGGACAACGGACCTTACGTTCTTCCTTCTCGTCTTCGCGAGAGTCGTTCATGAGTTCTTCTTCTTGCGATCGTTCTTCCATATCCTCCGTTACAGGAGTGTCTTCTCTCGGTATGACGTCACCGCTAATGTCACTGTGTTCACTGGCCATATTTTTCTTGTATGTTTCTGAAAGAAGAGAATATTTGATATTAGCTTAGAATACGTAGATCGTTATTGTTTGTTTTCAGAACTCGGAGGAATCTCTCTCTCTCTCTCTCTCTTCTACATGCTTGAGTAATTTTTTTTTGAACAATGCTTCATTACAATATCTGCATGCTAAATGCATGTTAAAACAATCTAAAGGGTTTTATCAGTTTTTTTGTTTAATTTAGCAAGTACAGTCTAAGTGAATTATCAAGAATGAATCTTAATACACAACACTAAGGTGTCAATGAGGCAATGTGTTCATTTGGCATTCATTGCAAGAGCTTTTTGTTGATAAATGGCTAAATCAATATAAAACATTTTTAAACAAATGTCATTAGCAGAATTCTCTTTGATCACGAATGGACGTTTGGGAGGAATCAAGGACGGTTAGCTGAACAGTTCTCCAAATTAATATTTTTCCATCTGTCGTGACCGTTAACAAGGTAATCTGACCGTTCATTACACGGGGACTGACAGGTCAATGTGTTTATATGAAATTCCTTCCAGGGAGCGAGGAAAATATGGGACAAAAGTGACCTGTTTATTCCAGGAAGAAATCGGTCAATAGGATAATACTACACGACCATTTCTTTCACGGGGCGAAACTCGGGTATGGAATAACTGACATTTTAATTATGAAAGGAGAAATGACAGGATTATATGTAATATCTCTGTCGACTGGATGAGTTTCTGTCAGTGGAGACTGTCGGTGGGATAATCTGACAGTTTTAACCATGAGATCATCCGACATTTATTAACATCAGGGAGTGAGACACTTTATAACCTTATATTTTTAGTTTTCTGTAAAAGAAAACTATTGTGCCGGCTTTGTCTGTCCATCCGCACTTTTCTTTCTGTCCGCCCTCAGATCTTAAAAACTACCGAGGCTAGAGGGCTGCAAATTGGTATGTTGATCATCCACCCTCCAATCACCAAACACCAAATTGCGGCCCTCTAGGCTCAGTAGTTTTTATTTTATTTAAGCTTAAAGTTAGCCATAATCGTGCTTCTGGCAACTATATAGGACAGGCAACCACCGGGCTGTGGTTAAAGTTTCATGGTCCACGGTTTATACAGCATTATACCGAGACCACCGAAAGATAAATCTATTTCCGGTGGCCTTGATAATACGCTAAGCGGCTGTACAGAAAACTCGATTGCGCCGAAGAAACTTCGGCGCATTTCTTTTACAGCGTGCGACTTTGGCTGATAGGAACGCAGTCTGTGAGATAATCTGACTGGTCCACGGTCACAAAAAAAGTACATCAACTTTTGTCTAACTCTTTTGATTAATTGATATAATTGGACAAAATGAAAACAACAGAATATGGTCCAGCAATCTAAATTAGCGTCTTACAAGTTTACAGTGAGTTAGGATATGAGTAGCATCAGACAACAAGATAAAATTCCATTACAGAAATGATACTCGAACACCGCTTTTGATATTCGTGTATCTGTGCATTGGGATTATCTAGCTTCCCTAACTGACGGTGCATCAGTTAAAAACATTTATTTTCTGTTGAGTTGCACCGCTGAGAGGTAAAAATGGTCATTCCAAGATGACAACCCAAGCGCTGGAGTGTCCTGCAATTTCCAGTTTTTTGGGGAAGCGTCATTGCCTCTGGACCCAACCTATAATGGTTCTGGAAATATTGCACCACTGTCTTGCTGCAGGTCAATCACAGAAAATTCGCTGTGATCGAAGGAATTACATGTTATTTGGCAGACTAGCTGCCATCAGGAGATGCAACTTTTGTTGCTAATTTTTACCAATACTGTTGCCGTGTGGCTAATCTTGCTGTATACGTTATCTACAAAACAACTTCGAAATAAGACTTAAAATATTATTATTATTATTATTATTATTATTATTCAGAAGGTGGACCCTTATTATTATTATTATTCAGAAGGTGAACAAGCTGAACAAGCAGGGGCCGCTGACTTGAAATTCAAGCTTCCAAAGAATATAATGGTGTTCATCTGAAAGAATATCTACGTGTCGCAAAACTTATTCGTTTTGGACACAACAAGGGTCCTCAAGCCCGGGCACATTCCAGCCACCTTCGCCATTCCAGCGAGATAAACACAAAATCAATAGAGAATATCTACAAAAGGACTGCAGAATCTGTGGACTCATGATTAGCTTGCACCTGGATCAATTAATCATATTCCAGCGAAGGTGCAGTTGCTTCCAGGACCAGCAAGTTAAGAGTCGCATGGAAAACCCGTCTTGCCATGAACATGGAAGGTCTTGCTTTAGTTATTTGTGCTGGAAATGCAGACACCCGAAAGTTATTGCGCTAACAGTTCTGGGGATAAATAATGTGTCTGTGATATAAGAGATAGTTATGCTCATTTCAGTTCTCAAGTTATAGTCTGGAAATGACTATAAATCCGTATTCACTGGGACACTAATAAAGGCACCATTAATGTGTCCATAAATAAAAGAATTTGAACGCGGTTCATATTGGTTTGCTCGGGAGGTTCACCAGATTTAAAGTTTTCGAATATCTCCCCAAATAAAACTTCAGAACGCATCTGACCCACGGAAATGAAAGCTTCAGAATTCTACCCTTAAAATTGCCTACATTCAGAGACGCGACAACCTTTCTCAACCGGAAAGCCTAATAACGTAGTCTGCGAATTATAAGTGAAAAGTCGAGTCTCCCTCTTTCACTGCTTGCGAGTAATGCCTGTTGCTCATGTTGTTTATTTCTCAGATGTCTATGTCTTTTTGATTTTCTAATAGTCTTTTTATTAATAATGAACTAATTAAGGAATCAATTAATATTTTTCGTCCCTTAATTGGTCAAATTAATGAACAGGTTATTTTGTCTCTCTTAAAAAAAACCTGTTTTACTCTGCATGAGCTTCAATGATAAAAGAAACTCCAAGCTCCGAATGAAAATGCGCATTTCTTACAACTTATTTGAAGACATTCTGACGGAAGTGCATAACCATCTCAAAGGAGATGAAGAAAGACCCAATCTCTTGATATTAAAAGGAACTTTAGTTGAAATTATCACCGAAAAGAAAAAATAAAAAGGACATAGAATTTTCTATTGTTTTCAAAATTTCACCCTCATAGATAATGTGTTTGTGTTAGTGTCAATACACAGTTATGTTTGTGCGTAAATATGTGTAGGTGCATTGTGTGTGTGTGTGTGTGTGTATATATATATATATATATATATATATATATATATATATATATATATATATATATATATATATATATACATATACATATACATACATACATACATACATACGTGCTTTTGTGTTTCATATTTGCACGTATGTATACACGAGTAAAGATACATGTGGCACGTGTATATAAACGGCATAAATGCAGGCAAAATACAACAATGAAATACTTGGAGAATTAAGTTTTGTTGACAGACGTATTCCAGAGATTTAATTCTTCTAGGTAAACGACTTGTTTTGGTTAGATATATCTATAACTTTAAATTTATGCACAGGTGTACCCTGCACCTTCATATTGCTTGCAAGCACAATATCAACACGTCAGAAGCCTTCACGCAAGGCAGGGCACCTGCATGCTAAATATCGACTGCGTGACTTCTTTGGGCTAGTGGAAAAGCGAGAGAGAGAAAGAGAGAAAGAATGGGGAGACAGGTAGTAATACTTCTTCTCACCTTGTAAGGCTGTAACCGTGGGTCCACGACGATCCAGAATGAGATGCTGTACCCTGGAACGCTGGAACACTCAGCTACGCCTTCCAGAGTCCCCAAGGAAACAATAATTTCGTCTGGGATTTTCCTTTTCCGTAATATTCTCGCGGGATACACAACGAGGAAAATTGGCTGTAAAATTTTTGCGTTGGATGCCTATCGTGTTAGATTTAAGGCAAAATTGAGACTGATTTCTTAACTTTTGGTATATATTCCATGATCTTTGTTGCGTTCGTCTTTGAAATCTTCCATGATTAAGGGTGATAATAATTTAGGAAGTGGTCTGCTTGGCTTGTTAAAATTGATGATTTTTGTTTTGACCAGCTTTCTATAAGAGAATTAACGAGAAGCGTTCGTCTGACAACTAAGAAAAAATCTAGAAATTGAAACCTAATTTTTTCTTGAGTAAAAAAAATGACAAAAAGATACAAAAAAAATTGATTACGTACCAAAATTTCCATTATTTTTAGTGCTATAATTTCCTTGTCTCTTTAATGATGGATACCTTCGTATATGTCTTTTGTGTGAGTGAACTTCCGGTTTTAACGTCTGGAATGGAGATGACGAGGCGCTGGATTAGGAAAAAGAGATACAATAATGACTGACAAAGCAATGTGATCATGATAACATAATGATTTTTATCGAATACTATTGTCGTCTGTCCCTGCTGTAAGCCAGGAAATATTCTGGATATACATATATATAAATATACATATATATATATATATATATATATATATATATATATATATATATATATATATATACATATAAATATTTACATATATATATAAATATATATATTATATATATATATATATATATATATATATATATATATATATATATATATATATATATATATATATATATATATATATATATATATATTCATATAAATATTTACATATATATATAAATATAAATATATATATATATATATAAATATATATATATATATATATATGCATATATTTATGTTAACACAAATACATTGCTAGTTTAGGAATTTCTTAACGAAATTGTGACAATAAACGTGTCTTTTTACAATACTATTGAAAATGGACAGGAAAAAAAATAAAGTATAACCACAGAGGAAGATGTTTTTCTCTAGGTGTGTTTAATATACTGCTGATATTCCGTAAACGTCTCCATAAATATTTTCTGACCAGTAATTGTCTGATGTATATGTTGACAATTTGCCTGATGTTATGATTTACAAAAGAAATGTAACATCCTTGTGTGAAAACGAAGTTAGAACGCATCTTTTCCTGATGTTGTCAACTTACAGAGTTTATGATTTTTTTGCTCGGGAGAACTCTCGAGAGTAGCGTTCGTTCTTGTGTGAATGCTAGTGAGGTTGCCACAAGGTTAGCCATTGGGGCCGTGCGATTAAAATGCGAGGTCCAAAGATGTCTTCGGGAGCCTTAGGCCATCCTAGTTTCAAAACAAAAACATACAGTACATGACGCACCGAGACTCTCAGGAAACAGATACAGTGCTTCTGATTCAAACGATGTTATTTGCATTTTTCAGAAGATACTTTTTCCTTGTCAGAGCTGTAATTAATAGTGTATGTAAGGCATCGCAAGCTTTCTAACCATATGTAACTGAAGTTTTTTCCTAATTTGTATATAGAATTATTAACCATTCTTCTGGTGTGAGAAACACATCTGACTGTATATAGACGTCCCTCTGTTTACCTCTAATGTCTAACGCTACTTTTCCGCTGGCAAGAGTTCTTGACCTGTCAGAGATTTTATGTCAATATCGGGTTTTATTTAATAGGAACCCCAACTGGTCAGTGGTTACGCCTTATACTGTTTCGAGAGTTTCACGGCTTTCTCACTCGCCTTTAGCAGTTGGTTTTTGGATTATCCTCGACGGTTGGAAGTGTCTATCATTGTGAGAAGGAAGTGGATGCCATGACTCGACATAAATAGAAACTACTGCCGTCTTCTGGTTACTTCACGTACGAAGCTCGCTCTCCTGATTCTAAGAAGAGATCCGGTAGCGACCAGACAACACATGAATAACATCCCACCCACCTTCCCCTTTTCCCTCCAACTCTTCCTCTTCCTTGCAAACCTCCTCTCCTCGTCGCCGACGTCCTTGGACCCTCGTCGTCGTCCTCCTTCTCCGTCTCACCCCCCTTCCCCTCAACAGTCACGCCCTCCTCCCCCAGTCTCCGACGCAACTGAATGTCCTCCATTACCGAAGTTTCAAGCGCTTCCAGCTGAAGGACAGACCTCGTCAACATCTCTGCACGGCCGAATCACGGAAGAGAATTCACCGTTACTCCGAAAGACCGAGCTACAGTTGACCTCCTGAAGGACAACACGGCATTTCAGTTACTCAACCCAAATGAGAAGTAACAAAAGGCAATTATTTGCAACTACTCAACACAGCTCCCTTTGGACCCTCTTCTAGAGCTCCCTATATTTTCGACGCCAAGAGGTGTGTAAACAAACACAAAGTACCTTCACGGAAGATCCTTGCCACCTTCAGAGGACCAGTCCCGGGATGCTACCGATATCAGCGTTATGGTCATTACCAGGACCGTTGCAGAGGGCCATGAAATTTGGGCCATCTGTAGCAAGAAACACGAGACAGGTGTGTCTGGACAAATTGAAAAAAGAGGAACCTACGACACCCAAGTGCCCCAACTGTTCTGAACCTCATCATGCGCGGTTCAAACGATACTGCGCCCGATTATCCCGCATCGCACAGTTGAAAGCAAGAACCAGTCAATCAAGACCACTTCCTGTAGCAGCACCGGCACCCTGACCAACGACACCCACATAACCACGGGCAGAAACATCCAAACAAGTGGTGGAAGCAGCCGACACACCCAACCCCTCTTCAATCTACTCCCAACCCTGAACCTCAAGCCTCCTTCATTCCTCCTCAACCTACTCCCAACCCCGACTTCGAACCCCACCGACGATAAGTGGATAATTCGTCTGATGATCTGATTGACGAATCTGACGACCAACATGGCGTTTCCAGCCCCGACGAGCTCCAAGGACTGCAGATCGTCTTTTTACCTCAGTAGTAGTTAATAATTTTGATTGACAATTATCCTGTTTCTCCCACTAAGGCTTTCTTTCCCCTTTCGGCCTCCTCACGTCTAACGACCGAATCCTTGATCTATCACTCTATCTTCCACTTAAGCTGTTACCTCTGCTCATTCCTGCCGGCTGAAAGGAGACAAAAACAAAAACATTATTATACTCTGACATTTTACAGTCCTCGTTAGAGGGGCAATCACAGGCCAAGTGCCATTAAATACTCTTGACAGCCCACAGTTCTTCCTGAGAGACGAAGGCAACCACACGTCTTCTCTTCAGTTTCGGCGAAAAAACTACCTTTTGTAAAACTAAGTAAAATTTCCTTCTCCTCCATCGATCCCTACTAAAAGATCGATGCTTTTTCTTTTCCTTCAAAGTAAGTTACATACGGTATTAAATCTCCGTAGATTTTCTGTTTTTCCGATTTTTCTCCGACGATAAATATTTCATTTTCCCTAATGGCTATCTACCTCTTGCCAGGACTCGCTACTATCGCTCTTTCTCCCATACTGACGGGTGCCTTAGGGCTCAAAGAGGTTTGTAACCTCGCCTGTTAACCTTTCATTTCATATCATTCCACTGGCACGATCGTATATCACAATAAAGAAAATCATGTTCATACCCTTTAATTTTTAGGTATACTCATCCTAAATGACTCGCGGGCTGCTCTATGAGCAAGAACCCTTGCTGGCATAAAGCCAACTTAATTATATATATATATATATATATATATATATATATATATATATATATATATATATATATATATATATAACTGGTTATATTGTCGTTTTTAGAAAACTTCAATTTAAGGAGGAACAGGATAGCCAGAAGACGTGGTAAAATTCCAAACATTATTATTTCTTAGAAATTAACAGAGGCACAGCCGAGCTTTCGGGAATACGTAACATTTCCCATCATCAGGGTCACTTATCTATGGAATTACATAAAAAATAAAAAATAAACAGTAAGAAAACTATACCGATTGACTAAATCTAAAAGTATTAAAACAGTTATATATAATTGACAACACTTTAAAATACATAATAATACAAAGTAAAAAAAAAAAGGAACATAAAAACCTAAGTTAACCAAGCAATAAGAAATCACGTAAGAGGGTTATTAAAGGTAAATCTGAAGTCAACATACGGATACAGATGGCTCAAGAATGACAATAATTTTCGTTTGATTACAATCGGAAGACTGTTCCGCGTGAAAGACACCCTCCCGGAGTTGATGCGTACCTGCATTGTTTACAAGTTTAATTGCCCAAAATGTAATTTTGGGACTTATGTGGTAATTTTGGGATGTACCAAGCGCCTACTTAAGGTGCGCATCGACTCTCATAGGGGTGTCAGCCACCGTACAGGCTTAGCTTTAAAAAAAAGAAAATAGTGCCATTAGACTTCATGCTATATCTTGCCACCATCACATACAATACAGTGATTTTCAAATACTTGGACAAACAAAAATAACCATTCGCTTCTCTTTTTAGAGTCCCTCCATATTAAACAACAATCACCAACACTCAATAGCCAAACCACCTCTGTTCCATTGTTCATTGCATAGTTTGCTTTTTTCTTTTTTGTTTTTTCCTCACACCATTTCACCCTCTTCCATTTACAGTCTTCTAACTCGCCCAGTTGTCATTTAACTACGACATGAACAGTAGGTTCTCCAGTATTTTGTACTTCATTATCATTTTTTTTATCATTTTGAATATTAATTGTTTTTTTTTTCTCTCTCTCTCTCTCAGTATCTATCTTCTCAGTGATTTTATTTGACGATTTCTGTTTGGTACGTGATTTCTTATTGCTTGGTTAACTTAGGTTTTTATGTTCCTTTTTTTTTTACTTTGTATTATTATGTATTTTAAAGTGTTGTCAATTATATATAACTGTTTTAATACTTTTAGATTTAGTCAATCGGTATAGTTTTCTTACTGTTTCTTTTTTATTTTTTATGTAATTCCATAGATAAGTGACCCTGATGATGGGAAATGTTACGTATTCCCGAAAGCTCGGCTGTGCCTCTGTTAATTTCTAAGAAATAATAATGTTTGGAATTTTACCACGTCTTCTGGCTATCCTGTTCCTCCTTATATATATATATATATATATATATATATATATATATATATATATATATATATATATATATATATATATATATATATATATATATATATATATATATATATATATATATATATATATATATATATATATATATATATATATATATATATATATATATATATATATATATATATATATATATATATATATATATATATATATATATACATTCAGAGGTGTAAGGGAAACGCCTTCATGCCTTTAGTGGTTTTGTTATACGACAATGACACAGCAACTTAGAGACATCATACGCCGTGTCTATAATAATGAGGCGGCATCTTAATCGCCGCCTCGTTATAAATATACAGCATATGATGTCTCTAAGTTGCTATGTTACTGTTGAATAATATAACAACCAACGCATGAACGCGTTTCCTTTACACCTCTGAATAGGTTTTATATATATAAATATATATATGAAGAAAAAAAGGGCCCATAAAAACACTATATACAGGTTGCAACCATATATTTTGGATACTACTACTGTGTTCCTGTTCATTGGTGAAATATGGACAAATATGTGACAAGGCCTATATATAAGGCATATGCAGGCGTGGCAGTACGACGTTGGCTGGATGTAGGTGAGATAGATTATATATATATATATATATATATATATATATATATATATATATATATATATATATATATATATATATATATATATATATATATATATATATACATAGCAGACAGGTTGATGAAGGAGTTACATCTTAGATGGTCCTTAAAATACATTTACTGCGACGTTTTAAAACACACAGGTTTCATTTTCAAGCTATAAAGACAAAAAACAATAAAATTAACATTAAAAGCGCTAAAATACAAATGCAAGACATAATACATTATATTTAGCAAAATTAAAACTAGTTGCTATATATAATGTATTATGTCTTGTATTTGTATTTTAGCGCTTTTAATGTTAATTTTATTGTTTTTTGTCTTTATAGCTTGAAAATGAAACCTTTGTGTTCTGAAACGTCATCTTAAATGTATATATGAAGGACCACCTGAGATGTACTTCCTCCTTCAACTGTCTTCTGTTGTTCATGATACTAGTAACCACCACATCTTAGAACGGTATTATATATATATATATATATATATATATATATATATATATATATATATATATATATATATATATATATATACAAATCAATATATATATATTACAATCATCATCACGTTTATCTTTTATTTTCCATTATTTTGCCGTCGAATCTTAACCTGCGTATTCTGAGGAACGAGGTCATAATGAACACTTGGGCACCTGTTTGCTTGATAATACTGCCCGCAGGCTCAAGCAGGACAACAAAGGAAAGGATTACTGTTTATCCGTACCCGAGAGATCTTTTTTTATGCGTCAGAATGGGATGGTCGGTGTTCGGTTGTCTGGGTAATGATGGAGTAGCTATCCCCCTGCTGAGCGTGTGACCTCGGGCGGCCATGTTGAAAGGTCTCGGTTCAGATCATAGTACTCAAGGCCAATACAGTATACTGTATTGGCCTTGATACTACTATACTGCGGAGACGAAGCACTACGGCAACTTTGTTTTTTTTTCTTTTGTTTAATTATAATAAGAATATGTTATTTTTTATAGGTAAATTAACCATCACTGTAAATATATTTCTAAATATTTCTATTCGGAGGTTTATTGTAGTTGAAGTACAGAATTTTGCATTCTAATCAGTATTACCTCAAATATTTATTATTATTATTATTATTATTTAATCAATATTATTATTATTATTATTATTATTATTATTATTATTATTACTATTATTATTATTATTATTATTATTATTATTATTATTATTACTTGACCCAATTTCTCTGAAAACAGGTTGACCTGAGCACTCCAACCATTGTAGTCCAGGCCTAAGCATCTGCTCCTGGATCTAAGCAATGTCTAGCATAAATGGTTCCTGCAAATTACAGGACTTTCTTTGCATACAGTTACTAAACACTAATTAAACACTAATGTACAATTATTAAACACTAACACTTACTACACAGTTACACTCAGTAAACACTCACACTTACTATACACTCACACTCAATAACACTAAACACTCTCTGAATACTCAACACTCACTATACATTAAATGCGCTAAACACTCATAAAACACTAGACACTCACTAAGCATTCACTACATACTCACTACACCCTAAACACTCACTAAAAATTCACTAAGCACTCACTATACACTAACTTAATCCTAAACATTTATTAAACACTAAACACTCTCTAAACATTCACTAAGCACTTGCTATACACTAAACATTCACTTAGTACTCACTATACTAAACACTCACTAACCATTCACTAAGCACTCGTTATACATTAAACACTCACTAAACCCTAAACACTCATTCATTAAATACTCACTAAACACTTACACACTAAACATTCACTGAACACCAGCAATCACAAAACATTCACTAAACCGTAAACACTCATCAAAAAATTCACTGAATACTTACACAGTAAACATTCACTAGACACTAGCATTCATTGAAAATTCATTAAACCATAAACACTCACTAAACACTTACACACTAATTCACTAAACTCTAAGCACTCAATAAACATTCACTGAATACCAATACACTAAACACTAACATTCACAAAACATTCACTAAACCCTAAACATCACTAAACATTCACTGAATACTTAAACACTAAACATTCACTAAAAACTTACTCATAAACATTCATTAAACCCTAAACACTCACTAAACATTTACTAAACACTTATTCATTAACATACAGGCTAAAAAAAATTCACAATTACACTAAGCCCCTGTTCAATTTGGACGGTTACCAGACCTTTCAAGATGGCCACAAGGCTCTGCAGCGCTGCCCCAGTGGAAGACCACCGAACTAAATGGTACTGGTATACAGGTTGCATCTCCAGATATTTACCCTCTATGCTTGAAGTCGGTTTGACTGTGTATGTATATAAGTATGTATGTATAGTATGTATATATGTATGTATGTATATTTATATATATATATATATATATATATATATATATATATATATATATATATATATATATATATATATATATATATATATAGTTTATAAATAGATTTTAATGGAACTTGGAGATAGAAGTCAAAGGGAAAGGTCACAAGATTTTTGCCACTTTAAGAATTTCATAGCCGGGGCCAAGTAAATGTAGAGTCCTTCTGACCACACTTCCCACCTGACTTAAGTTGACCAAAATTTGACTTTTACATTCATAGGCAAAGTTTGCACAGCTTTTGGTGGTTAAAATGTTTACAGCACTGTGGTAATTCCATGATAAGTTTGTTTACCAAATATTACACTTGAAGGTCAAATGTCAAGGTCTTAATTTCACGGTCTGATTACTTAATTACCTGCTACATAGCTGTGATATATTTTTCACATTACAATGGCAGTTTCATAATTACAGACTTTACCAAGTACGCCCTTTAAAAGACAAAGATCAAGACTACAGAACAGGTTACAATTAAAAGAGAAAACAATATGGGTTACATTATTTAGTAGCCTTGAAGAGGCAGGTCTACCATCTGATGAGTTCTTGCAAAAGCTTGATTAAATTCAACATTACCATCCTCTTCCAAATGAAGTTACTAGGTACCCAGAGCTGTAATTAAGTATTTATACTAAGACTTATCATTCATGATAGATGCAAATTTGAAAAAAAAATATAAAGTCTTCAAGGATTTCAACTGAATTTATGTTTCCCGACTGTTTATCTCTAGTAAGTTCAACTTGCCATCGCTAATTCGTCTTTTGCTTTCAGGTGAACAAGGCGAACCCAGAGGCTGTACTTGTAAACTCCCAAGGATTGAACATCTACCAGTCTATATACCCGTTTGGTCTCCAGACGGATCTGTTAAGGGTGAGGGTTCAGCTTCACAAGAAGGTGGTAGAGTTTCGATTTTTTTATTTTATACTTTTTAGTTTTGACAGAAATTGTAACAGATTTCTGACTGTAGTTAACGATTTTACGGGAGAGGGAAGGGGGAAGTGGGAAGGGTGAGGGGCAAGGGGGAAGGGAGGGAAGAGGGAAGGGGAGAGGGAGTAGGAAGGTGAGGGGAAGGAAATGTGAGGGAAAGGGGGAGGGGAAGGGAAGGGAGGTGAAGGGGATGGAAGAGGGAAGAGGATGGAAGGGGGGAAGGGAGGTAGAGGGGAAGGGGAGGTAGAAGGGAAGGGGAGGGGAAGGAAGATGGAAGGTGAGGAGGGGAATATGGAGGAGAGGGAGAAGGAAAGGGGAAGGGGAGGGAAGGGAAGGAGAGGAAAATATGGCGGGGGAGTGGGAGGGGGAAGTGGGAGGGGAAGTGAAGGGGGATGAAAGAGGGAAGGGGAGGGGAGGACATAGCTAAATTAACACTTAATCGTGTGCTCTGGAAGGGGAGGGGAGGGGGAACGGGGAGGGGAGGGTAGGGGAAGGGGAGGGAAGGTGGAAGTGGAGGGGGATGGATGAGCTAAGGGGAGGGGAGGACACAGCTAAATCAACCTTACCTTACAGACTTTACAGTTCGTTCGGGTTGCCCAAGGTCCCTCAGTGTGAGGCACCTTTGATGTCTACCAGAGAATTGCTAATGCATCTTCCGGTATATTTTGCATCTTCCAATCTTGGATGGTCTGGGATGCAGCTTTGATATTTGTCGAGCTTATTCTTAAACACATCTACACTCACTCCTGATATGTTCCTCAGATGAGCTGGTAATGCACTGAATAATCGCTGCATTATTGATGCTGGTGCGTAGTGGATTAATGTCCTGTGTGCTCTCCTTAGTTTTCCTTGTATAGTTTTGGGCACTATTAATCTACCTCTGCTTGCTCTTTCTGATATTTTTAGCTCCATGATGTTTTCGGTAATTCCTTTTATCTGTTTCCATGCCTGTATTATCATGTAGCGTTCGCTTCTCCTTTCGAGACTATATGATTTTAAGAATTGTAGTCTTTCCCAGTAGTCTAGGTCCTTACTTCTTCTATTCTAGCTGTAAAGGACCTTTGTACACTCTCTATTTGTGCAATATCCTTTTGGTAGCGTGGGTACCATATCATATTGCAATATTCAGTTGGACTACGTACATACGTTTTACAAAGCATAATCATGTGTTCAGCTTTTCTAGTTTTGAGGTGCCGGAACAACATTTCCATCTTTGCTTTGCATTTTGCCAATAGTATTGCTATTTGATCATTGCATAGCATATTCCTATTCAGCATCACACCAAGGTCTTTAACTGCTTCCTTATTTGTGATTGTCTCGTTATTATGTCCCTTATATGCATATAGCATTCCTTCTTTATCACCATAGTTTATTGATTCAAATTTATCAGAGTTAAATACCATCCTATTTACCTCTGCCCATTCATATACTTTGTTTAGGTCTTGTTGTAGCGAGTTCCTATCTTCATTACAAGTAATTTCTCTACTTATTCTTGTGTCATCGGCAAAACTTCTCACTACCGAGTCCTTAACATTACTGTCTATGTCTGCAATCATAATAACAAACAGCAATGCAGATTTCTCATCGTTTGCAATCACTATCTGTTTTCTGTTATGCAAAAATTCTTTTATCCATCTTCCTACTTTGTCCACAATATTATGTCTTCTAATTTTTTTAGCTAATATATTATGGTCTACCTTGTCAAAAGCTTTTGCAAAGTCTAGGTAAACCACATCTGTATCTTTTTCCTTTATCATATTTTTATATATGTTTCCATGGTGGACTAACAGTTGGGTTTGTGTACTTTTCCTGGGCGCAAAACCATGTTGTCCTATATTAAACAAACTATTTTTCATTAAATGTTTCATTATATTTTTCTTCATTATCCTTTCATACACTTTCATAATATGTGATGTTAGACTCACAGGCCTATAATTACTTGCCTCGAGTCTTGATCCACTTTTGAAAATAGGGGTAATATATATGCTAATTTATGTTCATCATAAATCTTGCCTGCATCTACTCTTTGTCTTAATAATATTGCGAGTGGCTTTGAGATAGAATGAACTACTTTCTTTAACAAAATGGCAGGGACGCCATCTGGTCCTGCTGCTGATCCATTTTTAATTTCATTAATAGCCTGCACAATATCAGTTTCATTAATATCTATGTCCGATAAATATTCACTATTTTCATTTCTTATTTCTGTATCATTATCTTCATTATCAATTCTAGGTGTAAATTCTCTCTTATATCTTTCTGCTAATATGTTGTCCATTTCCTTTTTCATTCATTAGTCGCCCTTCAATTCTTATAGGGCCTATTTCTACTCTTCTTTTATTCATCTTTTTGCATATGAGTAAAATATTTTGAAATTTCTGCTTGATATTTTTAGGGTCTTTTCTTCTAAGTCCCGTTTTCATTTGCTTTTGATTGTACAATCTTTTGTTCTGCATTTTCTATCTTACTTTTAGTTCCATCGCTTTCTCATCATGCATTCTTTTCTTTGGCAAGACCTTTTTTCCACTTTCTGATTTTCTGGAACAAGATCCTTCTGTCTCTTGGTATGTCCAGTGTCTGATGTTTACTTTTCTTCTTCTAAAATATTTTTCCACTATTTCCTCTAATATTTTATGTAATATATCCATAACTACCTGTATATTATCACTTACGAATATGTTTTCCCAGTCTTTGTTTAATTCTTCATTTATTTCAGACCATTTTATATTCTTACTATAGAAATTGTATTTTCCATATCCTTCCCATTTTCGTCTCTTGCTTATCTCTGTTTTCATGTGCTTTGGAACAGACTGTTAATTCTATGACATTATGGTCTGAAATACTCGTATTATACACTACTATTTCTTTAACATAGTTCACCTTGTTCACAAATACTAGGTCTAAAATATTATCCTTTCTTGTTGGCAGGTGATTTATTTGCTGAATGTTATGTTCTAGTAGCATATCTAATAGCTTTTCAAATTGCCTCTTATCTTCTGCACTGGGAAGGAGGAGGAAGCAGCTAAATCATGCATGTGATCCCATGCTCCAGGGGAGGGGGATCATGAGGGGAGAGGGAGGAGGGGAGGAGGGGAAGGGAAGGAAGATGGAAGAGGGAAAGCAGAGGATGGAAGAGGGGAGGGGAGGAGGGGAAGGAAGGGAAAGGGGGAGAGGAGGAGGTGACACCATCAAATTAACACTTGATTGCGTGCTTTGGAAGGGGTAGGGGGAGGACACAGCTAAATTTACACTTGATCGTGTGCTGGGGAGGGGAAAGGGGAAGTGGGATGGAAGAGAGAAGGGGGAGGGGTTATATAGAAAATAGACGCTACCGAGGAGTCATGTAAGGTTATATTGTCACCAGGATTGAGAGCATGCAAAATTTCAAGTCCATCAGACGAAGGGAACAGGTCGAAAATTGAGTTACAAGATGTGACCCAAACAGAGACAGACAGACAGACACAGAAGTCAAGTTACATAAAAACATGTAAAACTGGTCTTCAATACATTTTTCGTCAATCCAGGCAGGTAATATTGATGTGTTCTTGGAGATTTATTGGGAAAAATTACAAACTTTGGTTTTTCTGAAATTGGTTTTTTCCTTCTTCTAAGGGAATGGAATCAATACGAAGAAATAGTTCAGAGAAAAGTTACAGTTTTTCTGTTTGTGTATGCATATGTTAGTGTATTATATATATATATATATATATATATATATATATATATATATATATATATATATTATATATATATATATAATGTTACACAGAATGATCCTACAGTTATCTTACCTATAGTGTTGGTAGACATGGGTGAGCAGTCCTCTCACCCCCTCTCTCTGTCTCTCTCTCAAGTATACTAAACCCTAAATCTAATGTGTATAAATCAAACCTAGTTTACAAAATTAGTTTATTCTGGAAATCTAACATATGACAGGCGAAATGTAAACAGGCATGATAATATAAAGTTACTGAACCTCTTCCCCAAACACATTAAACAGTGTTTTCCAGTCTAACTTTTTATGTCTTATGTCACCATTTCACCTAAGTGGTCATTTTCCATAGCTGCCATGGGCATGTGCATGTGCATATGCATGACTATCAATGAACATGAAACATCTGTAGAGAGAGGTTATCTCCCATTAGTATTAAAACCAACTTAGTTCACATTAACACCATCACACCACATAGAAAGAAGTGTTAAAAGAAATGATAGCAAAACAATGAGGAACAAAAATGTGAAGTCTTTAATACTCACCCTTGCAGCAGGGAAACTTGAGCCCCAGAGACCTCAGAGTCCTTCTGACTTGGCTCCTCCAAAACGAATGTATCACATAATTCTCCAGCTTCCGGCACTTACCCTAAAAGCCATTCCTTATTAACACATAAACACAAAACCCCTTCTTCACGACACACCCATATCCGGATCTTAACCGGACAAAGCTTCTAACACATTCGATACAAAACGCTGGCCAGCACCTCCGCACACGTGTCGCTAACATGGCTGTATCTAAGGCAACCCTTCATTCAAGGAGCCTGTGCTGAGCCTGCAGATCATCGGGCATTCACCTATGCGCTGAAATGCGCGGAATGCTGCAAATCACTGTGCTCCCCAGAAACTATACATATATATATATATATATATATATATATATATATATATATATATACTATATATATATATATATATATACATACATATATATGTATATATATATATATATATCTAGATATGTATATATGTATATGTATATGTATATATACACACACAACTGTAATAACCACAATGCTTGCTTAGGTTTTGTAGTGACAAGCGAATTGTAATTATTACATCCTACATATGTATCTTGCAAAAAGTAAAAGTAGATTCTCTCTCTCTCTCTCTCTCTCTCTCTCTCTCTCTCTCATTTTCTCTCTCTCTCTCTCACTCTCTCTCTCTCTCTCTCTCTCTTCTATATAAAAATATATATATATATATATATATATATATATATATATATATATATATATATAAACCTTATATATATACCTGAAACTGACAAAACTGAGAAAAGGAATCCCTCACACAACCATGTTTTTATTCACCAACCTTTCTCACAGGGAGGTAGAAAAAAAAAAATCTGCTTTTCAGTTTTGCTCCTTAAGAATTCAAATTCCTTGCCTATTGGAAGGCTGGTTAATTAATCATTTTGTATCAGTACTGAATATGTTTTATTCTCTTTCCCTTATGTTAGCAAATCCGGTCCACTGTTTCCGATGAACAGCTGACAAGACAAACTTGATGGTTAGTGCTAGGAATAAAATTATTGGTATTATAGAGGCATTTTAGGAAATAAACTGGACAGCTATTCCTAACTGATAACTTAGCAATAAGAAGCATTACCTTTTCTGCTTTGCAAATTTCCCAAAACCATAAATTTCCTGATATAGCCTACACACTGTCTATAACTGGTTTTTTAAATATGAAAAAATTATAACGTTGAAGACTTCTCTGCACCTGTAACATCTGTGAAGCTCCGAAAATTTTCTGCACAAGAGTTTTACACCTGATTCGACGTATAGTTATTTTACATAACAAATGGTAAATGTATGTACTTTGCAAGTATATTTATCCTGAGTTTGTATAAACGCACTTCAAAGAGTTCGTCTTTACCTTTTCTCCTAAGTAATCCAAAATATATTCTAACTTAGACTCGACTAAAAACTTAAGGAAAATAATCAATGTTTATCATTGTTTTCTAACAATTTGGATGAAAAAAATATGTGGCAATAATAATGTGCAATAGGCAATAATAACTTGCAGCAAAGCTAGAGCGGAGAGTGTTTAAGTTTACTATAGCATACTCATTTTCTTTCATAGACATAACAAAACCTTCATAGAAAATTGGAACTTATTGGTGGACTCTTCGCTACGTTTGCTCATATGTGGGCGTGATAAAATCTAACTGTATTGCTGTTAAAGCAATTCAAATATATAAAGATATAATAATAATAGTCCTGGCGAAAGCATTAAAGGTAATCTGAGAGTACATCATCAATCTCTCTTTCCATAGACGCCTAGGAAAACCCCTAGAGGCCTAGACGTATTGTCGACGAAAGCATCACTCCCACGAACCCTGACCATCGTATGAAATTAATTATATTAAAAGACCTATAAAATAACAAGTATCCTCTATGGGACAACCAGCTCCACCCACAGAGGATTCACATATACGTAACATCATCAACAGATTCCAATGCTCTGAAGTAGAACGTTTCTACACTTACCTGGCAATGGTGTTTACTTGTATTTTAAAGAAGACCACAAAGACACCATTACCTCTTAAAAATGGCGGGACAGAGACCTGGTGGACATCTATATGGCTGGCAGACCGGCAGACATACCTTCCCCTTTCTTACTATATAGCTCCTCCAGTCAGTGACCAACCTGTAATAAATAAAAAATGACAATGAGATATATAAGAAACATTACCTCTACTTGCATATTCATCTAAGGCATAAAGGGAACAATACGAATATTCCATTTATGTTTCTAATAATAATACTTTTAAAAATAAAATTAGCGTTATTAAGTGATTTAACAGCAATTGTTGCAGAATACAAAGGGAGCAATATTAACCGAGAAATCTGAAATTCTCTTATCCAATGCCTTTTTAAGGAATGCATATCAAATACCCAGAACGACATAAAGAATAGAATGAGCTGAGTTTGGAAAAAAAAAAAAACTTCATAAACTTGGTTTAGAAATTATGATAACGAAGAAAACATCTTTGATACTGATGCTTAAAGCTTCAAAAAAAGTGAAATAGAATTTCTGACTTGTATTGCTTTTTTTTGGACACAAGAACTTTTCTGTTCTTTTATTTATCTTTCTATTCTTGTCATTTATCTCTCTCTCTCTCTCTCTCTTACACATGGAAATTTCATTTTGGCACACTTGATTTATAAGTGAATAACCTTCTAGAATTGTTCCATATAAATGTTTGATCATTCCCAATAATAATAAAAATTGGTCAAAGATAAAACCTTGCATTTGGTCATTGTGAGAATAAGCAGGCTTTAGACAAGTATTGGGTCACGGTCATCGGCCTCTTTAATTGAAAAACCCAAAGTATGTCGAAAAAAATTTAATTTCAACGATTTTTTTTGTTTATATCAACTTACTTGTAGGTAAGACCTACCTTTACAGTCATACGATTCAAAAACTTTTAATTTGGTAACATACATACCTGGAGACAAGTTATACTTCATATTTTCTTATTTTTGTTCTGTATCTTAATGCCTTTTGCTTTTCAACTGTTATACAGTGGACAAGTCTGCCTTAACTGAAGTATCGCACATTTTCTATTTGTACCTTCCAAAGAAAACAAGAATCTAGCGGTGACTTAAACATTTCTAAACTTTAAAAATAATAAGCAGATGGGAATACTGGAAATCATAAAATGTTTTTGTATTAGCATTTTAATTTTGCTATCGAGATTTTTCTTAACACATAACAAAAAACCCTGCAACATTTCCTATCTCATTCTGAAGCTGTCGAACCAAGGCTACAGCCTCTGAAAAAACTTCCAAGGCTTCACAAATGCCACAAATGAACATGTAAAGTCACCAATTCGGCGCCAGGATAGTGTTTCGGCGGCGCCATTAATTAAGTCTCCGCTGAGCTTGTTTTCTTTGGTGACTTCCCGTTTTCTTCAAGCTAAATTAGTCACGCCTAAAACGTGCCAGGTCACGCATTTTAATCATTTTTACTTTATGGTATTTATACGAATGTCACACATTGTGTATCACATGTTTCTTCATTCACAGGCATCAAGACTGTATCTATATTGTGTCTCTGTATGTTTTGTATTGTAATTTGTACTCGTTCACTGTATATTATTGTTTATTGTTTCGACCTCAGGTCACAGTCAATTCCATTGTCTCTCACGGCCCGGCGTCAGTCGGCCGCAATATAAGCTGCCTGGATCTGTAATAAACCAGCAGTAACCTTTACCTGCTCGTTTCTTTGACACCTTTACAGTGGTGACCCCGGAGTATCCCGGAGCCATTAGCGGACTCACACGGCGACTCAGTCTTGGCTCCAGGGTTTCTCCAAAAACGCTCTTAGCGGCCTAAACACGGCGCTGTAACCAGCGTTTGAGCGTGCTGACTCGTCGGCGTACCCCACCAGCGTCACTAGCGGAACCACACGGCGCACGAAAGTGCGTACGACGACGCGAGTATCCTACTCCAGTAAGGGGGTCAAAGGAGCGAGCATGGACGCGGATATCCCCTCCTTCATGCAGTTAAACGCGACCCCGCGGACTCCGAGGTTTACCTACCTCCCATCGCAGCCGCGCCCGCCCCGCATCGAGGCCCTCCCGCAACTCCACACCAGCGCCCTGAACACACGACGGCCGGGCAACACAATCGCGGGCCGCCCTCACCGTAAAGCTGCCGCCGTTTACGCAGGGGAACCCATCGAGATGGCTGCGCAGGGTGAGAGCCACTTCAGAATCGCGGACCTCACGGACGAAATCCTACAGGCCGACACAGTGCTCAACGCCCTTCCGGAGGACGTACAACAAACTCATCTCGCGGGTACCGAAACACACACCCTCACATACAGCACCACAAAAAGTTCCTCCTCGAAGCTTGCTCCCTGCCCATCGCCGAGCGGGCCGCCACGTGCTATCGACCTTGCCAATAACCCACGCCACGACCTCGATCCAAGAGACGCTTGGGGCATGGTCGTAGATCTCCTGTCAATACCAGTCTCGGGTGACAAACAAGCGGCAGGAGATAAGCTTCATACGGAAATCTTCTCGCCAGCCAACTCCTCCCGGAAGTACGCAACCAGATCGCTCACCCCTACACCATGCCTGTCGAGGACCTCATAGAGGCGGCACAACACCTCACAGACTCCGTCAAGGCTTCACAGCGGCTAAAACCGGCCACTCAGCCGGTCAGCTCCCACCCAGCCTGAAGAGGACGTCAGAGCAGCCCGTCAACGCCATCGCCAACAGACGTCCACCAACCACAGTAGACGGTGGTCCCCGGCTTCTGTCGCTACCACAAGTGGTTGGAAGGACGCCCGAAACTGCCTGCCGCCCTGCTCGTTCAACCGTTCAAAAACGGAGGGGGCGGCGGCCAGCAGGACAGGCCGCCATGGCAGCCGAAGAACCCAGGGCCTCAAAAACAGTAGGTTTCTACGTCCGCGACACACCGTCTCCGGCAGGATGATGCTGGTCGACACAGGAGCCTTCAAGTCGGTCTTCCCAGCATCCAGAGAGGACCGCAACCAGACACCAGACCCGGCCGCCTTCCTGACGGCCGCCAACGGAACCCCCATCCTCTCCTACGGCACCAGGCTCCTGTCGATCTCCATCCTTGGCCAGAATTACTCCTGGGACTTCATCGTCGCGGACGTAGGAACCCCACTCCTGGGGGCCGATTTTCTGGCGCACTTCGGCCTGCTAGTCGACGTGGGGCGCAAGCGCCTCGATCCCGACTCCCATGCCGGTCTCCCCGTTAACGGCGGGACCCAGACCCACCATCAGCACCACCTTCGCCCCACCAGTATCGCACACCTTCTGTCGGAGTTCCCTGAGGTGTTTAAGCCCGAGCTTGAACGCCAAGTCCCCTGGCACCCCAGCCAAGCACGGCATATACCACCATATAGTGACTAAAGGCCCCGACACATGCGGAGAGTTCCGCAGGCTTCCCCCTCAGCGCCTCAGGAGGCGAAAAAAGCATTTGGCGGGAGATGGAACAGATGGGCATCTGCAGGAAAGCCTCCAGTCCATGGGCCTCCCCCTCCACATGGTGCAGAAACCGGACGGCTCCTGGAGACCCTGCGGCGACTACAGGCGGCTCAACATTGCAACGGAGCCCGACCACTACCCTCTGCCCAATATGCAAGACCTCACGGCCTCCTTTCACGGGGCCAAAATATTCACTAAATTGGACCTTCTTAAATCTTATTTCCAGGTACCTGTTGCGCCAGAGGACATACCAAAGACAGCCATCATCACGCCCTTCGGGTCCTATGTGTTCGCCTTCTCCACCTTCGGGCTGAGGAACAGCCAATTCCACCTTCCAGCGGCTCATGGACAGCATCCTGGGGACCTAAAATTCTTACCTGTCTGCTACGTTGACACATTCTCATATTTTCCAGGTCTCACAGCGAACACCAGAGGCACATCAAAGCAGTCCTCCAGCGCCTCCAAGAAAACGGCCTCGTCGTCCGTTTTGACAAGTGTACCTTCGGCGCCCAGAAAGCAGAATTCCTGGGTCACGAGGTGTCTCCGACAGGCGTCCGCCTCTTACATCGAAAGGTGGCAGCCGAGCAAAGTTCCCCGACACCCACCTCCATCAAGGCCGTCCAGGAGTTCCTTGGGATGGTAAACTTCTACAGGCGGTTCATCCCGGGATCGCGCAACACCACGGCCCCCTGACGGAAGTCCTAAAAGGTCAACCAAAGTCCCTGTCTTGGGGACCCAGCCAGCAGCAGGCCTTTTCCCGACGAAGGCCGCCCTCACCAAGGCAACCGCCTTGGCACACCAGGATCCCAAGGCTCCTCCAGCTGACGACAGACGCCAGTAACGTTGCCCACGGTGCTGTTCTGGAGCAAATCATCAACGGCGCCCCAGCCCATCGCCTTCTTCAGCAAGAAGTTCAGTCCCAGAGTCCCGCTACAGCACCTTCGACAGGGAACTCTGCGCGATGTACCGCGCAGTTCGGCACTTCAAGTTCCTCCTGGAGGATGCCTTCACAATCTTCACAGACCACCAGCCACTGGTTCACGCCTTCACGAAGCAAGGGGACGCATGGTCTTCCAGACAGCAGCACCACCTCTCAGCCATAGCCGAATTTACCTGTTCCGTCAGGTACCTCCCCGCAAGAAAAAAATCCGAGCAGACGCCCTCTCCAGAGTCGAGTTGAACGCAGTGCAGCTGGTGTAGATTACCAGGACCTTGCCAGAGAACAGGCCGCTGACCCAGAAACCCCAGCATACCGCACCGCCATCACATCCCTCAGTGGCGGACGTGACCCTCGCCCCCGGAGGCCCCAGCCTGCTCTGTGACATCAGCACAGGCCAGCCCCGCCCTTGGTTCCAGCCTCACGCCGCCGCCAGGTATTCGACATCATTCACGGCCTCTCACACCTCCGGCAGGACCACGGCCAAACTGCTTTCAAAAAGTTCGTCTGGCACGGGTGCAAAAGGACGCCACAGCCTGGGCAAAACAGTGCCTGCAGTGCCAGACCAGTAAAGTGGGTCGCCACACGCAGTCGGGGGTAGGCGAAGTTCCCACAGCCAGGCGCCGCCGCCACATCCACATCGACGCCGCCGGGCCCCTTCCCCATCAGGCGGATCCAGATACTCCCTCACGGTGGTAGACCGTTCGACGAGGTGGCCCGGCCACGCCCATGCAAGAAGCCACCGCCAGCGCGTGCGCCGAGGCCCTGCTCTCCAGTTGGGTTAGCCGCCCGGCGTCCCGGACCACATCACAACCGACAGGGGCCCCGCTTCCTCTCCGAGTTGTGGTCTGCCCTGGCTCAACTGCTGGGAACCACGCACCACACCACCACAGCGCACAACCCAGCGCCAACGGCCTGGTTGAACGGTTCCACAGGTCCTTAAAATCATCCCTCATGGCCCGCTGCACCGCCGAGGACTGGAAACATCAGCTGCCGTGGGTCCTCCTCGGGTTGAGGACCGCCCCCAGAGCCGACGGCACCCCATCCGCAGCTGAACAAACCTGTGGGGAACCCCTCGTGGTGCCGGGAGAGCTCGTGACGGATGATCGCCACTCCCCATCTCTGCAGAGGCTCCGCGACGTGGCCGGCAAGTTCGCCCCTTGCAGGCGCTCATACATCGACAGAGCAACCACCTTCGTGCCGCCACAGCTGTCATCCGCCACCCACGTCTTCGTCAGAGTCGACGCCGTCCGTCCACCACTAACTAAGCCCTACAGGGGACCCTTCCGCGTGCTGGAACGGAACAGCAAGGCGTTCCGGCTGGCACTTCCAGGCAAGAACGACTGGGTTTCCATAGACCGGCTAAAGCCCGCCTTCCTGTCGGAGAGTCCCGGCAGCGACGCAGCACCCTTCCGCCCAAACGCACTCCAGCACGCCCTCACCACCGCGGGCGCCGCCCCAGGAAGGGACCGCCCAAACAGCAGCCTCACAGGCGGGAGGCCCCTCAGTTATCTTCAAGGAGCCGCGGCACCCTTCAGCGTCCCACCAGGTACAGGGGATTAATCAGACGCGTCCTCGTCTTGGGAGTATTTGTAAAGTCACCAATTCGGCGCCAGGATAGTGTTTCGCGGCGCCATTAATTAAGTCTCCGCTGAGCTTGTTTTCTTTGGTGACTTCCGTTTTCTTCAAGCTCAATTAGTCACGCCTAAAACGTGCCAGGTCACGCATTTTAATCATTTTTACTTTATGGTATTTATACGAATGTCACACATTGTGTATCACATGTTTCTTCATTCACAGGCATCAAGACTGTATCTATATTGTAGTCTCTGTATGTTTTGTATTGTAATTCGTACTCGTTCACTGTATATTATTGTTTATTGTTTCGACCTCAGGTCACAGTCAATTCCATTGTCTCTCACGGCCCGGCGTCAGTCGGCCGCAATATAAGCTGCCTGGATCTGTAATAAACCAGCAGTAACCTTTACCTGCTCGTTTCTTTGACACCTTTACAAACAGAAGCAAAACAAGAAATATAACTTTTCACTTTGTATTTAAAAAATGAAAGAGAGAGAGAGAGAGAGAGAGAGAGAGAGAGAGAGAGAGAGAGAGAGAGAGAGAGAGAGAGGCTAGTTGGTGGTAACATGCTGTTTTATAGAATAAAGGGGATTCAGATATAATTGTTCTTCAGCAGGAAGACAAGTACTGCTGGTTTATTGATGAAGCGAGCTGCCTATAAAGCGGGATGCGGACGTCTGCGTAGATCGCAAGCACTGCTGGTACAAAGATTTACAGGTGTCCTGAGGTCAAACTAATTTCTTACAGAAACAGGACAGGTTCATACAGAAAACATAGTGATCAATAATGTCTGACACATAACATAAATAACTAGTTACTTGTACATAAAGCATGACTGTTTAGAAAGACAACATATATACAATTTACAATTATGGTGATAAATATATATTCTGAGTGACCTTAGGTCGATGTGAAGGCACCGCAGAAAATGGGATGTTCTTTACAGAGAACGCGTTGAGAGGGGACTTTACAATCCTTTAATGAATTCTCTAACAAACATATTGAAGAAATTAATCTGAATTCTCTTCGGAGAATAGTGGGATGCCTTCCCTAGGAAGCCTTGGCCTTGACCCGCAGGGTGATGCTCTCTCCTCTAGGATGCTTTCCCGGCGCCTGTCAGGAACCCTGCCTCCCTCTTGGGAAGGCTGCCCCTGAGGAACGCTCCCCTTTAGGGGTGTCTTGGTTTCCTCTTGGAAGACATCCTCGATGGATGCTTCCCTGGGAAGCATTGCCTTCACCCCCAGGAGAGACTCTCTCCTATGTCTTCCTCTTGGAAGACATCCCAAATAAATGCTTCCCTGAGAAGCCTTGGCCTTCACCCCGTGCTGAAGCCCTCCTATGGGGAGGCTTCCCGGCCTGGCAGGAACTCTGCCTCCCTCCTGGGAAGACAGCCCCTGAAGAGGGCTCCCCTTTAGGGGTGTCTTGGCTTTCTCTTGGAAGACATCCTCAATGAATGCTTCCCTGGGAAGCCTTGCCTTCACCCCCAGGGTGAGACTCTCCTATGAGGTGCCTTCCCGGCCTGGCAGAAACCCTGCCTCCCTCCTGGGAAGGCAACCCCTGAGGAGGGCTCCCCTTTAGGGGTGTCTTGGCTTCCTCTTGGAAGACATCCTCGATGGATGCTTCCCTGGGAAGCATTGCCTTCACCCCCAGGGTGAGACTCTCTCCTATGAGGTGCCTTCCCGGCCTGGCAGGAACCCTGCCTCCCTCCTGGGAAGGCAGCCCCTGAGGAGGGCTCCCCTTTAGGGGTGTCTTGGCTTCCTCTTGAAAGACATCCTCAATGGATGCTTCCCTGGGAAGCCTTGCCTTCACCCCCAGGGTGAGGGTCTCTCCTATGGGGTGCCTTCCCACGGGAACCCTGCCTCCCTCCCGGGAAGGAAGCCCCAAGGAGGGCCTCTCGGTCGGGAGTTCCTCTGGGATGATATCCCAGCAGGGGAGGGTCTCCCGACCGACCCGAGTTGTGTTAGATGTTGCAGATGCCTTGGTTTCAAAATATGCCGCATGAAGGATGTGAAGTCCATGATTCATTCAGATGGATTCAGCTGAAGGAATTTGCAGACTCTTGGAAGGCTCCAGCCCTCAAAAGTCGCTCCAAAGTTCTGAAGCTTACATCTGAAGTCCTTGGCTCGGTTCTGCATTGGTCTTATGTCTCAAATAGAAAAGTTTCACAATAATATTAAGGCAACTGACTGTTTTAGATTTAAAGGCTTCTATAAGAGAGAGAGAGAGAGAGAGAGAGAGAGAGAGAGAGAGAGAGAGAGAGAGAGATGTTTCTTCAAGAATGGCTTCGTTCCAGGACAATCAACGAGTTCTCTGTAATCTGAACTGAAAACTGAGAAAAGATTGCTAGTTTGTGATGAAAAAAAGAGAGGGTTTTCCTGTTACTTTATTTAATATGGGACCATAAGAGTTATAAAACTGGAACAATCTCTGTAAGTTTCACAAGTAAATTCCAGCTTTTATTAAATGAGAACCTAACTGAGTATTGAGTCTTCAGAGACCTTCAGGGCTCCGGCGTAAAATATTCATCAGACAGTCTGGGGCCTGGGCGAAGCTGACCCATAATTGTAGCTCTCAAGCATACTTCTTCATTTGTTTATCTATTGTTGTTGTGTAACTTCATCGAAGGTACTAATAAACTTTCATATTTATCTATATAAAAAAGAATATCTTAATGTGTCCGCATGGCAATCTAAGAATGATAAATGAGGAAACAATGTAGAGACTCCAGGGTGGTTTATATAAATACTTCAATAGTTGAGTTGAATCTGGAGAGACCTCTTTGCAACATTTTGTGAAGCATATGTGCCTCAAACTGTTAGTACCGATTTCGTTAACCTGAAGAAGGCCAGACTGACAGCGCAGAGCATCTGAAACTAAATCCCTTTGGCTTGCATACTGAAAATTCAGAAACTTAGTTTTGCATGTAAGATCTGGACTTTGTTCTGAAGGAACCTCTGGCAACACACACGGATTCTTCATTTCTGATGAAGGCGATAATCTTCCTAAGTAGATCCAAGCCACCTTCTGAACGCGTCTGAAAATCGATGCCACACACTGAACGCACCTTTTCCAGGAGCAGATCTTTGGAGAACGATGATTGCTCCTTCTCCCCGAGGAAGAGTCTAGAGTCAGGGAAAGCAGAAGCAGGGAGAGAATTCCAAACCATGGCAATAGAAGGAAACGAAGTCTCTGAGCAGTCCTACTGATTTCAAGTGTAAGTATTGGGAAAAGTTATTCATCGGGTATTAAAAGGTCGCGTGAGGGTAGGAAACTAAATTTTTTCTTTGTATGGACACGGAGATACTTGACCTGATCTCAGAAAAGGCACAATTATAACGGAAGTTTTAAGAATCAGTCACCTATTTCTCAGTTAATGCTGGATTTGAAGTGCAAGTTCCAATGATATCTTTAATCCTTCCTGAGATCCAAGACTGGTCTGCTTACTCTTATTTCATAGATAAACAGAAAAGCTTTGAAGAACATCATGAAAGTTGCCAAAACTGAAAAGTTTACAATATCTCGCAGTCTTCTTTGCATTCCTCTCTCTCTCTCTCTCAATAAACTTGCAGAGATTAAATCACAGTTCCACCCCTTGAAAGTTGAGAACAGGTTAGCGACGAAATAAGTCTAGTAAACGTATTTACAGGCAACAGCTAACGTGAAGGCTTAATCGGTGCTTATTTTTCTTAACGTACCATGAAAAATCTAATATATTATGACTGCAGAAATTTATATATGTAGTGCGTATGTATGTATGTATGTATATATATACATACATACGCATATATATATATATATATATATATATATATATATATATATATATATATATATATATATAATATCTATACATACATTTTATCTAAGAAGGCCATGAAAAGAATCAAAGAAATTTGAATAAGCCATTATATTTCAGCAAGATATAATTGGAACATAGACGAGGATCAAGATTACTGGGCAGAATATAGTAGCTAAGTCGAATAACTTTGTTTCTTGTATACTGTAAACCAATTATCCTTCTGAAAAAATATGAAATGTTAGAATGCACACACACGGTTTCGGGCCCACATATATTTGTATATGTATATAAAATATTAAAGGACGTATTATATATATATATATATATATATATATATATATATATATATATATATAACTGTATATGTATATATATATATATATATATATATATATATATATATATATATATATATATATATATATATATATATATATATATATATATATATATATATATATGAACTGAATCATTTTAAGATATGGAACGAACTGGTGAATAAGCCATATATTTCAGCAAGATATAAATGCCACGAAAGAAAAAAAAGCTAAACAACGGAGTTTCTTGCAATACTGTAAGTCTTTCTGAAAAAATATTTAATACACACACACATATTTGTAGCATTTGTATATACATATATATATATATATATGTATATATATATATATATATATATATATATATATATATATATATATATATATATATATATATATATAATATATATATATATATATATATATATATATATATATATATATATATATATATAAATAATCACGAAGATATGGAACGTGGTGAATGTATAAAATAAAGGCAAATGCCACGAAAGAAAAAGTGAAATAACGGAGTATTTCTGACTTTTTACCTATAATTTGCCTTTGTATATATATATATATATATATATATATATATATATATATATATATATATATATATATATATATATATATATATATATATATATATATATATATATATATATATATATATATATATAATGTCCATTAATTTTATATATATATATATATATATATATTAAATATATTATATATATATATATATATATATATATATATATATATATATACATATATACTGTCCATTAATTTTCACCTTTTTCTTCTTGCTTGTGTTCTCCGTTATAGGTTGTCCGTTTCTGTGGTCCTTTGCTCTTGTTCCCAAAATAAACAGAAGAACCAAAGAATATTTTCCCCAAAACTCAAAGAATATTCTCCTGAAGGTTCAAAGAATGTTTTCCTGAAGACTCAAAGAATATTTTCATGAAGACTCAATGAATGTTTTCCGAAAGTCTCAAAAATATTTTCCTGAAGACTCCAAGAATATTGTCACGAAGACTCAAAGAATATTTTCCTGAAGACTCAAAGAATATTTTCCTGAAGACTCAAAGAATATTTTTCGTAAGACTTAATGAATATTTTCCTTAAGACTCAAAGAATACTTTCCTAAAAAATCAAAGAATATTTTCCCAAAGATTCTAAGAATATTCTCCCGAGGAATCAAGAATATTTTCCCGTAGTCGGAACTGACCCCAAACAAAACTCTTATGATTCTCTTCCTCGTTCAGGCGACGATAAAACATAAGAATCATCAAAGTTTCAGATAAGAAGAAAGTGCAGAGTCAGCGAGAATAATAAGTGTACTGACGTTTACCTATTTATTTGTTCAGACTCTGAGGTTGTAACCGTTTTTTCCTCTCAGTTTTACTAGATTTTATCTCGCGGCATTCGGATGTCGGGCTTTGCCGAGTGAATTTTCAGTGGAAAACACCTTTTCTTTTTTTAGTCTCTCTCTCTTTCTCACTCACGCGCGCGCTCTCTCTCCCTCTCTCATTCTCTAATTTTATTTCGAAAACACGCCTTTTCCCTCAATCCTCCAACCTCTTTATCTTTCTCTCTCTCTCTCAAATGTTCATTGGAAAACACTTTTTTTCCTCCACTCTCTCTCTCAAATTTTCTTTCGAAAACATAATTTTTTCCCTCAAACCCGAAATCTCTTCATCTCTCTCTCTCTCTCTTCGCATATTCATATGGTGGTTATTCATAAATGGATTGAGGCAGTAATGTTTAAGCTCGCTCTCTCTCTCTGCCTCTCTTTCTACATACATATGGTAGCCATCCATAAAAACAGATTAAGACAGTAACGTTAAGCTCGCTCTCTCTCTCTCTCTCTCTCTCCTAGCGTTACCAAGCATCATGATTAAAAAAAAAAAAAAAAAAAAAAAACCACAGCCAGCGAACATGCAGAACGATCTCACAGGAAATCGTGCGTCGGTTATTCTCAGCATCAAAGATTCAAGCGCAGCAAATGACTGGTGTTACACACCTGAAAGGAGGGATTCGGTATTTTTCTTTTCATTCTCTTTATTACGAACGATTTCGGTTTCGACAGCTGATTAGATCTGTTTCGTGGCCTGTCGTCTTCGGTATCTTAATTTCATGAAGTGGAGAATGTAGATTTTTATCTCTCTCACTCTCTCTCTCTCTCTTAGAGTATTATATACACTTGGGATTATTCATATGATTACATGTATGTTATAATATTTAGGATTTTCTGTGTTTGTCTGTCTGTATATCTTGTTAATACATATGTGTACTCGCCCCAATAAATATATCTATGACCTCCTCTCTCTCTCTCTCTTTCTCTCTCTCTCTGTCGGCATAATTTTTTACGCTTCTTTCTACTGCTACTACTACTACTACTACTACTACTACTACTACTACTACTACTACGAGAGAGAGAGAGAGAGAGAGAGAGAGAGAGAGAGAGAGAGAGAGAGAGAGAGAGAGAGAGAGAGCATACATCTATTTGGAAAAGTACACATTTTCGTAGACTAACCACCTTTGTATTACGTGTTTCTGTCAATAAAAGAAAATCGTCAACTGGTCAGAATTACTATTATGTACACAACAATGAGGTCCAATTTATCAAAGACTAAACAGCGGAAGCCACAGATAAGTTCAGGGAGGAAAAAATATTTTGGAAATATGTTCGGGACATTCCTCCGACGTAAGAGTATGGCCACACCAATGTGTCATTCATGTGAGTATTAGCAAATTCTATTTGTATATAATACGTATTAAGTAAGATATCTAACTGTTACATGTTTGTATCATCGTTTACTAGAGTAAAAATATTAAATAATCATATTTTTAAACGCCTTAAATGGAACTCCAGTGCCTTCGTATGTCATAAGTAGATACACTCGAGGATAACTATAGACAAGACCTTTGAAGTATCTGGCACTGTTTATTAACTTCTGCGGTAAACATCACTCACAGTAGCAGGTACTGGAAGTCGGGTACTGGAGGTCAGGTCGTACTAATCCAAGCTATTTTTTGTTCCTCATGAATCCTTCAGCCGTCAAAAGAAGGCCCTGAAGCATCGCAACAGAAGGCTGGTCCTTCCTTTAACAAGACAGCATCAGTTTCCATTTATCATCTGACGGACGCTCCTGTTTTGGGCCCACAAAAAAAAAAAAAAAAAAAAAAATCTACGCCCCCCCCGTTTCTACTACTTCATGCGGTTGATTTTTTAATTGGGCTCTTGGACCTATATCTATCTTCTTATATCTTAGTCCTTCGCTTTTTATTTAATCTATATATTTTTTAATTTAATTAGATTTGGCTGTTGGTCACGTGGGAATCATGGAATGTTTTTGACCTTATTTCGTATTCTGCGCTGTGCTTACCTGAGATCAGATAGGTTCCAGGTTAAATATCTAGGCGTACCATGTTGGGTAAGCTGAAAATAATTCTGCGACGGTACATTACTCAAACAACCTATTAAAGGCTGTCGTAAACAACTGGATGAAGTTCATATCAACGTAGAGAGAGAGAGAGAGAGAGAGAGAGAGAGAGAGAGAGAGAGAGAGAGAGAGAGAGAGAGAGAGAGAGAGATAAACTTTATCCAGTTGAAGTTTACCATTTTAATATTGTAGAGCCTCTCTTTTTCATACGTATTTTTTGTTTTTTCCCTCTCTCGCTCCATATCGTGCATGCATGGAAATTGCACGAGAATTTTGGATGGTAAATCCATAGTTCCTTCTTTGCAGAAGTCCGTGCTGGCACAAGGCCACTTTAATTTGACATTAACAACAACTGCAGCCGTGACTTAAATACACCTCTGTTTAAGATTTGTAAAAGGTTACAGATAATATATTAAAAATGTTGAACCACAAAACATCATGACTATTTGAGTGTCTGGATTCATAATCAATCTGTTGGTTTTGGTTAGCCTCATTGTGATCCATTACCATTCATGGCAGACCCCCAAAAACTCTTTCGGTAGCTACTAGGGATGAGGTTTCAAGCCCTATATCCATAATTATAAAATCATTATGGAATTTATTAAGGGATTCCTTAGTATCTCCAAAACATCTGCCTTAATAAAAAAGTTACCAGTAGATCTTATGGTCAGAAATCGCTCTGGATCTGATAAAAAAACAAAACTAGTTTGGCCTTTTTATTAATGACTCTGGATTTATATCGCCGACAGCAAGGACAGAACAGTGTTGTGTACTTATCGCTAAAGACGATATCTTAAGGGTTGTTTACCTTTAAGCTACCATTAATTATCATGGTGAATATTATTTTTTTTCAGTGAGCCTGATTCCGTGTACCGTAAACGTTACGTTTTAACAGGGTGAAAAAATGTAAAATTATTACGTTTTCACTGTAAAATTTCAAGTAATTATAGACTTTAATAATAATAATAATAATAATAATAATAATAATTACTATTATTATTATTATTATTCATAAGATGAACCCCATTTATATGAAACAAGCCTACATGGGTATAACTGACTTGAAATTCAAGGTTCCAAAGAATATGGTGTTTATTTGAAAGAAGTAACAGAAGGTAGAAGGTTATTCAGAAATGGGAGATCAGTTATTAAACAACTAATCAATAAATTAGTTAATAAAGATAAAAATGTAAATTATGAAATACAAGCTGCAAAACTGCCTGTAATAAAAAAATAAATATATTTGTACGAAACTAAACAGTACACTTTATACTAAAAATCTTGCCTTCTACCCCTAAATTTAATTAGAATCACTTATACTCCCCATTTCTATTGATTTATAAAGTGGAGAGAACTGACAAAAATCTCCTTATGCTCCAAAAGTCAGTGTCTCGTTTGCGCTCGTTTGCGCAAGTCGAAATGTCGAGATATTTACGACTCTCCTTAAATTGTTATTTTTTTGGGTGGGATCGAAAATCAATACGACACGCCAGTCACGACCGGGGCTCTTATGTTCAGCTTGAACGGGAAGAGCAGGGGCTGAAATTTATTATGACGAAGATAATTAAAATTGAAAACAATAGGGAAGAGAAGAAGAAGGAGAAGAAGACGAGGACTAAGAAGAAGAAGAAGAATCAAGGAGGAGGATTACACGGGAAGAGCAGAAACTTAAATTGACTATGACGAAGATGAAAACTGAAAACACGAAGAAGAAGAAGAAGAAGAAGAAGAAGAAGAAGAAGAAGAAGGAGGAGGAGGAGGAGGAGGAGGAGGAGGAGGAGGAGGAGGAGAAAAAAAAAGCAGGTAATTCATCTTGATACGCGAGCTGCAGGTTGGAGCTACTATGAAGACGCAGCAGGTCTTATTAGACCTTTTTACTTTTTTTAAAAATTTTTTTGCTGGTCCACAGCCTTTCGGAACTGTCTGAAGTACAAACATCTGATGAATTACTATGTAAATTGAATGAATCATTCTCGAATGATCTACGAGAACCCTTTTTGCTCAGGATCAACTCTTGCGGTCTGAGTGAAAAACGCGATCTGCCGTGCAGCTGACAATCCAATTAGGGAGAACATGCGCGGCGGTATTGGTTTGTTGCTTCGCCTTCAGGAAAACGTGATGTACGTTTCCCGAGGGCTGATTAGGGAGCAAGAGCCCGTGCTGGGTCTGTGCTAGTTTAATCTAACGTCAACACTAACATGCTTGAGTATTAGCCGTGGTTGGTTAGATGGTAATGATCAGTAATCACGGTGGCCTTGCCTCCTGACAATCATGATTTTCATAGACGACGCTGGGCAAAAATCGAGTTAAAAGCGCTTTTAGGAAAAGTTCTGGAAATACTGAGAGAGAGAGAGAGAGAGAGAGAGAGAGAGAGAGAGAGAGAGAGAGAGAGAGAGAGAGAGAGAGAAAACCAAGTAAGGCAGAAGCGCATTTTTTTCTTTCTTTCTTCAACGCTCGAACAACTTTCGGCTATTCACACCTTTCCGCTAAGTGGTATTGAATGTCTTTAACTGAAGCAAGTCTTTTTTCTCTCTTTTTTAAAGCATTTTCTTTTTTTAATATTCATTATTTTTAAAATTTCCTGTTAAAATTTATATTATATTTCATATTAAAAATTTATTTTTTATTAACTGTCGTATATTAATTTTAAAAAGTATTTACGTTCAGCGTTGACGTTATTTCTTGTTGATGCATCTTTGAATACACTTGCTATCTATTTAAGTACCGTCATTACAAAGCAGCGAGAGAGAGAGAGAGAGAGAGAGAGAGAGAGAGAGAGAGAGAGAGAGAGAGAGAGAGAGAGAGAGAGAGAAATCTCGTATTAAAGAGAGCAAGATTATTATAATATAAAATACATACATACATAGAGAGAGAGAGAGAGAGAGAGAGAGAGAGAGAGAGAGAGAGAGAGAGAGATTCAAGTAATACAATCAAAATGAAAACAACTCGTGAGGATATTGTAATATAAAAGAATGAGAGAGAGAGAGAGAGAGAGAGAGAGAGAGAGAGAGAGAGAGAGAGAGAGAGAGAGAGAGAGGAAAGGGTGGCGCTACCATGCAATTTCAACTCGGCACGCCATTCGGAGATTCTTCTTTCCTCTCTGGGCATCGGGCGCCTGGCAGCTTATCGTTTATGATCTTCTTAGCGCTTCATAAGGGCACAAGGCAAAAGTGATTGCCGCTTCCATTATTGCTAATCACTAAATCAGCGCCATTCGCAAGTGCTCGCGTAAACTAAGTGACCTCTGCCCACTCCTGTGTTACTGCTTCGCGTTTCTCGAAGCTATGAATTACATTTCAGCTGTTGTAATATAAAAGATACACTGCTTACTTCGTCTGCGTTTGCGTTTGTAAACGGCGTAACTCATCTTTCAGATATTGTAAGGGATCCACTCCTCGCCTTTTCTGTCTGCGTTTCTGAAAAGCTTAACTCATCCTTCAGATATTGTAAGGGATCCACTACTTGCATTCTCTGTCTGCGTTTCTGAAAAGCTTAATTCATCCTTCAGATATTGTAAGAGGTCCACTACTTGCCTTTTCTGTCTGCGTTTCTGAAAAACTTAACTCATCCTTCAGATATTGTAAGGGATCCACTACTTGCATTCTCTGTCTGCGTTTCTGAAAAGTTTAATTCATCCTTCAGATATTGTAAGAGGTCCACTACTTGCCTTTTCTGTCTGCGTTTCTGAAAAGTTTAATTCATCCTTCAGATATTGTAAGGGATCCACTACTTGCCTTTTCTGTCTGCGTTTCTGAAAAGCTTAACTCATCCTTCAGATATTGTAAGGGATCCACTACTTGCCTTTTCTGTCTGCGTTTCTGAAAAGCTTAACTCATCCTTCAGATATTGTAAGGGATCCACTACTTGCCTTTTCTGTCTGCATTTCTGAAAAGCTTAACTCATCCTTCAGATATTGTAAGGGATCCACTACTTGCCTTTTCTGTCTGCGTTTCTGAAAAGCTTAACTCATCCTTCAGATATTGTAAGGGATCCATTACTTGCCTTTTGCCATCTGTCTGCGTTTCTGAAAAGCTTAACTCATCCTTCAGATATTGTAAGGATCCACTACTTGCCATCTCTGTCTGCGTTTCTGAAAAGCTTAACTCATCCTTCAGATATTGTAAGGGACCCACTACTTGCCTTTTCTGTCTGCGTTTCTGAAAAAGCTTAACTCATCCTTCAGATATTGTAAGGGATCCACTACTTGCCTTTTCTGTCTGCGTTTCTGAAAAGCTTAACTCATCCTTCAGATATTGTAAGGGATCCACTACTTGCCATCTCTGTCTGCGTTTCTGAAAAGCTTAACTCATCCTTCAGATATTGTAAGGGATCCACTACTTGCTATCTCTGTCTGCGTTTCTGAAAAGCTTAACTCATCCTTCAGATATTTTCTGTCTGCGTTTCTGAAAAGCTTAACTCATCCTTCAGATATTGATCCACTACTTGCCATCTCTGTCTGCGTTTCTGAAAAGCTTAACTCATCCTTCAGATATTGTAAGGGATCCACTACTTGCCTTTTCTGTCTGCGTTTCTGAAAAGCTTAACTCATCCTTCAGATATTGTAAGGATCCACTACTTGCCTTTTCTGTCTGCGTTTCTGAAAAGCTTAACTCATCCTTCAGATATTGTAAGGGGATCCACTACTTGCCTCTGTCTGCGTTTCTGAAAAGCTTAACTCATCCTTCAGATATTGTAAGGGATCCACTACTTGCCTTTTCTGTCTGCGTTTCTGAAAGCTTAACTCATCCTTCAGATATTGTAAGGGATCCACTACTTGCCTTTCTGTCTGCGTTTCTGAAAAGCTTAACTCATCCTTCAGATATTGTAAGGGATCCACTACTTGCCTTTTCTGTCTGCGTTTCTGAAAAGCTTAACTCATCCTTCAGATATTGTAAGGGATCCACTACTTGCCTTTTCTGTCTGCGTTTCTGAAAAGCTTAACTCATCCTTCAGATATTGTAAGGGATCCACTACTTGCCATCTTTCTGCGTTTCTGAAAAGCTTAACTCATCCTTCAGATATTGTGAGGGATCCACTACTTGCCTTTTCTGTCTGCGTTTCTGAAAAGCTTAACTCATCCTTCAGATATTGTAAGGATCCACTACTTGCCTTTTCTGTCTGCGTTTCTGAAAAGCTTAACTCATCCTTCAGATATTGTAAGGGATCCACTACTTGCCATCTCTGTCTGCGTTTTCTGAAAAAGCTTAACTCATCCTTCAGATATTGTAAGGGATCCACTACTTGCCTTTTCTGTCTGCGTTTCTGAAAAGCTTAACTCATCCTTCAGATATTGTAAGGGATCCACTACTTGCCTTTTCTGTCTGTTTGCGTTTCATCCTTCAGATATTGTAAAACTACTTGCCATCTCTGTCTGCGTTTCTGAAAAGCTTAACTCATCCTTCAGATATTGTAAGGGATCCACTACTTGCCTTTTTTTGTCTGCGTTTCTGAAAAAGCTTAACTCATCCTTCAGATATTGTAAGGATCCACTACTTGCCTTTTCTGTCTGCGTTTTCTGAAAAGCTTAACTCATCCTTCAGATATTGTAAGGGATCCACTACTTGCCATCTCTGTCTGCGTTTCTGAAAAGCTTAACTCATCCTTCAGATATTGTAAGGGATCCACTACTTGCCTTTTCTGTCTGCGTTTCTGAAAAGCTTAACTCATCCTTCAGATATTGTAAGGGATCCACTACTTGCCTTTTCTGTCTGCGTTTCTGAAAAGCTTAACTCATCCTTCAGATATTGTAAAGGATCCACTACTTGCCTTTTCTGTCTGCGTTTCTGAAAAGCTTAACTCATCCTTCAGATATTGTAAGGGATCCACTACTTGCCATTTCTGTCTGCGTTTCTGAAAAGCTTAACTCATCCTTCAGATATTGTAAGGGAGCCAATACTTGCCTTTTCTGTCTGCGTTTCTGAAAAGCTTAACTCATCCTTCAGATATTGTAAGGGATCCACTACTTGCCTTTTCTGTCTGCGTTTCTGAAAAGCTTAACTCATCCTTCAGATATTGTAAGGGATCCACTACTTGCCATCTCTGTCTGCGTTTATGAAAAGCTTAACTCATCCTTCAGATATTGTAAGGGATCCACTACTTGCCTTTTCTGTCTGCGTTTCTGAAAAGCTTAACTCATCCTTCAGATATTGTAAGGGATCCACTACTTGCCTTTTCTGTCTGCGTTTCTGAAAAGCTTAACTCATCCTTCAGATATTGTAAGGGATCCACTACTTGCCATCTCTGTCTGCGTTTCTGAAAAGCTTAACTCATCCTTCAGATATTGTAAGGGATCCACTACTTGCCTTTTCTGTCTGCGTTTCTGAAAAGCTTAACTCATCCTTAGATATTGTAAGGGACCCACTACTTGCCTTCTCTGTCTGCGTTTCTGAAAGGCTGAATTCATCCTTCAGATATTGTAAGGGACCCACTACTTGCCTTTTCTGTCTGCGTTTCTGAAAAGCTTAACTCATCCTTCAGATATTGTAAGGGATCCACTACTTGCCTCCTCAGTCTGCATTTCTGAAAAGCTTAACTCATCCTTCAGATATTGTAAGGGATCCACTACTTGCCTTTTCTGTCTGCGTTTCTGAAAAGCTTAACTCATCCTTCAGATATTGTAAGGGATCCACTACTTGCCTTCTCTGTCTGCGTTTCTGAAAAGCTTAACTCATCCTTCAGATATTGTAAGGGATCCACTACTTGCCTTTTCTGTCTGCGTTTCTGAAAAGCTTAACTCATCCTTCAGATATTGTAAGGGATCCACTACTTGCCTTTTTCTGTCTGCCTGAAAAGCTTAACATCCTACAGTCTGCATTTCTGCGTTTCTGAAAAGCTTAACTCATCCTTCAGATATTGTAAGGGATCCACTACTTGCCTTCTGTCTGTGTGCATTTAACTGATCCTTAAATATTGATATTGGGACCCACTACTTAACTCATCCTTCAGATATTGTAAGGGATCCACTACTTGCATTCTCTGTCTGCGTTTCTGAAAAGCTTAACTCATCCTTCAGATATTGTAAGGGATCCACTACTTGCCATCTCTGTCTGCGTTTCTGAAAAGCTTAACTCATCCTTCAGATATTGTAAGGGATCCACTACTTGCCTTTTATGTCTGCGTTTCTGAAAAGCTTAACTCATCCTTCAGATATTGTAAGGGATCCACTACTTGCCTCCTCTGTCTGCGTTTCTGAAAGGCTTAACTCATCCTTCAGATATTGTAAGGGATCCACTACTTGGCTTCGCTGTCTGCGTTTCTGAAAAGCTTAACTCATCCTTCAGATATTGTAAGGGATCCACTACTTGCCTCCTCTGTCTGCGTTTCTGAAAAGCTTAACTCATCCTTCAGATATTGTAAGGGATCCACTACTTGGCTTCTCTGTCTGCGTTTCTGAAAAGCTTAACTCATCCGTCAGATATTGTAAGGGATCCACTCATTGCCTTCTCTGTCTGCGTTTCTGAAAAGCTTAACTCATCCTTCAGATATTGTAAGGGATCCACTCCTTGCCTTCTCTGTCTGCGTTTCTGAAAAGCTTAACTCATCCTTCAGATATTGTAAGGGATCCACTACTTACCTTCTCTGTGTCTGCGTTTATAAAACAAGTAACTTATCTTTCAGATACTGCAAATGACCCAAGTGGTCCCAACCACATGCGGACTTCGGGAGAGGAATAGTGATATAACTGCTATTGAAATGCTGCTTTGGTAGCAGTTGTCTGCTGACTTGAATCTAGTATGCTTTTGAATTTAATAGCGTTTCTTGGGTGCAGACGGGAGTGGCCAAGACGAAAACTGTGCGAAGAAGCCGTTTATATTATAAAAAAAAATTATTTTACCTGTAGAATCTTTTTCTCTATCACGTTGGACTGTTGCCAATTTACAAGAATAGTAAGATATTATACAATTAAAATACTTCTGTTATCTGTAGAATCTTCTTATCGATCATTTTACAAGAATAAGCTTTTAAGTAACAAAATAAAAAAAAAAAACAAGTAAAAAATTCGCCGAAGTTTCTTCGGCGCTATCCAGTTTCCTGTACAGCATATAATGCTGTATGAGCCACGGCCCATGAAACTTTCAGCCACGGCCCAGTGGTATGATTGGAGGGTGGATGGTCAACACACCAATTTGCAGCCCTCTAGCCTTAGTAGTTTTTAAGATCTGAGGGCGGACAGAAAAGTGCGGACAGAAAAAGTGTAGACAGAAAAAGTGCGGGCAGACAGACAAAGCCATCTCAATAGTTTTCTTTTACAGAAAACTAAAAGCAAATGAGTCTGCCCCATCTATGCATTATCCTCTTTCCGTCCCACAACATTGGTGGCAGAATAAGCTGGCTTAGTGTCAGCACGGGCACTTGATCACAAATGAGATTTAACTCTCATAATATGCCAGATAATTAAAAATAAAAATAAAAATTTCTTAGGTTAGTAGCCTATATATCAAGATGGCTGACTTTTTTCTGCTAGATCCCGTTTTCTTTCTGGAACATGATAAAGAGGTGAACTATCCCGTTTGTGGAAATCTCTACCTTCCTCTGTGTCTTCTGATGTGTCACTGACCCCTTTTTCAAAAGGTGGAGTTGTTTTCAGGTAAAGAGGGGTGATGTAAAACAAACACACAAACAAAGAATCTACGGTCACAAACAGTAAAAAAAAAAAAAAAAAACTCGCGACTTCATACACTGGTCTTATTAAAAGGATACAGCAATTATAACTGTCAGTTCCACCCCCGAACTACCGTCATAGTTTGTAAATTCAAGCTTATACCAAGCCCGGATTAAAAGACAGGGTTTAATATCAAGTTAAAAAGAGAAAAAGCCTTACTGAAACCTGCAACAAACCTTAGTAGTCTTGTGTGAGCGGCATTAGGTCATAATGAGAACAAATGGCCAAGAGAGTAAGTGATTTCTCAAGTTGCATTCGTTTCGCCACAGACTGATCTGTTGCTGCTGAGGTGCGTTGCGTTCAGCAGGCGATTTCTGAAGGAATGCAACTCATATTTCTTCGGTAATTTTCCTTATAATTGAAACTGGAATATAATCGGTAGGTGATAACGTGTTGATACAATAATGATAATGATTGTGAAAGGGTTCTTGTCATATATTCATGCAGCTATAATTCAAGAGTACAATAATTTTTCCATGAACTGCTGAACTATTTTTAAACAAACAAATTATATTTTGCCTGCTTCTACAAATTTTGTAAACAAACTCCTAGTGACAAAACACTTACGGGCATAAGCAAGAAGATAAAACATTCCTGGGCATAAGTGAGAAATGACAGTGATTTCAGTTTGCTCTCGTTACTCTGCCGTCACAATTCATGTTGAGAGCCGCCTCAAAATAATAATTTATACGTTTCGTCCAATAATCCCTGGTTTGGGGCAGACCGATGTATGGGTACAGTTCGCTACCTGGCTCAGGTTAATTATCAGATGGTATGTAGATTGATGGATGTACGCAACCTTGGTTATATACCATAGTCTGCTATTTGCTAGGGGGAAACGGTGACTATTGAGGGTCTTATGAGAAAATATGGGGAGTAAAAAATTCTTGGCAATTTTACGTAAATCACCCCTAGTACACTTTAGTGGATTTTTCAATTCGTGTCAAGTTTCGCGTGCTAAGTAACGAAGATGATGAATAATGACGGGTGTTTTGCATTGGGAAGTAGATGGAATGATTTAAATCGTCTTGTTTTATATTATCCGAAGGAATTTAGTGACTAACCGAAAGCAAATTTATCCAGACCTTTTGTCGCTTGCAAAGGTCATATTTAAAAAAACTGCCCCTATTGTCGACAGATGTACTATTGTTGTCTTAATAAGGCCCTGTGCATTGCGCCTGTGTTCGAGAGCAATATGTTAGCTGCGATGCCTTTATTCCTTTTAGGGCCGGGGGCGTGGATAAGGTCACTGATGGATCTTTTAATTGTTTGTGGTTCAGGTTTAAATCCCTAGGGAAGCCTGCTGGTATTTATCACTCTTAATCCATTTTTCCTTATCTAATCATGCCTAGCTGTCCACCTTCTTGAATGTTTGTTTGGTTGAACTTTCGCTTCTCAAACAGAATATGTTTTCACGAGTTCAGACATGATACAGTGATCTGTATAAGTTACTTTATTATAATGATTTCTGAAAGACTCCTGGCAAAAAAAAAAAAAAAAAAAAATAATGATTACACAGAACAAATTCTGACAAAAATGCCCAATTTTCATCAAACGATGTCTGGCTAACAAGCCGTATATTTTTTTATCGGAAGAATCTGACAAAAATCCTGATTCATCGAAAACCTCCTGACAGTTAAGCCTGACCATCATCAAAAAGTATCCGACAAAAATTCTATTTTCAATTCATATACAACACCCGCCAAAAAATCAAAATTTTCATCAGAAGACTTGATAAAATAAATGGCTAAGTTTCCGTCAAAAGGTCCTTGGCAATGAAGCCTAATCTTCATCGAAAGATCCCTGACAACAAAGCTCAGTTGTCACTGAAAGATTCCTGTCAAAAAAGCCTAATTTCAGCGTGGCTTTTGAGTGTGAATTAAAGAAATAAAGGTACCAGTCGTCGGAATGAACTATCTTGTCAGTGCGTACTGATGAATAAGGTAGGAACATAAAGATATGATACATTTTCGAAAAAGGTTAACATAGGTGAGAAGAGGGAAGAGAAAAATAGAGACAGGTGAGGAAGATTGTTTAATTCGGAACTTTTGGAAAAGGAGAGAGAGGCCTAGAAAGTGATGGACCGAAGGAACTTCAGAAGTGGCAGAAAGAAAGGTCCTTCTTATCCAAGAAACACGAAAAGGTAAGTTGAATGGAGGTGACCGATGTAGCGATGAGTTGATGTGATGACGATTAGGATTCTGACGAAGGATATAAAGCTGATCTGAGGTCATTTATATTAATATATACAGCTTCCAGTATTGGCCAACTACTTGTTTAACTTTGTGTGTATCTCTAATTGTGTGTAAACAAAATTCCTTAAGCCCACGCTCTCGGACACTAGTTAACTTAAAGGTCAGGATTATCATTCTGAGCCAGGCCCATTATTTAGAATATCTTTATTAGAAACGCAGTACAATGGTAATGAAGGCGTTGTACTCTTTGCTCTAGGTTGGTTTATCGGTTGCTTTGTCAATGTGCCATGTATTTTTATTCATTTAATTTTATTCACTGCTTGGTCTCATCTTGTTTTTGTTCTGTTCCTGTGAAGCTTTCTTGCCTTTGAACACAAAAGCGTTCTTCTTGTTTTTAGGTTTGGAACAACGGCAGCGAGTTTTCTGTAGCTGGGTCTTTGAATGTGTCAAAAAATTCATGTCAGAATTTGCCGAAAGATAAGTAGAAATATATCGACATAACTTTGAATTTACTGCTCTATGTTGTTTTAGCAAACAATCTTCAAGTCTTCCCAGACGTTCTCTGTCAAACAGACACACACACACACACACACTCGACAAATAGTAATCTACATTGACAGAGAGGAAAACAAACACGCAAACGAACAGAAAGACATAAGAAACGGGAAGAATCTAATCGTAAAGAAAATGAAGGCTTGAGAAAGGTAGGGAGACCTAGACGCATGTTTTGGTTATCATGAAAACTGAACATTCTAGGCGCTGGAAATGGCTATGGAATTTGTAAGTCATTCTGTAGGTATTTTTCTATTTAATTAAAACGTTTAAGTAAACGATACTAATTCCTGCACAATTCTAATCCATTGCTTTATCTAATCTAAGTTTTTTAACGTCTTTTTTTTGCTGCTGCTTTGATCAGCCTTCCCACAGCAACGTGTCCAGCTGACTTCAAGATTTCCCGCGCAACCGATTGCTCTTACAAAAAAAAAAAAAAAAAAAAAAAAAAAAAAACAAACCGTCCTTGGTAACTTATTAATCAGCGTCCTGTGACGCGCATCTCACCGTACGCATGCGCCGTGGGCCTGCCTCGACATAAGTCACTGTCACCTCCCTAAAGCGATTGCAACAAAGGCCAGGAACAAACGGTCGAGGGAACTAGATCGGGTTTAACCGCGAGAGGCTATATTTTTTTTTTAAAAAGGCTAATATATCGAGGCTTTGAGACCGAACGCCGATATTGTTGGGTGCAGCTGATCCGTGAAGTAACGTTTCTCATTGTTGAGGTTTTAGAATTGTTGTTCTAAAATAGATTAGGTGTAATGTTTCTCATTACTGAGGTTTTAGATTTGTTGCTCAAATATAAATTAGGTATCTCATAGTGATGTTACTGAATAAAACGATTTAAATACAAGATGAACCAAGGAGAGGCATTGGATAGAAGTAGTGATACAATAAGAATACAATTAAGGATATACAAAGAAACTCGATTACACACACACTTTATATATATATATATATATATATATATATATATATATATATATATATATATATATATATATATATATATATAACTTCCTCTAACAGGACTTCGTACGTAAGCACAATTCATATTAAAGAATGACCCTCCTTTATAAAATCATTCTTGGAGTAGAAAAACGTTATAATAGCATTTATATATAATAGCCTATCATATCAGGATAAATTGCAAGTCCTAACAAAAATTAAAAAAAGAATGAAAATAAGTAACGACACACTAATAAACAATTAGAGTACAAAAACAAGTTGAACAAAAAACATCTAGTGTTTGTCACTTTGGGATCTGATCTGTCAGGCGTTGCTGTTGTGGGATCTAATCCTCTCTTTTTTTCTCTCTCTCTCTCTCGCTACTGTAGGATCTTATCCTCTCTCTCTCTCTCTCGCTGTTGTAGAATCTAATCCTCTCTGTCTCTGTCTCTGCTGCTGAATTATCTAATTCCCACCCTACCCCCTCTCTCTCTCTCTCTCATAAGCGACGAGATGAACTTGATGGAAACAGGTTGTCGGTATCGATAACAACACACGGATCACCGTTTAATTAATAGCATGTGGTTATTAATAACACGTACATCGAGTAATTTATTTTGACCTCTGTTGGTAACAAGAGTATCATAACAGAGTATTACGATGACTCAGGAAATTGCAGTACATTGAAATAAATAGGTAACGAATAGGTCCATTAAGAAAAGGTTTGGTTAAGAGATGACTTGGAGGTTACGATTTATCAATTTTAATTTTTGTTCTTTATTTTTTACTTGTTTTTTAAACGTGGGAAGATACAAGAATGACTCAGGGGGAGAGCAAGGGAAGAAGAAAAATGCAGATCATTGCTCTGCGGGTTTTTCAGGCTAATTGCAGTGTCATTTAATTGGCTAGTGTTTTTTTTAAAGGGAATATTTTGTCAGGTGTTCTTTTCATATTCAACAAGCGCAAATAATTCAATTTTGGTGTTATTTGCCATTTAACTGTGTAGCCACTTTTTAACGCCAATCAAGCAATTGTTCGAATATGCCGATAACAATTGATAAAAATATTTTACCATTAAATATATTTATTTTAATAACTTCTATGGTTTCGTTAGTACTTGAAAACAGTTTGCAAAACTAATTGCATTAAAAATGCCTATTTATCTTAGTAAATGAAGGAAGTTATAACAAATATATATAGAGTAAATGGATCGAAATATTTTGAGATTCTAAAAGTTACAGCAAAGATTAAGTAAAATTGGATTTGATTCGCATCTTTTTTAATAATAATAATAATAATAATAATAATAATAATAATAATAATAATAATAATACAAAATATTATTACTATTACTTTGGGCTATGTTGTAAATAAAGAACCCAGTTCTATAATTTTGCTTAGAATAACATTCAGAAAATATTTTACAATATTTTATCACCCATCCGTATTGTGAAAGGATAACATACCAAGCACGTTCACAGACAAACTCACCAAACGCGTTACGCTACAGCACAACAATCAAGCAGCCACCAGACATGTGCACACCGCTAGGGACATATCTTTGGTTCACGACCTGGTGCCCTGTGGAACGCCAGCTTACGCAGAGCATCAGTGAGCTCATTTGTCATTTGTATAAATAAGGAACAGTCTCTACTTTTCGCTGCAGGTACCCGAGGAGGGGCCGCAGAGGGCTAATTGCACCTGCTGATGGCACCTCTTCATCAAGGGGAAATTAGTTTTTTTTTTCCCGTCGTGCATGGCAACGAAGATCTGGATTTCCTGGAACTGAGATACGTAGAGTGTTTACCTTCTCGGTATAATGAGTCCAGAGCTCCCTCAACGCTGGTTTGAGGAAACGATTAAGTAATGGAATATACCAGTGCTTTGTCCGTTCTTTGAATATGTTGTAAAGCAAAGGAAATTTAATTTTGACTGTGATACGTAGAGTGTTTACCTTTTCCAGTATTAAGACAGGAGAGTATTCTCTCACTGCTGGTTTGAGGAAATGATTCAGTAATGGATTGAGCCATTGCTTTGACCGTTCCATGAATATGATTTAATGCAAAGGAGGTTAATTTTGACGTACATATATCTTTCAAAATCTTTTTTCCTAAGACAGGCGCAGTCATCTCATCACTGGGGAAACGATTCGTTTTGTAATACGGACATAGAAAATATTAAATTATCTCCAAGGTAAAATATCTTAGAAAATGGTTAAATTTATAATTTCTGCACAATAGCTATTAAATAAACCTTTAAATTTTTCTTCTGAATGAAACTATAAAGCTGTAGTCAGTATCAATATTTGTAGATAATAATCCAGATACATACTGTGTATACATAAGCAGAAACACACAGCACAGCAAATCCATACGTATGCAACAAGTAACCTAAGGCTGAATGACCAGCCTCCCCCAAGATCAGCTGAAGGATAAAGAGAGAGAGAGAGAGAGAGAGAGAGAGAGAGAGAGAGAGAGAGAGAGAGAGAGAGAGAGAGAGAGAGAGAGAGCAGGTGGAAAGGCAACAAAGATTAAAAAAAAAAAGACTGAAAATGAAGTCTGGGGCAGATGGTGGTTGAACAAGGCGATGCTAAATAATCCTGGTACTAATATCGCCACACAATTGCTGTGTATCTTTTGTAGTTATCGTGGAAAATATCTCTTCAGGTGGGAAGATACTTTAGTTATGATGGTGACAGATATCTTTCTTTTTTTTATCTTTTGTTTCTTTTTGTTACGTTCTTTCACTTTGTTCATCACAAAGGGACGAGTTACATCATCCGTGGGCCACAACTTCCGCCGAGGCTGGGGAATTCATCCCCCAAAATGGTTCCTTCTCTCTAAAAGTTATGTTAGCACTTCTCTCAAAATTTAGACGCTTTTTGATAGTGACAAGTTCCATATTTTTATAAATTTTGGTAAAAATCCACTCACCAGTTTTCGTGTAATCCTACTACTAAAAGTATAGGAACATATCGAATCAGAAACATTCCTTGGCAGAAGTAGTAAGTTGAATCTGCTATTTATCAGTTTAGATAATTCTTTACTTGCATATTTTGTCATGCTTAATACTTATTAGCTTACATATGATTTACCATTTTTGCGTTGCTTCTTACTTATCCATTAACTGATGATATTTTTTTCTGTTTTCTTTCAAGGTACCAGATGTCTGTCGTTTCCTTATCGGAAAATAAGCACGACTTGGAATCAAGCTCAGCTGGCCACAGCATACTAAGGAGCCCTTGCAAACATTTTCTCCATCTGATCAAAAACAAACGAGGAGAACTTTTACAACTGAGGCTGATAAATGGCAGAATCCCACTGACCGTTTGGATGTAAATGCATCTCCCTTCTATAGACATGCGATGCAGTCGCTATGAAGATATGTAAACAGGTTTATAGAAGGTATGGACTCCTCTTCAGTCAATGGGATTCTTTATTCTTCTTCTTCTTCTTTATTGTAGTCTATTGTAGTACCTGGCCAAGATCGTGCAGACTACGTCGAGTCTGGGTGACTTTCAGAGCAGGTGAATATTAAGAGGTGACGTCCGGTTATATTGCGGGTCTTAGGATTTCTTGATTGCCTGCCTTCAGGACAAAGTTCATAGGTGTGAAATTTACGGTGTTACGGTGAAGAAGCGTGAAGATTTACCAGAATATGTCATGTGCAAGTGATGCCAATGTGAAAATAATGATTTAGTTGTCTGCAAGTTCAAACATGAGTTTAGGAACTTTCTCAATAAGTGCCCAAACGTTATGCAAATATATTCATTTTGTGAAAGTCCAGTAACCTTAAGATCATGGTTTGGATAGTGTGAACTCTTGTTTACTGTTTAGTCTCAATTGCAAATTTCCTTGACACATAAATTTTCATAAATTCTAAATAGAAAAGAAATCTCTTGTACATAGTGACTTCTTTTAACTTATGATAATAACTGGTATAAAGGATTTCTTGTTGAATCTGAATGAATAATTTTCATGCTGAATATGATTGAAAAAGTTCTCTTGTTTATAATGAACTTTTTTAACTTAATTAATTGATCTACAGTATTGCATATTTAGCTAATCATAAAAATTCTTGGTGACTGTTTGTTTAAATAAACCTTTTGTTCATAGTGACGTCTGTTGACCTACGTTAATTGAATTTACACGTAAACATTTAGTCAGAATCACAAATAAAGCTTTTGGAGATTAAGTTATTCTTCACTTTTGAAAATTATGAACACCTGTAAAGGTGTTCTTGCTTGTAACACCTTTATCCATGATCTTATACGGTTTTAGCCCCACTTAATATAATTTCTCACATAATTCTAAGACCTCTTCTCATATACCATTATGACAACGACAAAGATTTGACTTTTATCACGTGCTGTACATGTACCATTGTCTTTAATCAGTCGACATGATTCATGTGGTTGCTTCTCTGTCTGGGAAAAACCTTGACGTAAATAGATAAATGATAAAAGCATTACTTTGTAATGCAGGGAGCTATTATTCAAATACAGGATTTGAAAATAAAGAAACGATAAAACCTTTTTCACTAGGTGATCCTTTATCCTTGTGAAGGTTTGTGGTTATCATGAATATCATTATTTGGATGTTCTGCTTTAAATAAATGTTATCTCTTGGCATGCTTTTTGTTAGGTTGCCACTACGAGTAGTTTCACTTAATGGTTAACTATGTGACTTGAAAAGGTCGCTTTAATATCCAGTTGGGATGTTCATGTTTTTTTTTATCGCAGTTTATGTCAAAATACTTTTGATATTTGATACTTGCTGGAATGGGAAGTTAGGGAAACTTAATTAGAATGGTTGCATCCATTTTACCCCAAGATTGATTTTTTTGGATAAATTTTCATACAATTTTTCAGATTACAGACAATATGGGCATACTTACACATACACACAAAGAACCACAGAAGCACACACACAGACACACACATACACACACACACATATATACACACATACATATATATATATATATATATATATATATATATATATATATATATATATATATATATATATATAAATTCCTTATCATAAAAAAACAGAAGAATGAAGAAAATGGTTCGTGGAATGGAGAAAAACGACAAAAAAAGAGAAAAAATGTTAGGTAGATTTGGGAGACCCCAAAACACGAAAACAAAATTAAATGCATTAACAAAATTTAAAAAAATCTCCTTACAACCACCCCCTGTCATAATACCTTCATAAAAAGTTTCTGGGTCAAACAGGTTTTTCAAGGAGCCACTTATAAGCATTCACAGTCCTTACCACACAAGTTCAATTGCTGTTCTCAAGTTCGATGTTAAATGAACCTACGTCATTAAAAATAGGCTTCCTATGTCTGGCAATTTACGAGATATTCTTGTAAATACGACAGAAAGTCATATACTTACGCGACAATCTGGTTAACGTGGATCCCGAAAGACATAATACATTTCATTCCAACCTGGGAAATGTGAGCATTGATGCTTCTGTTTTCCCGGTTGCCAAGAAGTGAAGTCAAAAGAGTTATTTATTCATTTGACATTTATTTATTTACATATTTCACAATAGTTTACAGAATCCCCACGATTCACACAAAGACGCTGAAATAGTTAATCCCTGCCTCATCTTTCTAAGTATGTTCCAGCGAGGCAAAACACAAATTAATATCAAAACATACAAGCTGCCGTGATGCACGATGTACGATAACGCCCAAATGGAACGAGCTGTTCATGAATTCTGAAACTGGTTTCTCGTAGACCCGGCTCCAAGTTCAGTCACAAAAACAGATTGAAGAGGACCTTGACCTTTGACTTTATTTGGATCTCGTGAATGACCTTGTATTTCGAAATGTGTTTTCAGTAACTAACGAGACCTAAAGAAAAGTGGTTTAATTATGAAAGTTAGTTTCAGAAAGATAAATGGAATGGAATATAAAATTTAGGCTAAAGATCAAGCAATGGGACCTAGGCCGTCATTCAACGCTGAAAGGAAAATTCAGTAAAAGGCTTTAAAGGCGTAACAGGAGGAAAACCTCGCCGTTGCACTACGAAACAATTGTTAGGAGAGGGTGGAAAGTAAGATGGAAAAGGAGAATATGAAGGGAGTTACAGTAAAAGGAATAAAAGAGGCTGCAGCCAGGGGCCGAAGGTGCGCTGCAAAGAACCTTAAGTATTGCGTACAGTGCACCGCGCGAGGTGCACTGACGGCAGAACCGCCCGACGGGGCAGAAAGATGAAGGAATAAATGACTGTTAGCGTGTTTATATGGTCAATCGATCTAACGTTTGTTTGTTTACAAACTTGCTAACCAACATTCTATATAGCATCTTCAACACATTTAATTTACTATAAAAGTAGCTTTAATCTACTATATCTACTACAATCTACCATAATCTACCATTTCTCATATCGAGTTATACTCACTGTCGATAAGGTGAACACAATACTATTATCATAACTCCCCATCGAAATGTCTAATTGCATTCTAAAGGGTAAGAAAGGACATTAACATATAGAAGAAAAATTAGCATCAGTGCAATGAATCATCATCAGACTAATTTCGCAGAGCTAATTGATATTACTATCCTTGCGAAGGGCAGTTAGGAACATCTTGCAAAGGGGATTGATTGTAGTTTTAAAGCACCCTGGGGAGTTGGAACTGGATTAAGCGTACTCTCTCTCTCTCTACTAGATGTGACGTCAGCTTTTGTAATAAGGGTTTCTCTCTTTCTCTCTCTCTCTTTCTTCCTCTCTACCAGATGTGACATTAGTTTTAGTTATACAGGGTTTATCTCTCTCTCTTCTCACTTTTTCGTTCTCTCTTCTCACTTTCTATCTCTCTTTCTCTCTCTTCCTCTTTTCTCTCTCTCTCTCTTCACTTTTTCGTTCTCTTTCTTTCTCTCTTCTTCTTCTTCTTCTTCTTCCCTCTCTCTCTCTCTTTCTCCGTGCGTGCACTTTCATCGCTTGATTTTCTTTCCTCTCAGAATCAGCGTCCTGGAGGTGTGTTCTATTGGCCCTGACCCCGGTCTGTCTGATGTGTTTATGAGCCCGCTTTGAAAACCCACCCCAGATGGAACAAATCTGAACGGAGGGTAACTAATTCTTCTGACCTTCCTTGTCGTCACTGCAGGATTATGCAGTCAGCGTAAAAGTGTCTCCATCAGGTGATGGGTGAATAAGCCAGGTATCATCCTCGTTCAAGTTTCTTCGACAAATGACCTATAAATAGGTCACCGTTGGGTTGTGCGCTTACGCATTAGTGGCAGGTCATGACTACTGATTTATTTATTCAGGAAGAAAATTTTCTCGTCAGATGGATATGCCAACTGTACGTGCATGAGCATAATATACAGAGAGAGAGAGAGAGAGAGAGAGAGAGTGGTCGTTTCTGGTATGTGCATGACCTCATGCTTACCAGAGAGAGAGAGAGAGAGAGAGAGAGAGAGAGAGAGAGAGAGAGAGAGAGAGAGAGAGAGAGCTGCATGGGATATATCGGTACACACAAAGTTGAGAGAGAGAGAGAGAGAGAGAGAGAGAGAGAGAGAGAGAGAGAGAGAGAGAGAGAGAGAGAGAGAGGCAGGAGTCATTACAGGCATGTGCATGACCTGATGCTTACCTGAGAGAGAGAGAGAGAGAGAGAGAGAGAGAGAGAGAGAGAGAGAGAGAGAGGTATGAGAGATGAACTCGTTCTTACCAAAGAGAGGGGGTAGGAGGCAGGGAGGAGCCACTTTAAATCTTATAATGAACAGTCCACTGCCTTAAATCAAAACGCGTTTCTGACAAGTCATCCTCCTGTTCAGAAAAGTGTAGAATCATCGTCATTTCGACCACATACGCCTTTGAGGAATGCAACCCGACATCTCATGATATTGCTTTACACCTTAATGACTCGGGAACAATTAACTATTTTGTTTAGCTTTTATCTTTATATCTCGGAAAAAGATTTCATTCTGAAAAAAGCCGGGACTGGAACAACTACTTACTGCTGTCATGGATGCCATAATTACTGTTGTTATTGTGGGATTTTCTGTTACTGAAATTGTTATTTACTCTGAAGGAGCTGGTTCGGTTTTCTTTTCTTTTTCCAGTGGAGGTGGGCTGAAACATACGATGCTGTCACGCTATATTGAGGCCATGCTAGCCATGGTACGAGAAATAACTTGTTAGGATTATGTTGCAATCGTGTAAGAATTTCTTGTTGAATCTGGCTTGACAAGATCGTAGTATTTACAAAAGGTCGATTGAAAGTCATTTTAATTTATCACACTTCCTTATTTTCGAAACATGTTCATTAAGGAAAAGGTAACATTGATATACTGATGAGCTTTATTGAACAATTTTGATCATATTGGTTCAGTAAATTGTAACCTACAATATGTTAATCTGAAAAACTTCCCAAAACGAGATATCTTTATTTTGAAATTCGTAAATTTATCAGGCCAGTACGTGCTATGCTTCAGAACTCTCTCTCTCTCAAGTTACGTTCTAACTGAACAACATTACTCTGCAAGAATTCACCTGTAATTTCAAACCTATTCCTCAAGCCAGATTAAAGAAAGCTAAAGAATACATACTCTTAATACTGCTATTGAATATGATAGCAATTTAGGATACATTTATCTTACTCAGCCGAAACTGCTAACATTTTCCAACAACACCGTTCTCCAGTGAAGTCTCCTACGACTGTATTATTATCATTATAATTATTATTATTATTATTGTAATTTACACAGTCTTGGGATGCAACTCAAAACGGAAGCATCTTGGAAAAAATAAGAAGACATAATTGAATAAAAAAACGATAAAACATTAAACAAAGAAAGAAAAAAAAATGACTAAGAACTGCTAACATAACCAATGTTGACTAATTCCTCTGTTGCTTGCTTTCTGAACACCATTCAGTCTAAACGACCACCCTTATTGCTACATTAATCCATACAAGGAGTAAGTCTAAAACTGTCTCTGTAGACTTAAAAAAAAAAAAATCCTTGCCCCAGATCACGATAGGTCGGGGCGGGAACCTCAAGTTCTTGTTGCCATTCGGACGTCAGACTTCAAAAACAAATAGAACACGACCATCCAGGTACAAAGTTATGATTTCATCCCATTTTCTTCCCGTTTTCTGTTTCTCCAAATGACCGGGTCGCTGAGTGGAGCCGTATCATTATCTCCGGCAGAAGGGACATTAAACGAGTCCGGTTATTGGCTATCCCTGCAAAAAAGAAGAAGAAGAAGAAGAGGAGGAAGGATAAAAACACTCATATGGTCAAGGATGGAACAGTAATGAACTGCAAGCGATCATGATTATCTGAAATGGGAGGACACCCTGAGGATTCCCCGAAGCCTCGGAGATCCTCTGAGGACCTTGCTCTGAGGACAAACCTCCCCCCCCCCCGCCCCAACCACAACCGAAGCTTCGGAGGAATCTCTTATTACCTGTTCCTCGTCTCCCCGGAGCAACTAAGGGCCTTCTCTCGTTACCGAAAACAGACGCGGGAATGGGTTCCCGAAGACTTTACCGGCAATAATGGCTGACTAGGATCGCAATGTCGTGCTGGTAATGTCTTCTAATGGAGCAGAGATAAACCAGAGATAGACCATCTCGTCTTCGAGGTTTTAGGAGCCCAGGTCTGTCCGGAAAGAAGGGAGAGGGAGTTTTTTTTTCCTGTTGATAATTCCTCTTTCAATTAGTATCTTCGTCCAGGGCCTCGGGAGAGAATAGCCGCGATGATTATATCCTACATTACCTGACAGTATCATTACATCCCCCTACAGAAACAATTTTACTCGCGCTCTTGATGGGGCTTAATAACACGCGCAAGCGCGACTAGCAGGCGTCTTTAGCCCCTTTGCGCGTATGGGTGTGTTTTTACGTCTCTCTCTCTCTCTCTCTCTCTCTCTCTCTCTCTCTTCTCTCAGCATGCAGAAGGGAGTGAGAAAAATCTGTTTCTCATGGACAGAGAATTTCACAAATGCTGGCTGTGCCAAAGTTGCCATAACTTATTTACATTAAAGTCACACCGTGAAAACTGTTTCCTAAGATAATACTGGCTTAATTCATTAATATACTTCCTTACTAACATTCTTGAGAAAATCAGAAGTAAAGCAATTGCAAAACACCTGGCAGATAACGACCTCATCCCAGTTAACCATCGTGGCTTTATCCAGGGGAGATCTACGGAATCTCAGCTAATCAATCAGAGTCGAGCAATATCCTATAATCAGGCAGCGAAATCAATGCTATCTATCTTGTCCTTGTTAAGGTTTTCGATGACGTTGATCAGCTCAAGGAAAGGCCCATAGATGGAACCACAGGAACCTGGTTGCCAAACTTCCTTTCTGACCAGACGCTCCAAGTATTAAATAATGGAGTATAGTATTACCTTAACCAGCTCAAGGACCAGTCTTCGGCACTGCTGACAGCAATATACAAAGCTAATATAAAAAAAATAATAAACACAGCTAATACACATATTTATTCACTGGCGTTTCTCCCGTGTCAGCAATATCATCAGATCCTCGAGAGAATTACGGGCAATTTCAAGATGCCCAGAATAACGCAGATTATTCCTGGAAACCTTTTGTAAGAAACTGCCAAATTTCGCCTCAAGTCAAAGACCTTGGAGTTGCTATCTTTGATAAGCTGCCATGGTCAAGTCGTACTTACACAATAGTAGGGAACTGTCGTAAATAATTAGTATGGGTCAGTGAAAGATTTTCAAGAGATATGAATACCATGCACAGATAATAGGGCCCGTTCATTAGATTAGTTATAGGCTGTTGCAAAACAGTTTGGTCTCCCCATAGAAATGACTACAGCCATGGAAAACAATACCAAACAATGCCAAAATTCGATTGGGTAACATAATGGTAAATCTGGAAATGAAAATGAAAATAATATCGTGTAAAAAAATCATATGCATATCGAGTAAAACATTGATATTAGCCGTAGCAAAATTAAAAAGATTTTTAGAAGAAGTAGAAAGAAGATGGAGACTCGATCCTGCAAAAGTAAGATAAATTTAGAAATGAAAATAAAATGAAGAGTAAGATTTGAAAAAAAGCATATCAAGAAAACAAATTAAATGAGAAATATAAATAAAAAGAGGAAGAAGAAAGAAGATAGAAACTCGATTGTGTTAAGTAAGACAAATGTAACAATGAAAATAAAATCAAAGTTAAGATTGAAATATATTTGCATACCAAGAAAACAAACTGAAAGAGAAAATGTAACTAAGAAGAAGAAAAAGAACAATGAAAGAAGACAGATTAAGATAAACAGGTAAAAAATGAGCCGGTTTCTTCGGCGTAATCGAGTTTTCTTTACACAGTATAATGCTGTATGAAACTCTCAGCCACGGCCCATGAAACTCTCAGCCGCGGCCCAAGAAACTTTCAGTCACGGCCCGGTGATGGCCTGTGTTGTTGGTACCTATAGCGATGCCAGACGCACGATCATGGCAAAATTTAACCTTTAATAAAATAAAACTACTGAAGATCTGAGGTTTGCAATTTGGTACAGAATTGATTGAATGATCAACATACCAATTTGGAGCCTCGGTAGTTTTTAAGATCTGAGGGCGGACAGAAAAAGAGCGGACGGATAGACAAATAGCCATCTCAATAGTTTTCTTTTACAGTAAACTAAAATAAGACAAAAGCACAAAATAGCTAGCGACGTATACATACCCTCTACACTGCACGCGCCATGCTTACAGCCTCGCCCAGCGAGCAACTTCTTAAAATAGGTGACACTCAATTACCATTTTTCTTGTTACCACTAAGGGTCCGCTCAACCCGAGCATGGAATCATGCTTTAAATTCTCATTAGGGTCGAAGGAACGAAGTGGAATCAGATACATAACAAGGTGTTTCCGAAAGAATTATAACTTCATTGCAGAATGTGTGGGACATGATCGCCAACGTCTTGGAAAAAGAAGAAGAAGATTTGAAGTAAATATATTATTTTTGAAATATATGTTTCGGGTTTTTGTTCCTAACGGGAGATCTTCGTGAGGGGAAAGGCATTCTTACATTGTAACTAATGAAAATTTATTCTATATATACATTTATTTTTAATGGAAATTCATTCTATACATTTATATTTAAGTATATATACTTCATTTAAAAGCAGCACTGAATAAAAAAGTCTCTTTATAAAAAATTAGTTTTCAAGGTACGATTCTGAAACGAACTTACCCTACTCTGTACAAAGCTTCGGAGGCGTTCATTTAATGAGGGCGAAAATTTATTATTATTTTACTGTTTTGTTTTTCAGTTAAGGTGCACCTAAGAGCAATACTGATCGGAAACCCGTGTAATAATAATAATAATAATAATAATAATAATAATAATAATAATAATAATAAAATAATAAAAAGTGGTCGCTGACCTATTTATGAAGTAGTTTTATCTATAGAGATCTCTTTAAAAATGTTTGTATGAACCACAGAAACATTTAACAATGAACGATTTATCAAAGGAATTTCACAACTGAATGAAGCTTAAGTGAGGCTAACTTATCTCCAATGAAATAAACGTCTTAAGATCCTCATAAATGAATGCGGTTTTATAAAGGCTGGCTTAACCTCGCATCAAACAAACAACGAAGCTTAAAGCATAACCAAAGAAGAAAGTACATCTAACGGTGATGATCGCTTGCGTGTGGCGCAGAGGTCACTGACTGACTGAGTGAAACTGGATATTGTCTCACTTCCCTTTTGCCCTCGATGAGGATCTGAGAGAAAATCTTTTGGGAATCCCTCGAGAAAATCCTTCGATTTTCTTCATACGGAGGAAGGATATGGACTTTAGAATCATTCCCTGATTGAATACGTAAACTGCGCGTAAGACGTGCGCAGGATATCAAATAACAGCTTGTAAACTCGACAGATTGCGAAAATATTAAAGTTTACCTTCGAGTTGAACATATGCGCAAAAAAAAAAAGGAGCTTGAATTTGTAAGCATCGTAAGAGGCCAAAGACTTGAATGACTGGAAAGAATTCAAGCGAGAGAGAGAGAGAGAGAGAGAGAGAGAGAGAGAGAGAGAGAGAGAGAGAGACTCGTTGTTATAAATAGCTGGATTTACCACTGCTCTGTAGTCATTTTGTTTCATTAATGTCAGCCAAAAGAGATTAACGTAAAAGTCGTATTTAACAGCATGAGTTATGAATGAAATTTGCACACCATGGAAAGAAAAAATTCGTAAACTCATCAACAGCCGTAATCAAATAAATCAGAAGAGAGAGAGAGAGAGAGAGAGAGAGATTTCTGACGAACGACTCTACTATTGTGTTATCGAGTCCTCCTGAAGAGAGAGAGAGAGAGAGAGAGAGAGAGAGAGAGAGAGAGAGAGAGAGAGAGAGAGAGAGAATTTCCTGAAAATGAAACGATACATAACAAGAATGTTTATAACATTAAGAATCCCAGAGAGAGAGAGAGAGAGAGAGAGAGAGAGAGAGAGAGAGAGAGAGAGAGAGAGAGAGATTTCTGACGAACGACTCTACTATTGTGTTATCGAGTTCCTCCCAAGAGAGAGAGAGAGAGAGAGAGAGAGAGAGAGAGAGAGAGAGAGAGAGAGAGAGAGAGAGAGAGAGAGCAAATCTCAGATTACCCATATTTGCTATTTTATGTCCCGTCGTAAAACCCTTGTTTTGTGGAACCCATAACCGTTCTGTTTGTTTTCAGCCAATCCTAATTTAAACCCATTTGTTGAGTTTGCAAGAATTTATCTTATTGTTTTGGATAATTATACATAAATATGATTAATATAAATAATATACACAAAATTTCTCATAGGGATTAAGATAATTACAGATAAATAAGATAAATACAGATAAACAGTTAATTTTATTACTTTTTCGTCAGCTATCGTCAGAAGGGACATTTCCCATACCTGCTTATAAGGAAGCAGAGAGTACTACATCCATCACCCAGGGCTTAAAATCCACTTGTGGGACATCCACCTACTTATGGGACCACCTTCCCCAAAAAGTCAGGGCCACTGGCGACCACAATGGCTTGTCAAAAGTCCACGCTATTATTCATTATGCAGAGAAGACTGTTTTCGGGGCATTTAGCACACCATAAAAGGTCAACTCGACGGAGGCCACGTTTGTTGAGAGCAGCAATTTTTCACAAGAGGGTCATTTGTGTTCCTTTGACGTATCCTATACGATACCACACTTTGATCCCCGGCCTGTAGGATTTCTGTCCTTTTGGGAGAATGGTTTATGAGAAGTGGTACAGGTGATAATTCGTTATTGTTTTGTTTATGACTTTTTTTTTATGTATTGGTCGTTTTACAGTGTCTTGTTGTTGCTTTTCTTAATTTAGATCCTCTGTTACTATATTACATATATGTTTCCTTACAAACCGACAACATAAGACGCTGCTTTTGATATGTGTCTTACCACAATAAATATGAAGTACAGTATGCCTATTTTCTATAGTAACTTACTAAAAAAATGATAGATGCTTTTATTTGTTTATGATAGTTATGCTTTCATAAAAGTACTTTCTTAATTAATTACTGGAAATATCCAGCTTTTTCAGATCTAAGTACTTGTACTTCCGAAAGAAAAATGAATAACTAAAAGAGAACATACATAAATAAAAAGATAAATATAAATAAACAAATATCCCCAAACGACATCAGCCTCAAATGGATCTTCACCCCATAACCTACGAGCATTTATTTTTTCACAAGCAAAAACTTCCCTTTTTCTTCATTTAATATTCCTCTTATCTAAATGAAATTCTGAGCGAAAACGTAAACAACATTCCGTCAGTTCCTTATACAGTCTATCTGACTTTAAAACTGGAGAATACGCCAGTCACTCTCTCTCCTTATCGCTCAAGTGTGAGTTCTGATCTCAAGATAGTCCCATTGAGAGCGGGTATTCAATCTTGAGAAACTCGGCACTTGGGTATGAATGATATCGCTGGGTGTGATAAGAGAGAGAGAGAGAGAGAGAGAGAGAGAGAGAGAGAGAGAGAGAGAGAGAGAGAGAGAGAGAGATTAATGTCTGACGAATGGTTTTACTAATATGTTATTAGGATTACCTCTGCCAAGGAGAGAGAGAGAGAGAGAGAGAGAGAGAGAGAGAGAGAGATAAAAGATCCTTTGAGGGGGGAAAGCGAAGAATTAATGAATTCAGTGAAGAACCGAAGTCGTTTCCATTACGGAGAGAGAGAGAGAGAGAGAGAGAGAGAGAGAGAGAGAGAGAGAGAGAGAGAGATAAAAGATTCTCTGAGGAGAAAAAGGGAATACAAGAGGAATTCAATGAAGGATATTAGTATATTAGTTGATTCCAATACAGAGAGAGAGAGAGAGAGAGAGAGAGAGAGAGAGAGAGAGAGAGAGAGAGAGAGAGAGAGAGATGAAAGATTCTTTGAGAATAAAAGGGCATAAACGAAGGATTCAGTGATGGACATAAGTCGACTTCACTACCAGTTTTCAGTGGCTGTCTATAGTAGAATTTTTCTTTTAGTAGGCCATAAAGTTTTTTTTTTCTTTTCGAAAAGACATAAGATACCAGCCTGAAGGCGTGGTATTTTCCCAGACTTTTGGCTGGGTACGCAAGAAGAGAATTACAGCTCTCTCTCTCTCTCTCTCTCTCTCTCTCACTTGTCAATGAAATCGTCTTGTGCCTTTCAGTGAATTCATCATTTATTCCACTTTCTCCTCAAAGGATCTTTTATCTCTCTCTCTCTCTCTCTCTCTCTCTCTCTCTCTCTCTCTCTCTCTCTCTCTCTCTCATAAAGCAAGATACTACCTTTTGATTAACCGAATTATCTTAAGAACATTCCAAGACAATGGAATATTTATCTGAAATCTTATTCCCTTCAGCTTTTGTTACAGCACATTACAGCTCGCACCCGACCTCTCCATCCGGGTTCGAACCAGGAACGAACATAAAAGTAGCCGGGAATGTCATAACCCAAAATTAAGATGATATACGTGATTCTATTTGTTAGATCTAAAGAGGACTTCTCTCTTCACTGCAGACGCAGGGAATGTGGACTGCTGCCAGATGTATGGTAATACTTAATAATGGTTTTCAAGATCACCTGTATCTTAGGAGTTTGAATACTCATACTGGTTCGTAGTTCAGGGGAGGCTGGGACACATGAATAATTTTTTATTATGAATTGTTTATTTACGTGCTTTGGGTATGCAATCCTCACGTAAAAAAATAATAAAGATCATTGTATCACGAACACCAAAAAACTTAAATCATGCAAAAGAAAAAAAAAAGCGAAATAAATGAAATTTATTACGGGATTCCAGAATGAATTTAACAGCCACTGAAGTCGTCTTTTGGAATTACAATCGCATTAAGACAACAAAAATGAAATACCCAAACACGCACGAAGAACGCTTGCTAAAAAAAAAAACACACACTCGCAAAAACTTAAATAGATTTTATTGGACTAGTAATTTAGCCAGTGGCAGTGGTTTTCCTTTAAATGCCTGCTTTTTTCTCGATTTACTTCTATTTCAAAAGAGTCGTGGTTGTGCTTTATGGGGGTGGTGGTAAAAGGAAACGGTTTACAATAAAAAAAAAGACCCGTAAAGACTGCAGTTGAAGTTCGGTCGATACCGCACGAAACAAACCAGCAGTGGAAAATGTAGAATGTTCCCAGGAAAGTGGGAACAACCCAGTAATGAAAGCATGTTCCCTGAAAAGTGGAAACAATCCGGCAGTGGAAAATGTCCCAAGGAAAGTGGAAATTGATCTAGCAGTGGAAAATGTAGAATGTTCCCAGGAAAGTGGGAACAGCCCAGTAACGAAAACATGTTCCCTGAAAAGTGGAAACAATCCGGCAGTGGAAAATGTCCCAAGGAAAGTGGAAATTGATCCTGCAGTGGAAAATGTAGAATGGTCCCTGAAAAGTGGGAACAATCCAGCGATGGGAAATGTCCACAGAAAAGGGGAAAAGATTAATAATGTGTCCTTTATACCAACATTACTCTATTTCTTCTTCTTCTTTTCTTTATTTGTTGTCAATAAGTTCATACCCCAAAAACCTGGGTATATAATTTCTACGCTTAATTTCATTCAAGTAATATTCTTCAGTATATTTTAGTTACGAGTAAGGGGAGTTTATTACTGAGGAATATTATTGGCCATCGTGTAAAAACCAGATAAGAGACACATTTAACAAATAAAGCCATAATCAAGTCGTCCAATTCATAGCAAGACGCTGAAGTACAATACAGAAAGGTTATCAGCCAGTGCATCTACTTCTCGGCAGGGGGTTGCAAAATGAAAACCCTTTTGTAAAGCGCAAAAGAAAACCGTCTTTTGCAAGAAGAAGAAGAAAAGGAGAAGAAGAAGAAGACAAACTCTCTCTCCGCATCTGACGAGATAATCATTTTGTGGGCGTGGCCTAGCCTGCTCGCTCGCGAGATCAACTGAGTGCTAACTCAACGTGTATGAGAGAGAGATGGAAGATGGTTCTCCAGTGACATACAAGTACTCCCACATTAAAAGCCCATTACTTCTTCCGAGTCTTGTTTTTGTGCGCGTGGTGGTGAAACTAATTTTGGTTAAGGCTCGTGTTATGATGGGTGAGGATCATTTAGGAATAGGATGGGGTTCTTAGTTGATTAGAAGATGAAAAGACCAAAGGGTGCCTTTGATGCTAAGTTTGTATTTTCCTTCTTATCTCAGGGTATGACGTAACTTACATGGGTGTAAGATTCTTTCGCTGTTAAATAAATCTCATGTATTGGGACTGGTTTTTCCAAAATGTTACTCTTATCTGTGATGGAAAGATAAATATATATGATACATACATACATGTATCGTATATATTATAATATAAATACATACATATATATGTGCACATTATATACATATACACACAATATGTATATATACATACATATATATATATATATATATATATATATATATATATATATATATATATATATATATATATATATATATATATATATATATATAATATATATACTGTATATATGTATAGGGTATAAAAGAAAGAGGCAAAAACTACATTAAATTAATGCTAATAATAATGCACTAAGATCTTGATGTGTGTGTGTGTTTGTGTGTGTGTGGAGAGAGAGAGAGAGAGAGAGAGAGAGAGAGAGAGAGAGAGAGAGAGAGAGAGAGAGAGAGAGAGAGAGAGAGGTTTCATTTTAAAATTGCCCTAAAATTATGGAGAGACAAACTTACGAGAGGCAATTTTAGGCTCATTTAGAAAGAAATCTACATCTCTTGAAAATATTTCCAAGCTCCTTTACACACAGACACAGACACACATGCACACACTCCCCCTAGCTACAATGACGCGCTCACACGTTGATTAAATAAAACGCTAGTGCAAAGATTGACATCTGACTGAGAATGAATAACCAAACTTATCTTGTCTGGTTCGCTAATTGGCAAGATGTAACTAGGCTTAACGAAGACCTTTATCTACACGTTCGGAATGTAAATATATAGATGTTATCACAGTATTTTAATCACGTCTAGGAAAATTTTTGCAAGTTTTTTTTTGTTGATGAAGAAAAAAGAAACGAACAACAGAGAAAATGTAGACGGAATGAAGAAAGCGTGGATTTGCATATTCGTTTCCTCTGGGTGTGACTTTTTGTATGTACTTGGTAGCACAAACGCTTACCTGTGTTTTGTATTTGTTTATGTACCTGGCTGTTTATTTACCTTATCAGGATAAACATACACACATACACACTATATATATATATATATATATATATATATATATATATATATATATATATATATATATATATATATATATATATATATATATAATATATAATATATAATCTGGCTGTTTATTTACCTTATCAGTTTAAACACACACACACATATATAAATTTATATATATATATATATATATATATATATATATATATATATATATATATATATATATATATATATATATATATATATATATATATATATATATATATATAAAACCCTCTACACGCTGGCTCTTAACCACATCAGTCACTAACCATCAGATTCATAATGCTCTGTTTAAGTTAACAAAAGTATGATGACATTTACCGTAAAAATTCAACCGGATTCCTCTCATAGCGAGACGAGTCTCTGTAAACGCGTGGCTTGTTAAAATGATCCATTCCCTCGCTTTCTATATTTTTCCGTTTTCTATACATTTTCTCCTTTTATGGTACTCAATCTTTGCAATTCAAATACCCGTGAAAAAAAATGGCACCATAGGCAATCGATTCTTCTAGTAATGGATTGGCCTGGAAATACCGAGCAACGTCACCAAAAACTGGAAGATTAGGCATGTTTTTCTGGCAAAAGGGATTGCTGGTGTTTCAGATACTGCCTTTTTTTCTTTATAGTGTGAGTGTGTGTTTTTTCTTAAATCGCTGGAAGGAAGTAAGGGTTGAATTGTAATCTCCTTCTGCAAATGCTTCGTTTGTTTATTGTCAAAATGGTAGTTAGTACTTATAATAGCAGTGATTTCAGGAACAGTAGTTTCATCTAATGAAATAGTTTTTGTACATAAATTTTGTTGCTGCTTAGCTATAGCTTACTAGAAATTTCATCAGTATAATTCTCTTTCCTACTCTTTGTTAGTGGATACATAATGTTTATCAAATACTTCAATAACATGTAGACTAATCAGAACAGCTTTTGGGTCAGAGATTTAATTAGCCATTGACTGGACAGTCTGTTAATTAGGCAATTAAGTCATTAATTAAACAACCAAGTTACTGATTAGACGTTCAAGTCCTTAATCTAGAAATAGAAATATTGATGAAATAATAAATCAATAAGTACCTTATTGGATAACGTTTATTGTTTTTACCAAGAACGACGAAATTAAAATAACACCAATCAATACAACTTACCATTACCAAACAATTTTTAAATGACATTTTCAAATTTACAATCCTTGCGAGAACCCGGAATTAGCGAGTGCCCATTGCCGTTTAATTACCTCCTTTATTAGGTGCTACGGCGACGAGACAGAGAGAGAGAGAGAGAGAGAGAGAGAGAGAGAGAGAGAGAGAGAGAGAGAGAGAGAGAGAGAGAGAAACAGGTAAATCCATCCGAAGACGTGAGGGTCCGAGTATCATGTCAAGTGGTTACCTGAAAAGAATTTATAATGTGCATCTGACCGACGATTGTTTTTTTTACATTTACGGCAACCTCTTGTAGTTAGGTATGATGACAGTGCAAAGGACTTATTGCATTTTAAATCAAAGGCTGTAAAATAACTTCAATTTTCTTTGATTCCGAGGTCAATGCCTTCATGGTGAATGGGGGACTAGGTTTTTTTTCTCAATTTATATGTATGTATGCATATATATATATATATATATATATATATATATATGTGTGTGTGTGTGTATATATATATACATAAATATATATATTATATATATATATATATATATATATATATATATATATATATATATATATATATATATATATATATATATATATATATATATATATATATATATAAATATACTACCTCCTGTAAGGAGGTTAGTATATTTACCCAAACAATCTACATAATTTACTTTTTCCCCCAAAACGAGAAAGGACACACTTGTCATAGTTCTCTAAATAATCTGCGTCATTTGCGCGTTCTTTCACACACACCAGGGCACTGTGAATTTCCTACAGTACAGATTAAGTATAATAGTAATTAATGAAGCAGTGAAAAAATATCAGACACAAATTTAGAATTCGATTTGCACCAAAATTCAATAAGCTCGTCTCCTGAATGAAGAAAATACTAAAAAAAATAGCAAGATACCGATTATTGGTTTTTACGTAACCATATAAACAGGCATGCAGAGAGAGAGAGAGAGAGAGAGAGAGAGAGAGAGAGAGAGAGAGAGAGAGAGAGAGAGAGAGAGAGAGAGAGAAATGTGCACCCAATCAAAGGCATACCCTACTGGGATTCTCCCAGTAAGTGATGCCTAACAAGCTTCTAAAACCAAGAGGTAGATGAACATCTCATGACAGACACTTTAAATCAAACTGATTTACCGGGCAGAAGTTACCATACACTCCCCCAAGCTCTTGTTAAAACCTCGTAAAATGAAGCTGGAACAACACAACTTACGATCCTGGAACGAAAGAATGAATTCCACGCCTCCGGAAAAATTGAGTTAAATCCCCACACGTTGGATACGCAAGGTCCTTGGTATCTGCAGGTGAATCAAGCTATCAATCAGCGTGGCTTATGGAAGCCGGAATTATTACGAGAGCTCGGAGCTCTGACAAGTGCGCTGGGTCTCATTACCTGGCCATTACTCGCTACTTCAATGAGCTCCAATTGGTGTCCTGATCCGAATTACTCGCGGAATCTACCTTGTTGCAGTCCTGAGGAAGGAGAAAACCTCTTTTTACCACTAATATCAGTGGCTTTTCCTTCGCACGATGTTTGCACGATAGAAGTGCTATGTCAGGACTACCTCGTAACAGCATCTACGAAATGAGAAACAGGATTATCTCACTTTTTATTTTTTATGCTCATCAGGTATATATATCTGCTTGGGCCATCAACACACGAGGTCGTTCATCAACGCTGGCGGAATCCTGGTTGATATACAGCAATGAACCGAGCCCTATATGCAAGGGTAAGGCCATAATTCAAAACACAATAACAGGGAAGACAGTCATTTAGTCACCCTTTTCCATTCTCCCTCATGGTTTTGCGAGAGGAGAAGAATCTTTGGCAGGGTAGCCTAATCGACCTTTGCTCCTTACACTCGTATTTGGAGCGATGTGTCAGCCATGTGTCAGCGTTTATTCGTGTGACTCGTGATGCCGCGATAAAGTAAAATCTATTTGTCAGTTAAATGTTTAGTTTTCTTACAATAAACTGACATAAAAAGAGATGACTGACATGTCAGAACAAATAAAAAAGGAAGAACAGTCAGTAGTACAAACCGGTTTCTTGGGAAGATGGGTAGTTGCAATGTGAGTTTGCTATGCAAAATCACAATCATACACACACACACACACACACACACACACACACACACACACATATATATATATATATATATATATATATATATATATATATATATATATATATATATATATATATACATACAATAGACACACACACACACACACACACACACACACATACATATATATATATATATATATATATATATATATATATATATATATATATATATATATATATATGTGTGTGTGTGTGTGTATGTGTGTGTGTGTGTGTGTGTGTGTGTATAATCATTTCATACCTCCTGCATACTAAACTCTTGTAATAAGACAAGGATTACTAAGTGTTTAAAGAAAGGCTTTTCAAGTGACGGATTTTTTTTATTCGAAACAGGATACACTGCAAAAACAAACAAAAAAATTCACGTTCACAATCCTCATTAAACAATGATGATGTAGTTAATAAGTTAAGTATACCTTAGTTTTACCAGACCACTGAGCTGATTAACAGCTCTCCTAGGGCTGGCCCGAAGGATTAGACTTATTTTACGTGGCTAAGAACCAATTGGTTACTTAGCAACGGGACCTACAGCTTATTACCTTCACTATCACATGACTCCGAAAAATCACTGTCAATGAGTTCATGTGGTATTAATGATCTGCTGTAGCAAGTGCCGTTAACTTACATCACACATATCACAAAAATGCTGAATACAAGCCAACGGCATATTGATAGTTCTAACCAGTGCTTCATATTGGTCAAAGAGCTGTGCTCCACTTCCGCTCGTCGACTGGTTTTCGAACCCTTTATGATACGTATGAGACAAACTGCCAACGTTTATGACATATTTAACTGTAGTGCGGACGCACACCCACACTGCAGTAAAACATATCATAAACACACGTTGGCAGCTTATCACATACATATCACAAACTGGTGGAAAACAAGTCAACAGCATAGGTGGAGAAGGAATCTTTAGCCAATGCTGTATAATTGTGTGAAGCAATGGTTATGACGATCAATAAGTTATCAACTAGTATTTAACATGTTTGTGTTGTGTGTTTAACAAACTGCCGACATGTTAATGGCATGTTTAACCGTAAGTGTGAACGCACGCTTAGAGAAAATTCTCCTGCAGTTGTGGTGGGTATTCTTCTAGACCCTGGTGGGTAAATTCTCTTTAGAGACTAATATTTATTCAAGAATTGTATGAATCACTGGTTATGACTATCATTAATTCATTAACTTGTATTCAACATGTTTCTGATATGCAATAAATTTCCGACGTGTTTATGAGATATTTTACTGTAAATGTGAACGCACGGTTAAAGAAAATTCTTCTGAAGTTCTCTTGGGCAGTCTTCACGACCCTGCTGGGCAAATTCTCTTTGGAGAATACAAATAGGCGTTTATGTGGCCGGTTTTAATGACGTGCCGAAGGACAGCGCGTTTTAATTGAAGGTTGTCAACGTTTTCAAATGACCAGGACCTCCCAGCGTCGGCAACGAACGCGCAAATGAGACAAAAGAGCCGGTTATTTTGGCGAGAATGCCGAGGGAAGATTGGTTACGGAACGACAGCTCGCTGGGTGATGGTTAAAAAGGCTGACAGAAAATACGAAAAGGATTGATATTCGCTCTGGAGAAAAATCCAAATACAGGGAGTTGGCTTTTTCAAGAATATACTGAAAGGTGTTTAATCTATGATGCACTAATCACCTAGAAATATTGTTGAACTCAAAAGATTTGTTGAATTACTTTTTTGTTTAACTTTTTGTATACTGTCAACCTTGAGGGTTCCCAACGTAACTAAAACCATTTTTGAATTTGGTCTGAGAATCGATCTACGTTTGGTTCAGAAACCAGTAAAAATAATATTAAGTAAACATTATAAATACCATGTCTTTATATACTATCAGTATGAGGCGTAGAAAATGCACAGGTCCCATTAAATTCCTAATGACTATATACACCGAATAAGCGTGTGTTTGAGAGAGAGAGAGAGAGAGAGAGAGAGAGAGAGAGAGAGAGAGAGAGAGAGAGAGAGAGAGAGAGAAGGCAATATTAGAATAACAGCTGATATCCCAACAGGAAGAAGAAGAAGAAGAAGAAGAAGAAGAAGAAGAAGAAGAGAGAGAGAGAGAGAATGGATG
>NC_089754.1:32084883-32107383 GCF_040412425.1 Macrobrachium rosenbergii | reverse complement strand
AGAGTACTTGAGAATAAAATATATATTTACAAATGAAACTGTAACTTTGAGAATGTAGAATCCAAGATCTCTAACCTAAAAGTAAACAACGAGCTCCATTTCGAGGACCATGAATCCAAGGAAGATTCTGAAGAAGAAGATCAGACACTTAACCTCAGACGCTTCGCGACTTCGAAAAACGTAAACACAACCCAAGATGACTTTATCCGCTTGACCTTCATGAGAACTGTCGGATAGGAAGATGTATACACGCGTGAACTGTGTATTACCGCTTCGCCTTACAGCATATAACACCGGGAACGCCAACGTCCGTAAATAAACAGGTTTTTAATGAGTAGTCGGCCGCGATCATGTGATGCACGTAGCAGTTTTCACTCCGTTTTTGTATTTTTTTCATAAGGGTTGGTTTACAATCATAGACACAGACTCATAGAAACATACTCGAGCAAATACACACACACACATATATACTTATGCATACATATATTATGTATACGGTGCTGATTGTATATGAATCATATATGATGTGATAAATAGTCATATATATATATATATATATATATATATATATATATATATATATATATATATATATATATATATATATATATATATATATATATATATATACACATACACCAGGTACTGAATGAAAATTGATGCAATAATGTGATACGGTGTAAACGACTTCCAATTCATATCCCTCTGTCTTTTCCTATTTTTCATTCTCTATCCTTTATCATCCATCATTTTCTCTCTCTCATAATCTCTTGTAATTACAATTCACTGACCCGATACAATCACGTCTGACATCAAATCAAAACTATGCCCATAGTTTTTGGGCTGAACAAAAGCATGAGCAGAAAGGATGAATGAAGGGAATACACCAAAACCTAAATTTCTCGTTCTTGCTTGGCTGAAGCAAGCAAAAAATATAAGAAACTTTTAAGAGAGCTTCTACTTCTGTCCCTGTGAGCACTTCAAGGCAAGACTAGGCTTTCACGACTGTATCATAACTTTTATCATGTTTCATAAAGTCTCAGCTTTGAGTGACATATGTAAACAACCTTCCATTGTAAGGACTTTTTATTTTTGTTTTACTCCATTACTCCATCTACTCAGCACTTAAAAAGTCTCTGTCTTACCCTGCCTTCTAAACCCTTCCAATCATACGCTGTTTCCACCATCCCATCCTATTCCATTTTCCTAATGGGACCAAAACTTATCTAAACACTTCAGTCCATCCTTTTACATGAGGTGAACTTTTTACAGTATCCTAAGTATACGTACTTGCCTTTTTAACCCTTCTCACTTTATATGGGCTATGCAAACGATTTTTATTTCAGAATGCATTCAGAAACAAAGTCTATATACACATTCAGTTATTTCTTTGTAAGACATTCTCCTCGTCTAAACTACTCTTGCTCTCTCCTTGCCTTACCAGTTCTGATACATACATACATACATACATACATACATACATACATACATACATACATGTGTATATATGCATGTGTATGTATCAGTTATTTAGTTATTGATCTTTTTATTTATTTATGAGTTTCCTAAACACCTCTTTGTTTGATGAGAAGTATATCAAGGAGGCATTACTCTTGATTTTCAGCAAGCAGTGTTAAGAAGTCGCTAGCCCCACGTCCCGCCCCAATCACGTTCAACGACGCCCAAGTATTTTTTGGTGGTCATCCACCCAAGAAGTGACCAGACCCAACGTTGCTCAACAGGAAACAGAATTTCAAGTGTGAATAAAGAACGATGATACAATAGAAAATGCAGTTTAAGAAAACCGTAATAAAAGAAATATTAGTGTGCAAAGATAAAAACAAAAGAATACATGATAATACAAACGAAGCCGATGGGGTTACAGAATAAAGAAAGAAACAGGTAAATAGAATAAACCTGTTTTTTTAGCAAGGTGGACCCCTAAGTGAATAATGCCCAGCTAATTTGCATGCTGGTCATACCTGTCTCGTACGCTAAGAGTGTTCTATAGTTGGTGCGATAGAAAAAAAAAGGGAAGCCTAGATTGGCTGAAATTATGCACAGACTGTCCTTTTGTGTAGAACTTTATGAAGGTACCGAGAAAAAATATATATATATATATATATATATATATATATATATACTGTATAATTATGTAAATATATATATAGTTTTTATAAATGTACACATATATATTTTTTCTAAAAGGACACGTGAGTCTTTCCCTGTATTCGATATAAAATTTTATGACGTTTAAATATTTCATTATTAGTAACAACAGAACAAAACATTTTTTCTTCTGTTTAATGTAAGTTTATCTAAACTCGCAGGTGAGTATTTCTTTGGTGCAGATAGAAGACAGCCTTAGCATGTATTAAATATAAGACTATCCCTGGAATCCAGAAAATATTTTTTGTTTTTAGATCAGAGACAAAAACAAGACTCTCGGTGTTACAGTTAATATACAGTTTTATGGCGTCAGTATATCAGAAGAAGAGATAAAGCCTTGGGTTAAATTTAATAATAGACTTTATGGATTGTAAAAACAAATTAGTTGGTATAAAAAATAACAATATTAGTTTGGATTTAATACGATATTATGGTACAGATATTATCTTACAATATCTTGTATAATTTATATTATAATATCTTATATAATATTATAATATAGATATAATCTTATCACATCTTATATAATACAGATATTATCTTATCCTGAGCAGAAAGGAGACAACACCATTCAATACAGTGAAATATATTGTTTTGAAAAGGATCTGTCATACCCTTATATAAACAACAGAATCTAATGAGAGGGATTTGTATAATGTGATCAACGCTCAATATTCCCTGGTAATCTCTCAGCTCTTTTCCAATTGGAAGCATGTCTCTATTACAGACACTTTGAAGCTTAAACTGTCAGTAAATGTGACACTTCCTTGGCCTCACCACATATTTCTATTCATAAAAATCACTCTTTCCTGGGAGGCGATATTCAAAAGAAAATGTTTTTTTAAACACGTTCCTTTGCTGTTGTAAAATACACGTTTATATTCATAAAAATCTCTATTCTTAGAGGCAATTTTCAAAGGAAAATGTTTTTTAATCACGTTCCTTTGCTGCTGGAATGGAACACAGAGTGTAGGCCAAAGACCAAGCATTGGGACCTATGAAGTCATTCTCGCTGGAAAGGAAATTGAGAGTAGAAAGGTCTGAAAGGTGTAACAGGAGGAAAACCTCGCAGTTGCACCATGAAACAATAGTTAGGAGAGGGTGGCTAGCAAGATGGAAGAAAGATAATATGAATGGGGGTACAGTAAAAGGAATGAAGGGAGTTACAGCTAGGTGCCGAAGGGACGCTGCAAAGAACCTTTAGTAATGCCTACAGTCCATCCCGCGAGGTGCACTGACGGCACTACCCCCATACGGGGGCCCTTGCTGTTGTAAAATCCACATATTTATATTAATAAAAATCTATTTTTAGAGGCAATATTCTAAGGAAAATGTGTTTTAAACAATCTTCCTTTGCTGTTGTAAAATACACACGTTTATATTCATAAAAACCTCTATTCTTTGAGGTGAATTCCTAAGGAAAATGTTTTTATTTTTTTTTTAAATACATACCTCCCACTAGGACGAGTTTAACCCCACGTCACAAAGCAAAACTGCCCTTAAAACTGAAATAAACCTCATATACCGAAGACTTTAAGCCGATTTCACGCTAAAAAGGACTTCTCTATAAGCGAGGAGAATTATTTCCCACTTCGAGGTTTGTAATCCGATTTCATCCCTCTTCAAAGGGTGTTAGATCCTTCGTCGCCTCTAGATGTAAGTCGCTTTTTTTGAGGGTCCTCGACGTTTGATGACAGTCTTGACTGTCAGAGGAGAAAATTATGCACAGTATTTATATATTTTTGGGGATGATATTCACGAAATTCTGACAATCGGTTTAGGATTGAGAATGGCATATGAGAGTAAAAAGTTATGTTTTGGCCAGGTTTAATGTTTACAGCATTCTATTTTTGGCAGGTGAAAGGATTAGAAGTTAGTGAGAAGAGGCGCTTCAATGAACCTGACGGTATTTAAGGGCATTTTAATTTAGCTTTCTTCTTAAGGATTAACAATTCCTTAGAAACTAATTAGAATTTTTCGTAGCACTACAGAATCTACAGATTGCTCAGCCAGCAGTTCAAATATCTATTCTCTCTCTCTCTCTCTCCTAAGAATTTATTGTAAATGCACAGAGGACAAGAAAGAAACGAAAGTGTAAAAGAGAGAAGAGAGAGAGAGAGAGAGAGAGAGAGAGAGAGAGAGAGAGAGAGAGAGAGAGAGAGAGAGAGAGAGAGAGAAACATAACAGTCACATCTCCCACCCACCACAAAAAATGAAACCAATTTCAAACACCTAAAATGTGTTAAAAACGTTCAAAGCAGCCTTCTGAAGATTGCGCGCATGATCTTCTCTCTATGAAGGAATAACCAACTGAAATACATTCGGAAATCTCCAGGAAAAATATCCACAAAAATGATTGAAGTTCAGTATAGCAATTTTATAAACCCTGGCCTTTAATAAAAGAAAAGAAGACCACGGAAAACATTTTTGTAACAGACTCTTCTGTAATTTCATATCCCCGATAAGCTAAACTTACAACGGGCAACGTTTTTAAAAAGAGGTGAGAGAGAAAACCACCTATTACCGTTAAAGCCAGGAAAATGTTTGGACGTTTATATTCCAAACGCTCTTATCGCGATATCAGACGCGTGCGCAGACGTACACTTTGTGCGCCTGTTCCGCTTAAACTAGAGTCCGGTGGGAGAGAGAGAGAGAGAGAGAGAGAGAGAGAGAGAGAGAGAGAGAGAGAGAGAGAGATTATTATTATTATTATGGAACAAGTCCACAGGGGCACTGACTTGGAACTCACGCCTCCAAAGAATATGGTGTTCATTTGAAAGTGACAGAAGGTAATAGGAAAAACAGAAAGGCGTGACTAGTCATTGGGAAAGAAAAAATATATTAACAAAATGACAAATAAACAGATAAAAATGTAAATAAATTAAAAATACAAGGATAATTGCTTTAGGGCAGCAATGCATTGCATCTTCCCTTGAACTTTTGAGGTTCTAATTGCACACACACAGAGAGAGAGAGAGAGAGAGAGAGAGAGAGAGAGAGAGAGAGAGAGAGAGAGAGAGAGCGAGAGAGAGAGAGCATCCACGGAATGTCCTACAATCCTGGAATGCTTAACGCAAACCTTGGCAGGGTCGAGAGGTCACCACATCCCGTCGTAACTGCATGCTTGTGTTTGCTTTATGGAAAGTCGCATTAGGACTGCCGCTGTTGCGAAATCCGTGGCACGAAACCCTAAACCCGAATTCTGTTTTATAGTCGTCCTCCTGAATGCAGGAGCGTCGATAGGGATCCATACTGGACGAGGATTCGATGTTAAAGGTACTGGAATGATCGAGAGAGGAATTTGCAGATGGCCTATTCCTGCACGCTCGAGACAGTTTAGGGTTTGCGAGTGCGTTCTGGGAATTTTCAATCTGTATGTGTGTGTGTGTGTGTGTGTGATCCGTAATTGAACGATGATGCATACATAAAAAGTGCTAGAATGGTAAACAGAAAGAATTTGTAAGCGTCTTTTTACAAATTCATTCAGTCTGTCCATCTCCATCTCGAATTCTGCGACGAATTTTGTCTGTCTGTCTGTTCTCTCTCCAATTTCTGTTTTACAAGTGGCCTCGGACTCTGCCGCGGAGTTTGTTTTCTCTTTAATTTGACGCTTTAGTAGCTTAAGCGTGTACGTTGATAGAACAAGGTACAAATCCTTCGAATTTTTTCGAATGGCTATTAATTTCGACCTGCATATCCCAGCGTGAACTATAACCTTTACATCGCTTACCTTATTTGCACCGGTATATTGCAAAATATACTTAAATTTTCTTTTTAAGTGAAGGTGAATAGAGAATGTGTAAGAAGCCATTACTGAGAAGTAAATAAAAATTAATAGTAATTTTAATTGATTTCCCATGTGTAAATTAACCCTTTGATAATGCTAAAGTTCTTCTGGGTTATGTATTCTGTTATTTATCACTATCCTTTTTCTTCTTCTCCTCCTCTCTCTCACTCTCTCTAATATAACTGTATTGCTAGTTACTTGAGTCTCTCTCTCTCTCTCTCTCTCTCTCTCTTTTCTCTCTCATAAAATTGCATTGCTTACTGTTTGAGTCTCTCTCTCTCTTTCTAATATAACCGTATTGATAATTGCTTGGGTGTCGCTCTCTCTCTAATATAACTGTATTGCTAATTGCTTGTCTCTCTCTCTCTATCTCTCATTCTAAAATACGTGTATTGCTGACTGTTTGGTCTAATAAACAGGATCTTTCATTTGCAATCTCCATTTTCTTCCAAATGCCGCCTAACTGGAAAGCTTCCAGTTTCCAGCCTTTCCTGTGTCAATTTTACAGACATGGCGACGAGGCTAGCTCTATATGGCTCTATGAAATTTTAGGGCCTCATGACTTTCTACACGAGAGATTCTTATACCCTGCATCTTTCTCAATGTTCAGGTGTCAGTGTTTCATCCAAATTCTTAGCTCTGTCGCTTCGTTGTCTCTCAACCCAAGTTTCTAATGAGTCTTTGTATTTGAACCTTTCAAAGATGGTATCTGATTTTGTGATTCCAGTGAGTGGATGTGTCACATAATTCTGAATAGCAATTAGTCTGTTTATGAGAGGCTCTTATGTAAAGTTTAATATACATTTGTGTATATATATATATATATATATATATATATATATATATATATATATATATATATATATATATATATATATATATATATATATATATATATATATATATATATAGCTACTCCTAAGGTATCGTGAACTAAATATTACACCATTTTTGGTGCTTTATATATACATATATACTGTATATATTTATATATATATATATATATATATATATATATATATATATATATATATATATATATATATATATATATATATATATATATATATATATATAATAAACTGCAAAAAGGAATATGAAAAAATGAATAAAAATATGTGATCTATATAACTCACTGATATTCCTCTGGATAAATTCTTCCCAGCCAAAAAAATAGGGATAAGAGATTAACACTAAATATATCGCAAGCCTCACTCATTCTCAGTGAATGCATTTATGATGTTTGAACTATAGCCTCACAAGAGGATAATAAAGAGAACCTTAGAGTGTTTACTATACGGTTACAAAGTGCCTGTTCACGCCTCCTTCAAGGTCTACTGAGCTCTAACTTGAATAACAAATAAAAAAGAAAAGAAAAACACTTTCAAGGCTAAACACTTGCATGCAAGTCATTGCATACACTTTGGTTGACCGTCCTGGAAATGACGTGTGCAAGGACCAATTTGAAATAGGATAAACAAATGGTAGTTTTCTCGCATTTACAGGCTCGAGAAGAAGAAGAAGAAGAAGAAGAAGAAGAAGAAGAAGAAGAAGAAGAAGAAGAAGAAGAAGAAGAAGAAGCAATTTGAAATAGGATAAACAAATGGTAGTTTTCTCTCATTTACAGGCTCAAGAAGAAGAAGAAGAAGAAGAAAGAGGAGGAGGAGGAGGAGGAGGAGGAGGAGGAGGAGGAGGAGGAGGAAGAGGAAGAGGAAGAGGAAGAGGAAGAGGAAGAGGAAGAGGAGGAGGAGGAGGAGGAGGAGGAGGAGGAGGAGGAACGTGAGATAAATTCTTTCCAGAGGTGATTTCCATACCTGTGGCGCCTCGCCTTCGGAATGGGGAGCCAAAAATTTGCCAAATTTTTCTCATGAGAGAGAGAGAGAGAGAGAGAGAGAGAGAGAGAGAGAGAGAGAGAGAGAGAGAGAGAGACTATCCTAATGTGCTTGTTTGCTTGTTTGTTTGTTAGTGAGATTGGGTTCATGTTTAATAAACTTATTCATTTCAAATCGAGGACACCGCAGCTTAGCATTAATTGCCTAAACAAGACACAAATGATGGATTTTCATTTACGAGAGCAAAAAGCTTTTAAATGAGGCAAGCCATCCACTAGCATCTGCTATCTCAACCCTCATCTAACTAAATTTTAACCCTAAAAGTGTTTTCATTTATAGTCAGAAAAGATTCTAATTTCCTTGTTTTGTTCGGGCCTGGGCTACATAAGGGCACTAGGTTTCTTGCCTAATTAGCTCCTGCACTGAGGAAATAATTACCTTTTTCTGTATTGGCTGCTGTTCCGTTATTCCCTGCGAAATTTGGGCCTCAGAACTGGTTCAGTTGTCTTAATGTTTACTTGCTAATTCATTAAATTTCCAGCCCTTTATTGGTAGTAAGAATCTTCAAATGATTACAAATTCCAGCCCAGAAAGCTGCGAAGTCCTTAGCTATGTCTAGAAATAAACTTATTATAAGCATTTAAATTCATTAGTATAAACATTAAAATTTCATTACTGACCAATGAGACATTCAGTAACGTCAACATTTTTAGATATCTATTCCCCTAAAGCTGATGAGACGACTTAAGCTGACATAATCACTTGAAGCCCGACTCAAAAAAGCGAACCTTTGAAGAGGCAACTCCTAACTAAGGCATCCAAACGGGTTTTCGACAGTACTACTGACATCAGTACTGCTGATATTTTCTGCTGCCACAGGGATGATTTTGACCCACTGTATAATCTTCGATTCTGGGCAGACCCAATCACTGTTTTTTTAACCCTCATTACGGTCTTCTTTAGCAGACCACACGCAAATCTGACCGTATCCTCAAATGCAGGGGATTCTTTGATAAGCAGCCTCTACCATACCGTCGAGGCATGGAATGTACTGTAGAAGCGAACCCCGGTCTTTTAAATTAAACTTGGCAGAATAGAATAGAATATAGAATTCAGGCGAAACCCAAGCGCTGGGACCTGAGGTCATTCAGCGCTGAAACTGAAATTGACAGTTAATAGGTTTGGAAGGTGTAACAGGAGGAAACCCTCGCAGTTGCACTATGAAACAATTGTTAGGGGAGGGTGGAAGGTAAGATGGAAGAAAGAGAATATGAACGGGGGTACGGCAAAAAGAATGAAATGGGTTGCAGCTAGGGGCCGAAGGGACGCTGCAAAGACCCTTAAGTAATGCCTACGGTGCACCACATGAGGTACACTGACGCCACTAACCCCCTACGGGGATTAAACTTGGCGGGTCAGAAGGGAAAAGAAAATTGCTGACTATTAAGAAGAGCCTTGACTGATTGATTTATTGCGCTATACTCTGTCGTTACACGGACCAAAGTCGCTGTTACCGAAAGCAAATAATGACGAGAGATAGATGGACAGAGAGAGAAAATTGCCATGCTGAATCTATGAGTAGACATGCGTTATTACTTCATTAGAGAGAGAGAGAGAGAGAGAGAGAGAGAGAGAGAGAGAGAGAGAAACTCTGAACACCAGATAATGCTCAGGTGATCTATGGCAAAAGGAAAGCATTTTCTACAAGTTAAAATAGAAAGCTACATTTGTGTTAGTGAAGTTACATGTTACAATTATAAGCATCAAAGAATCCTAAACATCAACATTTTGAAAAGCTACATATTGATCTGGTTATTGAAAACGATAAATATTTAAAAACCCTCTCTCTCTCTTTCTCAGTTTCCTAGCAAATTATCATCTGTTTACTCGAATTCACTCGCATGACAACTTCATGTCTAAATGTAACAAATGTTTGTTCATAGGTATACAAGAGCATTGCACATATTACTATACACGCACGTCATAACTATAATAAGATGAAACAATAATGTATTTCGCATTACGGTATACTTATATGCAAATGAGCATGGAAAAGTATATACACCTGCATATACACGTTTACGTAATTTTACTTCCTTTCAGAATAATTTTCCAAAACATTCTTTTAAAGCTCGATTGCCTAGTTGTTTGTTGACTACACTGATGTCTATTCTTATCTCGGTATCTCTCTCCTTTGCAATGGCTCATTAAGCAAGATTCTCTCTCTCTCTCCCTGAGAAAATTTTCATTTTCACTACAAGTACCCTCCGTTCTTATCTCAGAATCTCCTACACGTAAATGAGCATAATATGACCGTCTCTCTCTCTCTCTCTCTCTCTCTCTCTCTCTCTCTCTCTCTCTCTCTCTCTTACCTCTACCTTTCTTACTCTTATCTCGGTGTTTGTTCCTTGCAATTACGTGCTTTGCAATCTCTCTCTCTCTCTCTCTCTCTCTCTCTCTCTCTCTCTGTGCTAAAACGATCATGCTGTTTATCCACGATATTCGTGTTCAACGTTGGGTGTCCGATTTTCAGGATAATCCTTGCATTGTCTGCTATTTTTCTTCATTTTTCTTTTTGTTTTACTTCTCAATCCCATGTGTGTGTGTGTGTGTGTGTGTGTGTGAGAGAGAGAGAGAGAGAGAGAGAGAGAGAGAGAGAGAGAGAGAGAGAGAGAGTTAATATGTTAGGGGGTCATGTCGTGTAGGGAGAATGGGAGAGATATTTTCATGAAAAATCATATAGCTCGGAAGTCTTGGGAGGAAAAAAGTAATAGTTTGATGGATAAGAAGAGGTGATAGAATAAAAGGTTCTTAATGTTCCAAGAGAGGACTAAAGCCATTTAGACCTTAACCAAGAGAGAAAAACTCATTTGTCTTCTATTAAAAGTAGGAAACCGGGCGCCAGGTCGACTGTCATGAGTCGCAATATTGGAATAAGAAGATAGAGAAGCAAAAAGAATTATCTCACATCATTGCCATAATCAAAATGAGAGGGCCTCGACGAGGTAGTCTTTACACAATGGGAGTGAAACCATTCATCAGCTATTCATAAAAATTTATATGTTCATCGGTCAAGAGGACCAGAAAGAATGCGGACACGGGCTATTGAAATTAACCTGGTGCAGGTACCTGGATGGTTCGGTTTTCAGGTGCGCCGAACCATGGCATTATGGATGGGTTACAGTAGCTCCTGTATTTTCGTTTGTCTCGTTCCTGTCATTACGTAAAGTATATCTTTGGTAGTCTATATTATAAGTATTTACGCGCGCGCACACACACACACATATATATATATATACTGTATATATATATATATATATATATATATATATATATATATATATATATATATATATATATATATATATATATATATATATATATATATATATATATATATATATATATATATATATATATCACACATTACCACGGGTGAAAAATAAGAGACGGGGTGTAGATCCTGACCGGTTTCAACTTTATTTTCAAGCCAATCTACACACACACACACACACACACACACACACACACGCATACACACATGGGTTCTTGCTTGTCACTTTTACTTTTCATAAGCAGTATTTCAACAGAGACCTTTCACATTCACAACTGATCCTTGATTCCCTTTGCCTTCCGAGAGCAACCAGATTAGCTGAACAGCAGCATCAATATGCTGTAAATGTGCCTCGCTGTCGAACTTCTCAGTTCCAGAGGTCCTTTATTCCTCACACCGTTGGACTGTGGAACAGCCTCCTTGCTGAGGATGTCGTGCAGTTGGAACTTCAGAAGTTCAAGCGAAAATGCAATGCATTACTACCCTAATGCTATTCTCCTTCCTTGCATTTTAACACATTTTATCTATTTATTTTATTAATTTATTTTTTCTTTTTTAATAAGCGGGATCTCTACTTTATGTATTTTCCTTTACCACCTCTTACTTCTTAATGAACACCATATTCTTTGGGAGCTTGAATTTCAAGTCAATGGCCCCTGTGGGGTTGTTCCATATGAATAGGTTTCATCTTATGAATAATATATATACATACATACATACACACACAAATACATATATATATATATATATATAATACATATATATATATATTATAATACATATATATATAATACATGTATATATATTTATATATACATACACTTAAATCCTCCATATAGAAGCAAGAATCATGAACTGATCTGCTGATCCACCATTTAATTCATCATCAGGTCTCATGATAAAATCATTCCATTTTCCGGGTTTAATTTTTTCTTCCTTTTGAGAAGAAAGGTTTCCATCAACTTGGAAGAGTAGTGAAGTAACACCTCTTGCACTGTTCTATTATTCGAGAAAAAAACTGATCCTTTTTTATGTTCCCATCTATGGAAAAAAAACCTTAACCCAGCGAGGCACAGTATGTATATTTCTTTTTTAGATGCAAACCTATCATCTACCACAGATCCTTTATTGTAATATATGGAATCCTGCCACTTTACGTGTTTAAATATTTTCTTATAGTAAAATCCGCATCACCTAGAAATAGTATCTTATTGACACTTCCATTCTCATATTCTGTTACAGCAATCGAGCAACGTTCAAGATAAGTTAGCCTTCCCTTTCCATAAGTAAAAAAAAAAAAAAAAATAAGGATTCGCCTCAAGCGATGCACAGGCCTGTCCTTGATTGCGAGACCATGAAAGGTGGGATTGAATTCCACTGAGTTCCACGCACGAAATCAAAAGAGAATGAAAACACGATTGTGTTAGGGTATGGAAGAAAATGAAAACACGATTGTGTTAGGATATGAAAGAAAATGAAAACACGATTGCGTTAGGGTATGAAAGAGAACGAAAACATGATTGAGTTAGGGTATGGAAGAGAATGAAAACACGATTGTGTTAGGGTGTGGAAGAGAATGAAAACACGATTGTATTACGGCATGAAAGAGAATGAAAACACGATTGTGTTAGGGTATGGAAGAGAATGAAAACACGATTGTATTAGGGCATGAAAGAGAATGAAAACACGATTGTGTTAGGGTGTAGAAGGAAATGAAAACACGATTGTGTTAGGGTATGAAAAAATGAAAACATGATTGTGTTAGGGTATGGAAGACAATGAAAACATGATTGTGTTAAGGTATGGAAGAGAATGAAAACATGATTGTGTTAGGGTATGGAAGAGAATGAAAACATGATTGTGTTAGGGTATGGAAGAGAATGAAAACATGATTGTGTTTGGGTATGAAAGAGAATGAAAACACGATTGTGTTAGGGTATGGAAGAGAATGAAAACACGATTGTGTTAGGGTATGGAAGAGAATGAAAACATGATTGTGTTTGGAAGAGAATGAAAGCACGATTGTGTTAGGGTATGGAAGAGAATGAAAGCACGCTTGTGTTAGGGTATGGAAGAGAATGAAAACATGATTGTGTTTGGAAGAGAATGAAAGCACGATTGTGTTAGGGTATGGAAGAGAATGAAAGCACGCTTGTGTTAGGGTATGGAAGAGAATGAAAACATGATTGTGTTTGGAAGAGAATGAAAGCACGATTGTGTTAGGGTATGGAAGAGAATGAAAACATGATTGTGTTAGGATATGGAAGAGAATAGCAACTTGTATCTGTTGTGACTGGATTTCATTGAAGTTCGTACTGTCAAAATCGAAAATATCATAAATGAAATTATGGTTCACTAAGTAACAAATATACATAATGCATAAGAAAATGGATAACAAATAAGCATATGGAAGTGAATAACTGTTTTTATCTGTTACGACTGGATTTCACTGAGGTTCGTACTTTCGAATTCGAAAATAATGTCAAGGATATACTTCATTAAATGACAAATATAGATAAACACATAAGAAAATGGACAACAAATAAGTGTATGGAAGTCAATGACAGCTTTTATCTATTGTGAGTGAAATTCATTAAGTTTCGTACTGTAAAAATCGAAAATATTCTAAAAGAAATGATAATCCATTGAACAACAAACAAAGAAAAACATACGAAAATAGATAACAAACGAAGTCTGACAGAAATTCATGGCTAAATTCCATCAAGATTCAAATCATTCACAATAGAAACCAGATAAACGTCAATTATCAATGCTTAACCAATCAAAAAACTACCAGTACCTCAATTAAAAACAAGCAAACGCATCCAACCAATGTTTTTTTTTTCTTGAAAAATAAAAAAAAGCAAAATAAAAAAAATCGTTCCAACCTCCTCTTGCAGAGTATCCAATGACGCCTGGACAACCTTTCCCGAGATTAGGATCGAAAGTGGCAAACAGCGCTGTTAATCCTCGTTGATTCATTAATTAGCAACGATCAAGTAACGCACCGTCCTTGTTTACCCTTGAATGCCTTTTTTTAATGTTTTTGTGAGTTTTTTCTTATTAAAAAAAAAAAACTTAACAAAAAACTAGACTTATATGCAAGTTCAAATACCATTTATTAAGATTATTTACCCAAACCGTAAAAAATAAGGGTATTATAAGAGAGGGTCGAGAGGGCACGTTTCCATCCTAGGGACGTTACGTTTCACCCTGAAGTTCGGACCAAGGTACTTCCCCTCTGCAAACTCGCTGAGGATGAGGGGGGGGAGGGGTCTGAACGGCAGCACGTCTTTGTTACACACAGAAGAAAATAAATGGACGAATATTGCGTGTGATTAATATAGGTTAATACAGACTGGCGTCGCGAGGACAGTGGTGATCGGAGGTTGAATCTGTTCAGGCAAAGAATTATGTGAATATAGATGTTGAGTTAATGACACATGCGAAAGATCTTTAGCTTTCAGATGGTGAATTTAAATAAAACGGTCAAATCCGCGACTATAAAATAACTTACTTATCAGAATAGGCTGCTGGACCACGTATGAAAATTATTATTATTATTATTATTATTAGTCAGAAGATGAACCCTGTTCATATGGAACAACTCCACCAAAGGGGCCACTGACTTGAAATTCAAGCTTCCAAAGAATATGATGGTGTTCACTTGAAAGAATAACAGTAGGTAATAGGAGATACAGAAAGAAGAGACCAGTTATTGGGAAAGAAAAAATAAGTTAACAAATTAATAAATAAGCAGGTAAAAATATAAGTATCTTATAAAATACAAGGTGAATTGCTTAAGGGTAGCAGTGCATTTCAACTTCGCTTGAACTTTTGAGGTTCCAACTGCATAACATCGAAAAAAACAACGAGACTCCGACAAAATCGCCATCTTGAAGAACGTCAGCAATTCACATACAATCCTACCGTGGAATCAAAAGCCATCCAAAACTAACTCACAGCAAAGAAACAAGAGAGGCAAAAAGTGTTCTATTTATCCTGTCTTCAATCAACTGCAAGTTGATACGGTTGACAAAAAATAAGAGAGAACAAAAAAAAAAAAGACTTCTTGGGTAGCATGTTGATTCTAAAACTAACTAATTTAAAAGAAACAAGAGGAAAAATAGTGTTTTATTCGTCCTATCTTCAATCAACTGCATGTCGATACGACTGACAAAAAATAATAGAAAAAGACTCCTTGGGTAGTATGTAGATTCCAAGATTGTCAAATAAGTAGCATCTTCTCAAAAAGGACCCATTCCACGTATCCTCTGGGTTCCTGTCAATCAAACCAGGGTACGAACAACTGCATACGTATGTATCTTCTAGGCGTATCACGCAATCCTCTGACGATACGTTCTGGTAATGAATTGGTCAACTTAATGCATACGTATCCACGAGACGCCCATCGATCATAGCCGGCCGGAATCTGGTCGAAGCTACGCTAACCATAGCTTTTGCGACGCCGGTGACGATACCCTGAGTCTACGTGGGCGGTATAAACTCAGCCTACCATCCGAATTAACCGGAATCGTGGGAAATTACCATTTTCGTCCGTCTTCTTGGGATGTAATCTGTGGCAGATTATACTGTCTCCGGGTAAGGTTAGGTAAGGTAAGGGTAAGGTCCCTCTGAATATATTGGTATTAGTTTTTTTTCGTTTTTTTTTTTTATTATTTTTTTTATACCATTCGTAAGGTGGTTATGTTTTCGCTCGTTTTTGGGTCGTATGCTTTTGCGTGTGTTTTCATAGGGCAAAATAAAAAGCAGCATATAAAATTTGGTTAAAATCTGTACACTGGTTAATTGGATAACTTTGTGAAGAGTAATTTTTAAGGAAAATCGACTCATACTTCTAGATTTGGTACCACAGAAATCATCTCAGCCATTATTCATTAACAGTAGCTTATTAATTTTCGAAATTTTTGTAATTAACAGCTCTTACTTTTATACTAGTGAAGACTGAATCATTTAAAGCAGTGCTCGTATGTGTACAAAAGCAAGTTATATAAACCAAATTACATATACCCAATTATATATATATATATATATATATATATATATATATATATATATATATATATATATATATATATATATATATATATATATATATATATATATATATATATATATATATATATATATATATATATATATTATATATAGTGTATATACCAGAGTGACATTTCAAACGGACATAAAGACAGGTAGAGAAGAGTAGAAACTATTAGAAGGAGGAGGAGGAAAAATGAATAAACAGGTTTCCTCACCTCACCTATGACCGAGGTTGGGTGTGTCATTAAGAATTTTTGTATTTTTTTTTTTTTTTTGCATGCGGTTGGGCTCATACCTGTGCCATTTCTCAATATAAAACTGGTAAGCTTATAATTATGTCGTTATTAGGATCAGACTAAGTACATCCCTTAGAACATGTACGTTTTACGTATTTCTTTCGAAATTAATGATTCAAGTTTGTTCATCTAATGTTAACGAAGTATAATGGGATAAATATAGTGAGATGTGCATCTGTGATATATATATATATATATATATATATATATATATATATATATATATATATATATATATATATATATATATATATATATATATATATATATATATATATATATATATATATATATATATATATATATATATATATATATATATATATATATATATATATATATATATAGTCTTCCCTTCTCTAATTAATAGAAAAGAGCATACGCAAAATCTACAGACAAATCAACTGTTTTTAAGGAAAAGACAAGAGAAAAATAAGACTTATTTACTGCTATTTTGGGGGAGACTGAAAAAAGAATTTGAGGACATCTACTCTTGTGTTAGAAGAAAAAACTGAAGGAATGGAGGAAATAAGACGATAACTAATGTTATCAAATAAAGCTAAAGATTCATCTTCTGTTGCTTATCGATAAAAAAATAAAGTGAAGCTATGACATTTATTGTTATACAGTGAAAAATGCTCAAATAGTTATTTATTGTTATTAGAGAAAAAACTCTTAAATCACAGGTACTTTTATTTAAAAAATAAATAAATACACATCAACTACTATCTATGGAGAAATCTTCATACATTAAAATAAGAAATTATGACATCTATTGCAATTCACTGAGAAATAATAAGAGATGAAGGTATCTAATATTAAATAAAGACAATACAATTAAAAAAAGCGAAGACACAACCACTATTGTTTAGCAAAAAATTAAATACACATCAGGTGCTATTTCTAGAAATTGCTTTAGACATTAAAAAATACGCTATACCACTTACTGCAATAAAGTGAATAATAATAAAAAGTGACGGTATCTCTTGTTAAATAGAGACAACAAAATGAAAAAATAAGATCCTAAGGCACAACAACTATTATTTAGAAAATAAAAATGAAATACGCATCAGCTGCTATCTACGGACCAATCTTGAGACAATATCTTAATCAAAGGGTTATGGACGACTTATCTCACTCCGCAAAGGGAGCAATTACTTCTACGGTGGAAGGAAAAAGTATGAGCGACTGATCAGACAATTAGCGCTGATACCTGTTCTTAGGCGACGTCAAGTGCATTATTATACCTGGACGGTGATGAAGTTTTACATCTCTCTCTCTCTCTCTCTTTGGTGGAGCTATACAAATTTCTTCATTCTCCTTCTGAGATAATATCTTGGCCTGCTCTCTCTCTATATATATAATATATATATATATAATATATATATATATATATATATATATATATATATATATATATATATACATATATATAAATATAGCTCAAAATATACCTATCTGTTGTATAGCTTTCAAAATATCTTCATTTTACATATACATACCCATGAGAAAATGCCTATCTGTTGTGGAGCCTTCAAAATATCTTCATTTTTCGCCATGAGAAAATACCTCTCTCCTCTCTCTCTCTCTCTCTCTCTTCGTTGCGTAACGCAGACATGTAATGAAGACGCTAGCGCATGCGCCCTTCCACCGAAACATCTTGGCGCCCGATAAGTTTTTTTTTTGACGTCTTCTTCTTCTTCGTCTGAAGTAATTGCTGCCCGTCGAAGGAAATAATGACCAGGTGATATTGGACAGATTAGGTAACTAGACCATGGCAAGGTGCCCCTTCTTCCATGTTGCCTTTTCGGTAAAGTGCAACTTATAATTCAAGAAGTTTTCCCGGTAGCACCTGTTCTTTTATTGTTACTATTATCATTATTTTATAATAAACACTAATACTGCTACTATATTATTATTACTACTGAAGGTGCTGTTACTATTATCGGGTTGTGAAGAAACTACCTATTCATATATGTCAGTTGTTATAGCTCTTAAGTCATTAACACGGGTACCTAATTTTTTTCACCAATGAAGGGAAAATATCTGTATAGCATCCTACTATGGATCACAGTGTAAATATTTTATTAACTAATCTATACTCCAAGTTTTACGTAAATTTAAGCAATAAGGTTTTTGAATAAGTAAATAAACAAATAAATAGATAAATACTATAAACCATCCTACTTTAGATAATAGCTAAAATAGTTTCTAAGTCAATCTTTACTCCAAGTTTCTTGTTGAGTTAAGCAATAAGGTTTAAAAAATACATAAGTAAATATATTCTACAAATAAATTAATAAAACAGAACCTTCCTTGTGTATTACCGATTTCCACTTGATAAATATGAGAAGAGTTTGCTTATCTAGCTCTGTGAAACCCTTGAGAGAACGACTCTCTTCTTGAGGCCAGAGAAGCAGTGACTGAAGTAATATTTGCAAAAAAGTGATTTCATTTAGCGGGTTAGGAAAGCGATGTATGTATTTTATGAATATTCTATGTATATCATGTATATAATAGAAACTGTCTGAAATCTGATTTTTAGAACATGGAACATTACGACAGAAACTGGGAAGATTTGTTATGCTATTCCTTTTACCGAGGACTTACATGATCTTAATTTTTCTTCATGGCAAATCTAAATATTTTACTGTTAGTGATTTTAGTGATGTCGAAATAATTACTGCAAAACCCAAGTTTTCATATGAAAAGCCCCTTTTATTGATTTATTTTCTTATTTATATCTGTTAGCATGCACTCTGAACATGCTCTGCAATATTAGTATATTTTAGTTTTTTACTCTTTTGTTTATTTCTCTCTTCTTCTGCTTATCTATTTCCATAGAGCAGTGATCTTCAACCACAGAACTCCGACTTAGACCAGAAATAAAACGAAACGGGTCTTCAGCAATGTTACGCAGCTAGCCAAGAACACCGATAAGGAACATAACCCCTTATCAATATAATTGCACCATTTCCATCTCTGCGAAGACGTACATAGCAGGACTAAAAGTCTATGTATGTGTGTGTGTGTGTGAGAGAGAGAGTGTCAGTCTTTGTGTGTGTTTGTGAGAGAGTGTCAGGGTCTGTGTGTGTGTGTTTGTGGGAGTGTCAGTGTGTATGTGTGTTTGTGAGAGTGTCAGGGTCTGTGTGTGTGTTTTTGTGAGAGTGTCAGTGTCCGTATGTGTGTTTGTGGGAGTGTCAGTGTGTGTGTTTGTAAGAAAGTGTGTCTGTCTGTGTGTGTTTGTGAGTGTCAGCGTATGTGGGTGTGTGCGGGTGTGTATGGGTGTGTGAGAGTGTCATTGTGCGTGCGTGTGACGGACAACCGGTCGCTCGTCCGCTGTTCCATACCAGGGGAACCTCCGAATTTTTTCTCTTCGGATAATGGATCCCGAATTTGCATCTGCCTTTTACGTTCAGGTTGCCTTTTACGTTCTTGTTGCTGTTGCTCTGTGTTGCAAAGAGTTGCACAGACCATTAGGAGGAATTCAGGTTTATTTTGAGAAATGATAATAAACCTAGGAATCCGTCAGCCAGTCTCTGCTTATGGGAAATAAAAAAAAAATGCAATTGCATTGTTAGGATATTTTATTCACTGCTCAAGGATGTTAGATATGACGGTTGAAGGAGCCGAAGAGAATAAATCTATTGTTTGTTTTAAACAGTTTGTCGTCGTCGTCGTACGTGCGTGTGTGTGTGTGTGTGTATATATATATGTGTGTGTGTGTGTGTGTGTGTGTGAGAGAGGGATAACACTAAAATCATAGATTAACAACGTTGTTATTATTATTATTATTATTATTATTATTATTATTATTATTATTAGTCTTCCTTTTGTTCCTATAGGTCTACGCTGGAGAGGGCCACCGAGCCGTTTCGTCTTAAGGTAGTCTCATTTAGCTTCTGAGCCCAGAGTATGGTCTCCGTCCAATGTAGGGATTTATTCTTTATGTTTCTTTTAAAAATTAACACTTGATTACTAAGCAATAACACCTGGAATAACTTCTGAAAAAGAAGCCCCAATTTCTTGACTAATCACAGCAGTATTTATCAAACCTAACCTCAGCAAGTCGCAAATAATGAAACGAGGTAAATGAGTGTGTGGTTTTTGGCATACCCTTTGAGATCTTCACTAATATCCACACTAATTACCGAGGGCAATTAGATAGCAAGTACGCCGGTATAATGAAGCAATCTATATACGACTGAATTGAGAGTCTGCAAGAGGTTCTATGACCAAATACGGAAGGTTTCATTTGATGAGAGCTGCTGTTAATTACTCCGATGAGTAACGCAATCTCCCCAGCGTTGGTTTTGACAGGCGGTAGTCGCTGGAGTCGATGATTATAATCTAATTAATGAGAGCAAGCGTACTCTCTTCATTAAGTTCTCTTCATTTAGGTTTTTCGGTTGGTGTTTCAAGTTTTCGTTTCTTATTCCGCGTTACGGGAAGTGAGTTTAGTTTCCGTTTATTATTTTGCAAGCAAATTTCACCGTAGTTCGTTTCGAGCTGACATCTTTCAACTTCACCTCTTTTTCTGATTTCTTTTGGATGAAATTATCCTTCTTTTCTTGCTTGTTTTTTCATGACAAATTCTTTTTTTGTCATTTTTTTGTTTGCCTTTCTTTTTAAGTTTTCTGAAAAAAAAAAAAAACTATTTTGCCGGCTTTGTCTGTCCGTCCGCACTTTTTTCTGTCAGCACTTTTTCTGCCCGCCCTCAGATCTTAAAACTATTGAGACTAAAGGGCTGAAAACTGATATGTTGATCATCCACCCTCCAATTATCAAACATACCAAATTGTAGCCCCCTAGCCTCAGCAATTTTTATTTTATTTAAGGTTAAAGTTAGCCATAATCGTGCTTCTGGCAACGATAACGGATATGCCGCCAACGGGCCGTGGTTAAAGCTTCATAGGCCGCGGCTCATACTATACAGAATTACACCGAGACCACCGAAAGATAAGATCTATTTTCGGTGGCCTTGATTATACGTGTAGCGGCTGTACACAAAACTCGATTGCGCCGAAGAAACTTCGACGCATATTTTACGTGTTTCTTCTGATTCGGATCTGGTTAGGTAAGGTCATTGTTACCCGTCAAATTAACCTTGACTTCGAAAAAGAAATTTCACGATTTAAGATCACTTAAGAAGGTGAATATTTAGAATTACCTGTTAAATTGTCTGATTGTCCGACGAGTCCTTTGGCAGGTGTGAAGGATGTGAAGGATATTATCACGGCTGGCGGGAATTCGTTCCTGCAGGATTCTTTCTCTCACCGTCATCTGCCTCTTGCCACGTCCTTTTATGGCGCAAGTACAAATTTATCTAGTTTTTGCTGGTACAAAGAGGAAGGGGACATCTGTTTAAATAAATAAATAAATATATATATATATATATATATATATATATATATATATATATATATATATATATATATATATATGTGTGTGTGTGTGTGTGTGTGTGTATACACACACAAATGTACGTATGTACACATACATATATATATATATATATATATATATATATATATATATATATGTATGTGTGTGTGTGTGTGTGTGTGTGTGTGTATGTATGCATTCCAGTTCAGGATGTCATCTGTATCCAGCACGCTTAAGCGATGGCTGTTACATTACGGATGGCTGAAGAGGGATCAGGGCTTCTGTGGACAAGAGATCTGTCCTCTAACGATATCATAATTTCCAGGGATTTTAGGATGCATGACTTTAGAAGCTTGTTGTCAAGCTTCCAATCTTTTCATAATAAAATTCTTTCTGTTATTAAAACAGTAATCAACCCTTAAACCTGATTTAAACTACAACCACACCATTGCTTACGAATGACTCACTTTTCTTAAATATGTTTTTTTTCAAGGTTGCCTTTTAATGCTTTTCACAACAGGTTCCATTCAGTGATCTCGTGACGCCAGTAATACTGAGTGGCCTCTCTTCTTCAGTTACTGCAGAGGGCCATTATGTATTTCATCTCCTCGTAATGACATCTGCCACATCAATTAC
>NC_089754.1:32059883-32079883 GCF_040412425.1 Macrobrachium rosenbergii | reverse complement strand
TCTCAGTGTTTCGTCGTTTGAGAAAAAATTCTACTTTTTTCATTCACCAATTTTTCGTAACTGAAGAGGAGAACAACGTAGGGAGAATCTCTCAAAGCATGATGTTGTTCCAGCAAAAACTGGGCAAGAGAACAACATGGAAACAACATCGTCGATTCCTCAACAACAACAGCAACATCTCACGAACTCCCACTGAAGAGCAGAACAACGCGGGAAGAATCTCTCAAAGCACGATGTTGTTTTGAAGAAATATTGGGCAAGAAAACAACAGAGAAACAAACTTTCTGTTTCCTCAACAACAGCAACATCTCACGAGCTCCCACTCTGTGCTCAAGACGAACCTGACCTTGTCTATGACGAGATCTTTCGAAAACACATCACCTTGAATTTATTCTCCGGTTGCTTGACCAAGCAATCAACATTCTACCTTATTTACGAAAAGAAAATTATCCGTCATATCCTCCTCTCGGAGTTTCGTCTTCGACATTTATTTACAAAGGAACGTAAAACTCGTCACTTACGAAAATACGATTCTGCCAGTCCAGACATTTACCAGCGTGGCTGGAAATCCCGCTTCGGATATCTGCATATCTCTGTGGACACTTCTTTGGATATTTGGATATTTTCCCTTGTGCATGCGACAGGATAGCCACATACCCTAGCCCTGTCCCTTGGAAACCTGTTTTTACCGGACAGCCACTCCTAGGAGGAAGCACCGTTCGCTTTAATTGGCTAGTTCTGTCTGGTGTTTGGGAAAAGAATTATATTCCGAAATGAAGCTATTGTTCAGTGAGCTGTTGGATCTCCGGTCTCACTGGGACCCACTCTCATAGATTCTCGAAGTCTGTTCCAAAATTTCAGTTAGGGTTGAAGGACACCAGCCAAATTAATGATGAGACTCAAATTATTATTATTATTATTATAATTATTATTATTCAAATGAACCCTATTCATATGGAAGAACAAGCCCACCACAGGGGCCATTGACTTGAAATTCAAGCTTCCAAAGAATATGGTGTTCATTAGGAAGTGAGAGAAGGTAAAGATAAGAAGAAAAAATAAATTATTAAATTAATAAATAGTTAAAATGTATTAAAATGCAAGAAGAATAGCATTAGGGTAGTTGCGTAACTCGACTGATCGATGGATTGGCAGTAAAGGTGGAGGATTTCCATATATTATCTTACGTCGAGATGACAGGGATGGAAGAGAGTTTTATTTCAAGCTCATGAATCAGCCTGAGAGCCAAATGCTTTATTGGCTTATATAAAGCTATCGCTAAGTTTTCCTGACGAATAAAGCCAGTCGTCACTACTCAAAATAAATCTAAAAGTATAAATATAAAAAGATGGAAGATTCAGTATTGAGACAGACCTACTGTATTTATCGTTGCGTCTCACATTTCTGTAAAATCATTAGAATTTCAACTGCATAAATCTTCCCCAATTCTTGAGATATTAAGTTGAACACCACATCAAATAACCCTCCAGTTAAGTTTTAAGGGGAAGCTGCTCTATTACGATAATAATATAATAATAATAATAATAATAATAATAATAATAATAATAATACTATATGTTACTGTGCATATGTTTTCCTGACACACAAAAATACATAGAAATGGGAATATAACCAGTACAACAGAGATCTCTCCATCAGAGAGTCACTGACGCGAAGGATTCATTATGCAGCTTCTTCGTTTCCAGACCCAACTAAGAAGCATTGCCGCTTACACTAGACTGCTAGGGCTTATTGCAAGCTCCTTTAACGTTTGCCGATTACAAAGACAAACAGAATCTAATGGAATATGGAATTTAGGCCAAAGGCCAAGCGCTGGGACCTATGAGGTCATTCAGCGCTGAAACGGAAACTGAGAGTGAAAAGGTTGGAAAGGTGTAACAGGACGAAAATATCGCGCTTGCACTACGAAACAATTGTTAGGAGAGGGTTGAGGAAAGTAAGATGGAAGAAAGAGAATATGAATGGAGGTACCGTACAAGGAATGAAAGGGGTTGCAGATAGGGGTCGAAGGGAAGCTGTAAAGAACCTTAAGTAATGCCTACAGTGCATCGCGTGAGGTGCACTGATGGCACTACCTCCCTATGGGGAGAAAGATAAACGCATAACATCGATAATACCACGGAGAAGGGCGCGAAATGTCATTGCCTTCGGCTCGGTACCCGAAGTCCTATAAAATTTTCGTAACGTTGGAGTCTGAACTCACGTATTCATTTATGGCTTGACCCCTTAGTAGTGACATAATTTTTTAGCCTTTGTCAAAAGTGTGTACAATATGTCAGTGATGCAACTTTTATTGTCTGGTATTAGCTCGCCCAGAATGGAAAATGGAGTGGGTATTACTCCTTAACAGAGATCTGGAACAGACCAGTAAGTCTTCCATGAGCAGTCAGTCAGCCAGCCAGTCGGCGGGGTACGAGAATGAACTTCAGTAAATTAAGCACCTGTTTGATTACCTGGTCTCATACCGTATTTCCATTTCGTAGTCGCTGTTATTCGTTTATTTATTTATTTTATTTACAGCATCTGAAACAGATCACGTGAGTCCTCTTAAACTAAAAGATGTTAGTATTATTATTATTATATTATTATACATAAGATGAACCCTATTGATATGGAACAAGCCCAAAGGGGCCACTGACTTGACATTCAAAATTCCAAAGAATATGGCGCTCTTTGGTTTGAAGTAAGAGGAGGTAACGGGAAATACAGAAAGAAAAGATCTCACTTATTAAAAAAGAAAAATAAATTAATAAATAAAAATATATATAACAATGTATTAAAATGAAAGGAGAATAGTATTGGGTAGTAATGCTTTGCATCTTCGCTTGAACTTTTGAAGTCCAAGCGAACTTCAAAAGTTCAATTGCACGACATCCTCAGGGTGACTGTTCCACAGTAAAACAGTGAGAGGGATAAAGGACCTCTGGAAATGAGAAGTTCGACAGCGAGGCACATTTGTTGTAACAGTGCTAATCGCTTTAAACCAGAATTGCGTCTGAGCGTTTTAAATTAGCGCGTGCTACTTGTTTCGCGCCAAGCCTCGCTGCTCGTGCGCCGAGGCCTATCGTTGCTTGTACTACAAGACTCTGGAAGTCTTATAAGCGATGTTGAAGAGGTTAGATATGTTTACAGGCTGTATCGCAACAACTTTTGTTTGTATTTATTATTATTATTATTATTATTATTATTATTATTATTATTATTATTATTATTATTCAGAACCCTATGAAGCCTATTCATATGGAACAAGCCCGCAGGGGCCACCGACTTGGAAATTCAAGCTCCCAAAGAGTATGGTGTTCATTTGAAAGAGGTAACAGAATGTAAAAGGATATCTTTGGTTGATGTTTTACTTTTCTTTATTTCTTCTCCATGCACGAATAATCTCCTTCGCTCTGCTATGCTTTCCTCTTGTTTGCATATGCGCATCAATTTTTTTTTGCAAGCATGCTTGGGAAATTAATGGCTTCTCTTTTTTTTTTTTGGTGAGACTGCTCTACATGAAGTCGTACCGATGCTGAATGACAATCCGGCGATCATTATACTATGGCTGGTGGAATTAATCCCCCACTGCTTACATTAGTGCCCCCTTAGACGGTTATTACAACCAGCTTGCTAGGGCGGGGAGCATGCTAATCGAGTCAGACTTCGTTAATGAAGGTCAAGCGAGCAACATATTGTCGCTCGGGGAGGCAGGAGAAGACGGGATTGTATCGCATTGGTGTTTTTCTAATGTTATTGTGACGATGCTTTTGCAATGAGCCTTTTTGCTCCGTTTGGGGAAAGAGGAGACTGTGTGTGTCACCTCGCTAGGCGATTTTATTTATATATTTTTATTTTTGCGGGATTTTCGATGAAGTTTTATTTATATTTTTTTTATTTTTGCGAGGTTTTCCATATTGTTTTATTAATTTTTGCTGTTTTTGCAAGATTTTCCATAAAAATTTATTATAATTTTTTATTTTTGCGAGATTTTCCATAAAATTTCATTGATATTTTTTATTTTTGCGAGATTTTCCGTAAAATTTTATAAATAATTTTTATTTTTACTAGATTTTCCATAGGGTTTTATTGATATTTTTTGTTTCTGTGAGATTTACCGTAAGATTTTATTAACGTTACTCGTGGAATTTTCTAACTTATAATTATATTCAGAGAGAAGTTTGGCTCGTAAGGTCAGGTGGAAATAAATATGAACTTATTGTCAATTTATCCCAATGAAAATCATGACGAAATAAATTCCACTGGTTTGAAGACAGGAAATTGAACAATTAGGGTTAATGAGGAACGATTATCGTCTACAAAAGTTAACCTAAATTTTTAAATAATTTTTGAAACGGAGAGAATTCTACAATAATGAGATACAATAAATTCTGCGTGAGAGCTTATCAGCTTAAGCTGGTCCCAAGCCCAGATAAAAAGAATGGAGTGAGGGGTTAATGCCCAAGCGTTAGGAAAAACCCAAACGTTCCTGACTCTCGCAACAAACCTTAGCAGAGTGATGCAAGCAGCGGGATGTCCTAATGAGTCCTAAATGATGCAACAAAAGACGGGACAAAATTCAGGTTATAGGTAACATTCCCTGCCTCTGGCCTGCAGGAGCAAAGGTGACCACAACATCTCTTGCCTGCGACGGGAAGATATAAATATATCAAGTTGCGAAACCTGCAGGCCACGCCCCCTCAGTAGGCTTTCCCTGGTAAGGAGGAGGCCTGGGTTAGTCGCTCCGAGGGACAAACAAGAAGTCCTGACCGGTTATGCACTTCTTGAGAACCCGTTAGCCTTGACTTTGCAACTGCAAAAGGAGTAAGTGGGGTGGGAAAGGGAAAGGGGGGGGTTGTTGGAAGGGGAAGGGGGGTGTCTGTTTTTAAAGGTGGAGGCAGGTAGTGGGGAGAGGGGATGAGCAGAAGGAGAGGAAAGACGCCTGTAGAATTCATCATATGTACCCTGGGACGCATTTCCTTATATAGAATTGTTTTATTCTTCATCTCCTTGTTTCTCTTTGCATGGGTGTCTTCCTCTTCTTTTTTCCCCTTAGGAGCCTTTATTGTCTTCCTTATTACAGTGGGTCTTCCTCTTTTGAAGATATGTCTTTTCTTTTTATTTTCTGATAATTTCCCTCTATTTCCAATTTATCAAATCTGTGTTGTCCTTCACTTCCTTATCTCCGTTTTCTTCCAGCGATCCCGTTTTCCTCTTCAGTTTTCATTCTTCTTTTTTTTTTTTTTAACTTCTTTGGTGCTTTCACAGTAATTAAAACTTTCACTCGTTTCGTTTTATTCTGTACTTTCTCTCCCTCCCTTCAGGTGCTGGCGAAAATTATCATTTATTCTTTCGCAATTCTCTCCTTTCTTTTTGATATCATTTGTTCCTTATTTCGTTTTCTTGAAAGTCTTGTCTTTCTTCCTTTTCCTCTTTTGCTTGTTCTTAAGTTTTTGTTTTGGGTTATCATGTTTTTTCCTTTCTCTCAACATCTTCTTGTAAGTTTTTTCTCATTTTCATTTTCAAATCTAATCTATTCATTTGGTCTCAATTCAAGAAGTTTGTTATTCATTTAAGATGCTGGAATTTTCTGATTTTATAGAACTAGGATATTCTTTAATACAACTTTGAGCTAAATTATGGCCCAAGTCATGCGTGTATGTACGTATATCTATATATATATATAGAAGGAAGAAATGTGTATGTATATGTATATATATACACATATATATACGGTATATATATAAATACACACACACACACACACACATATATATATATATATATATATATATATATATATATATATATATATATATATATATATATATATATATATAAAAGGAAGAAATGTGAGATGAAGAATAAAAGGTATTTAGACGCAATATATTCCAGGTGAATAATAGCAAAAAAAAAAAAAAGTTCAAAGGAATATGGAAACCTACTATCAGTAGCTATCGTTTTTATCATGCATTTTCCGTTATTATTCCCATTTCAAGATAAAATAAGTAGAGCGGGAAAGGATATTAGATCATGTGTGACTTTTTTTATGTAGCTAGAAATTAAGTATGTAAATTTTCCATGCTATCATTTACAAAAATAAAGGGAAAAATAAAAGTCCCTATTTACCTAATATACAGAGATAACCTTGTATTCAGTACAGCACAGATATTAAAAAATTTATAAGGCCTTTTCAATAATTATACATTACCAGATATTCACGGAAGCCTCGACACTATCAATATTGCTGCTAAAAGAAATCTTTATGAATCACTGTCATACCAATTCTCTCAGGTACTCTCAAGCTAAAAATACTGGTGGGGGAATGGAAAATGGGAGCAGGAGTTAAAATGGAGGGGTGGGGGGAAATGGGAAAGGAGTTACAAGGCAGAGGTGGGGCGACATGGGGGCAGGAGTTAAAAGGGAGGGGTGGGGAGAAATGGGTAAGGAGTTACAAGGCAGAGGTGGGGCGACATGGGGGCAGGAGTTAAAAGGGAGGGTGGGGGGAAAATGGGAGAGGTTATAAGGCAGAGGTGGGGCGAAATGGGGGCAGGAGTTAAAAGGAGGGTGGGAGGAAATGGGACAGGAGTTACAAGGCAGAGGTGGGGCGAAATGGGGCAGGAGGGAGGGGTAAAAGGAGGGGGCAGAAATGGGGGAGTTAAAAGGGAAATGGGACAGAGTTACAAGGGAGTTAAAATGGAGGGTGAAATGGAAAGGGTTACAAGGCAATGGGGGCAGGAGTTAAAAGGGAGGAGTGGGGGGAAATGGGACAGGAGTTACAAGGCAGAGGTGGGGCGAAATGGGGGCAGGAGTTAAAAGGGAGGGGTGGGGGGAAATGGGAGAGGAGTTACAAGGCAGAGGTGGGGCGAAATGGGGGCAGGAGTTAAAAGGGAGGGTGGGGGGAAATGGGACAGGAGTTACAAGGCAGAGGTGGGGCGACATGGGGCAGGAGTTAAAAGGGGGGGGTGGGGTGGAAATGGGACAGGAGTTACAAGGCAGAGGGTGGGGCGAAATGGGGGCAGGAGTTAAAAGGGGAGGGGTGGGGGCAGAAATGGGACAGGAGTTACAAGGCAGAGGTGGGGCGACATGGGGCAGGAGTTAAAAGGAGGGGTGGGGAGAAATGGGACAGGAGTTACAAGGCAGAGGTGGGGCGAAATGGGGCAGGGACAGGAGTTAAAAGGGAGGGTGGGGAGAAATGGGACAGGAGTTACAAGGCAGAGGTGGGGCGACATGGGGGCAGGAGTTAAAAGGGAGGAGTGGGTGGGGAGAAATGGGAAAGGAGTTACAAGGCAGGGAGGTGGGGTGGGGCGAAATGGGGGCAGGAGTTAAAATGGAGGGGTGGGGAGAAATGGGACAGGAGTTACAAGGCAGAGGTGGGGGACATGGGGGCAGGAGTTAAAAGGAGGGGTGGGGGTGGGAAATGGGAAAGGAGTTACAAGGCAGAGGTGGGGCGAAATGGGGACAGGAGTTAAAGGGAGGGGTGGGGAGAAATGGGACAGGAGAGGAGTTACAAGGCAGAGGTGGGGGGAAATGGGGCAGGAGTTAAAAGGAGGGTGGGAATGGGAAATGGGACAGGAGTTACAAGGCAGAGGTGGGGCGAAATGGGGGCAGGAGTTAAAAGGGAGGGTGGGGGAAATGGGACAGGAGTTACAAGGCAGAGGTGGGGCAGAAAAATGGGGGGGGAGGAGTTGAAAGGGAGGGGTGGGGGCAGGAGTTAAAAGGGAGGGGTGGGGAGAGGAGTTACAAGGCAGAGGTGGGGCGAAATGGGGTAGGATTTAAAAGGGAGGGGTGGGGGTGGGAAATGGGACAGGAGTTACAAGGCAGAGGTGAGGCGAAATGGGGGCAGGAGTTAAAAGGGAGGGGTGGGGGAAATGGGACAGGAGTTACAAGGAAGAGGTGGGGGCAAGTGGGAAATGGGGCCAGGAGTTTAAAAGGGAGGGTGGGGGGAATGGGTCAGGAGTTAAAAGGAAGGGTGGGGAATGGGGGCAGGAGTTAAGAGGGAAGGTTGTTGGGGAAATGGGGCAGGAGTTGAAATGGAGAGTTGGGGGAAATAGGGACAGGAGTTAAAAGGGAGGGGTAGGGAAAACGGGGCAAGATTTAAAAGGGGAGGGTGGGGGAAATGGGGCAGGAGTTAAAAGGGAGGGGTGTGGGAAATGGGGCAGGAGTTGAAAAGGAAGGTTGGAGGGAAATGGGGAAGAGTTGAAATGGAGAGGTGGGGGAAACAGGGACAGGAGTTTAAAGGGAGGGTAGGGGAAATAGGGCAAGAGTTAAAAGGGGGCAGGGGAAATGGGGCAAGAGTTAAAAGGGATGGGTAGGGGAAATGGGGCAAGAGTTAAAAGGGAGGGGTGGGGGAAATGGGGCAGGAGTTGAAAAGAAAGGTTGGGGAAAATGGGGCAGGAGTTAAATGGGAGGGGTGGGGGAAATGGGGCAGGAGCTAAAGGGGGATGCGAGGGGATATGGGCCAGAGTAAGGTGGGGGAAATAAGGCAGCAGTTAAAAGCGAGGGGTTGGGAGAAATGAAGCATGAGCTAAATGGGAGGGGTGTTGGGGAAATGGGGCAGGAGTAAAAAGGGAGGGGTTGGGGAAGTGGGGACAGGAGTTAAGAGAGGTGTAAGAGAAATGGGGATAGGAGATAAAAGGGAGAATTGGAGGGAAATGGGGGGAGGAATTAAAAGGGTGGGGCACTTTCTTCCCAACTTCTGAAGGGCCATAACTAAAGGCAGGTTTTATGAGGCCGAATCATGAGTCACGTGTAAGGGCAAAACTTTGGCCCACCTGCCGTGTGTGTGACGTGACTACGTGGCATCGTAAGTCATTTCGCACGACTAGTTTATGGCTCCAGCAAGGCTCCTCCGGTCCCTTCAGGCACTTTAGCGCTCGGTTAGGGTGAGGTATTGCCTGCCGGCTGGGTCGTGGCGAAACTATTGCCATGATGAGTATTTCTTATTACTATTACTTTTATTGACTGTTTTAGTGATAGATATTATTACGAAGAGTTATAGATAAATGATAAATGATGAATCTATGAATCCATAAATATGAAAATAATTAATAATTACTATGACCTCGTAAGTTCTTCAGCGCTACACACACACACACACACACACACACACACACACATATATATATATATTCATGAAGCTACAGATTTAATATCAAATTCACGGCAGACCGTCGACTGGAGTTGTTGGAAGGAAACTGTGTCCCTGTCCTGGGATCAAGACCCGGCAGTACCGATCCATTTATCAATAATAAATTCCCCTTCGGTGATCATTCCTCATCGGGGATATTACCGAGGTAGCGTGAATTTGATATTAAACAACATTTGTAGCTTCATGAATGTATATAAATCACGGTGTGATAAAATTTCATATATATATATATATATATATATATATATATATATATATATATATATATATATATATATTAAAAAATAATATATATATGATAATCTTTAATAATAAAAGTTTAGAGGACAATAAGCTCGGCAGAAGATACTTAGGACATAATCAAGCAGTGTCGATGTACATCTTGGCAATTTTTTTTATCTCACATGCGGCTCTGGGATCAGAGAGAGAGAGAGAGAGAGAGAGAGAGAGAGAGAGAGAGAGAGAGAGAGACTCAAAATCTAACACCTTGTATCCAATCTCAAGACTCACCTTTTGGTAAAATCTTGATTAAATTCACATATAGCTATTTGGTTAATTCTGCTGTCGCAGAAACAAGGAAATTTAACAAACTGAAGCTGGAACATCACCTCCTTGATTTGCACTCTAAAACTTTAACGATCGTTCCATGTAAATAATAATAATAATAATAATAATAATAATAATGATAATAATAATAATAATAATAATAATAATAATAATAATACCAGGATGCATCATCTTGCAGGTGTTGAAGTCACCCTTATTTTTATGAACGTTCAACATCCACACTTCGTTTTCATACGTTCCCGTTTCTCTTAGTGTAGCTAAATATCATATGTATACATATATATATATATATATATATATATATATATATATATATATATATATATATATATATATATATATATATATATATACATATATATATATATATACTGTATATGTGTGTGTGTTACACTGAATAAAGATTTTATATTTTCTTTTACCATACTCCATTAGCGCAGCCTGGCAAAATAATTTTGAGTTGATAAATGTTAAACCATTCGACTCTTCCTTCACAAGGGAACGCAAATCTTTTAATTTGACCTAAAACACTACGATGAGTGACCAGAGGAATGAGATCAAAGTATCGTAACCTAAAACACAAATATAAGGGTTTAGCGTTATTTAGAAGTAAAGAACCCTACATATTCGAGTAATAGTGAAATGTCAGTAACCCACGCACCAGAACAAAAATGTTGTAATATGCTAGGCCACGCAGGTGTTAAAAATGTCCTATTTTTTTTACAAATAGCTTTTTTCTTATTTTCAAATAAAATCGCGGTGCCTCCGATAAAGGGTAGAGAGTTTGCCGCCCAGTTAAGTTTGACCTGACTTTACATTACTGGCAAAATAGATGAGATGATGCCTTCTCCAAGATCTGACTGATGTAATTTCAATATCACAGTAATTTATCGCAAATGAGCTCACCTTGAGCCCGAATGTGCCGAATCTCTCTCTTTCGTTTCGTGTGTGACTGAACGCTAAAGAATCTATATGATACATCTTGATAAATATCTCCTCTGGGCCGAGGGTCTTCATACATTCCAGCAGGTCGCATAAGAAATTTCAGACTACGGTCTTGGGTGTATTATTTTCCAATTTCATTTTTTTGTACTTTGTGTCGGAAAAAGCGTGTGGGGTGGGTGGGAGTTCTGGTATTGATTCATGAATTGCATAGAGGAGAACATCCCTCGCCAAAGAATCGGTAAGAACTATGTTCCAGTCATTCAGGATATTTCTATTCCCTCAAGGGTACTTATCTCGTTAGAGGTGACCTCCGCTGAAAGAGCCTAAGCATCATAGTTAACCTTGACTGTCTGGTCAGGAACTTTTATCATTACTATGCATTTTTTCATCCGCAATAAATCGTGTAATGCTTTTTATTTTTAAGATCTCAGTCAATAGTGCAGACCGTCTGAGTGCTACAGAGAATTATTATGCGTGCAATCCAGCCCGCTAAACATGGCAATCACGCAGTACGATTTACGGCCAAAACTGGAAGCAAATACGAGTCACCGAGTGTGTTTTTACGGGCAGTCTAGTAAACGGATGCGAGGCTGCCATTGGCTGAGTCCCGGGACCAGATGCAACAGCTGAGAGATTCAAATTGCGCCCAAGGGACGCCGTGATTGGACGCCGGGATCCCGCCCGTCCGTGCGATTGGTGAGGTTCGCGTGCCTTCAAGGTCACCCGTTCTGCCGAGTACTCAAGGGATAATATACCCAGGGACATATTAGGGATATGATGTCTGGAGAGAGATTTGTTTATTCATTTGTTCTCTCTTTGTATTCAAGGGGCAGTTCATGAAGATTACATGTGTATGCCAATATTGTCGGTTTGTGGGGTGGCCTTTCGCTTCTGCTGCCCTTGCTTCATTCTCCCGGCGTCTGGTGACGTGATCTCTCCGTGTGTTTTGCCCTTGTACTTGGAATGATAATTTCAAGAGCAGAACATTTTGCATGGGGGCAACTGGAATGCAGAGCGAGGAAGCGGGGAAAATATACATCCTCACATAAAGTAAATCAAAGCTTAATTTTAGCAGAACACTGAAAATATATCTCTTTATCTTTTGTAGTATGCCACTGATACAGCTTCACTCGATCGTAAATATTGGTTCATCTTGAAATAACGTCCACACAGATCACAAATGCAGACTTCGTAAACCGAGTTAAAAAAGCTTAGACTGACAAGTATTTAAAAGAAACAAGTAAAAAATCGGCGCAATCGAGTGTTCTGTGCAGCGCATAATCAAGGCCACCGAAAACAGATCTATCTTTAGGTAGTCTCGGAATAACGCTGCATGAACCGCGTCCCATGAAAATCTCAGCCTGCCGTGGTGGCCCGAGTTGTTGGGTTGCCAGAAGCACGAGCATGGCTAACTTTAACCTTAAATAAAATGAAAACTACAGAGGCTAGAGGGCTGCAATTTGGTATGTTTGATGATTGCTGGGTGGATGATCAACAAACCAATTTGCAGCCATCTAGCCTCAGTGGTTTTTAAGATCTGAGGGCGGACAGAACAAAGTGCGGACGGACAGATAAAGCTGGCACAACATTTTCTTTTTCAGAAAACTAAAAAGTGATGTGTTATGATAAACAAACACAATGAATTCAAAATCTTTAGGTAGATCTTCAAACGGAATAACAACCTGAATCTTTGGAGTAAGAATACAAGCGAAAGATGAAATTTCCGTTGACACGTAAATTTTCCTATTGCATTATCTGACTTTTACTAATGAATGTATGCTTGCATACAAGTATACAACTATACACTGATGGGTGTTCTTGATACGGACAAATCGACCCCAAATCTAGCGAGGGTACACTGGGAACGAATACAGAAATTTTTTTAAATATATAAATCCTTGGAGGACATGAGATACGGGCCCCTGAGGGCTAGTTCGTCCGTGCTGTTTCTTTCAACTCTTGTGATGTCCCACCTCGTCTTTTCACAATGACAAATTATTTTACTCAAGTCACTGAGTTACTTGGGATTGGAAATATGAAATTTGATTGGTGGGAAGGTACTTCCTTGATGTTTAGTTAAACAATCAGTAATGAAGGTTTTCTTTTACAGGGGAGCATTGATGATACTACTACTACTACTACTTACTACTACTACTACTACTACTACTACTACTACTACTAATAATAATAATAATAATAATGATGATAATAGAATGGCACTAGAAACTGATAGGATTATAAATGATCAGTTTATAAATGAGATACAGTGGTGTGGGGATCAAATTATTACTGAGTGGCTGACCAGGGTATGTGTAAGGTAATTCTTAAGGTCAAGGTTCCACAGGAATGAATGAAAGAAACAACTGTTGCTTTTCTAGAGGAGAAAAAAAGTAAAGGTCAAATTAATGAAAGATTACAGGGGTCAAAACTTAACTTAGGATACTAGGAAAGGATTATGGTAAAATTTTGACTAGGAAAGTAGGAAATATAACAGAAGGACTGATGGTAAAGCAGCCGTGTTGGTTTACAGATCAAAAAGACTGAAATGGCGTGAGATGTGCAGAAACGAAGACGTGGTAAAAAGGGCAGTGGACGTGAAATAATGTGTCCGTGTCTTCTGATGGTTTGGACATGTTGAGGGAATGAGAAACGGCTAGCTGGTACACATAGAGTAAAATTCAGAAGCTTTAAAAGGAAGGAGGAGAAGGGGACTGAGAAAGTGTTTTAGACAGGTGGAGTGAAAGAGCTATTGAACTGAAAGGGTTGGGGTGGGGAGTAGAAGATTAAGCTGTGGAAATGTTCCTCACAGGGCATTCATTCATAATTCAGCAATGAAGGGATGATTGTGGCAGTGACTTTTATTCTTATGTTTTCTAAAGAGCCAACTCCCTGTTAAGAAAAACCAGTTATTCTTGAGAATAATAATATATATAATAATAATAATAATGGTGAAGAAATACACAGTGGTGTCAATGTAAATATATATTAGAAATATATATACCCATGAGAGCTTTCGAGAACCTGCTCGACTCAGATTGAGAAAGAGAACCGAGCAGGTTCTCGAAAGCTCTCGTTTGTACATATACTTCTAATATATATTTACATTAACACCACTGTGGATTTCTTTAGCATTTTAGTTAATCATGTTATTATAAGATATTTATGAATAATAATAATAATAATAATAATAATAATAATAATAATAATAAAATAATAATAATAATAATAATATGGACAGGTATGCTGCGTACAAAAACAGTAAAAAGAATGAAATAACTTAAAAGCAATAAAAAAAAAAACAATCACTACAAAAACATAAGTAACCAACAAATAAAACACCACGAAACTGTCGGGCAAAACTTAAAAGAAAAAACATCCCTTCGCTGAAAAAAAAAGAACATTTAAACTCCCCACGAGATCTTGCAAGGTACAGAATATTCTGAAGATGCTTCGGCAAGAAAGCACGACCATACCCACCTCTTCATTCCCCCGGGGTTCTTGCTGGAACTGGTAACACTGCATACCTTGGGGTCTGGGTTGCTTTTGTGATAAGCTGTGGTAGACGTTACACCTGCCATGTCTTAATACAGGATCTGTGTGTATATGCATGTGTATATATATATATATATATATATATATATATATATATATATATATATATATATATATATATATAGATGGATACATAGATAGATATACGTACACAAACATACACACACACATATCAATTTATATATATACATACATATACAGTATATCTATTTATACATATACATACATATATATAATATATATACATATATATATATATATATATATATATTCTATATAATATATATACATATATATTCATATTTAACATATATATTATATATATGTATATATATAATTATGTGTAATAAATAAATAAATAAATAAATAAATAATATATATAAATAAATAAATATATATATATATATATATATATATATATATATATATATATATATATATATATATACACACAGAGAGAGAGAGAGAGAGAGAGAGAGAGAGAGAGAGAGAGAGAAGACGTTTTGCCCTGATATCACTTTAAAAAGGCAAACTACTTTTGATGACACAGTTCCTCTTGCTATCAGTGTCTGCTGCAGTAAAGAAACAGGTTATGAGTCTGTGTGTGTGTGTGTGTGTGTATATATGTATATATATATATATATATATATATATATATATATATATATATATATATATATATATATATATATATAATCTAGATAGACTGAAAAGTTCCAGCACCAAAGTTAAATAAAGAAAAAAAAAAAAAGTCTTTCGTCTATTTCCTGGGTCTTAATGAGGACTGGGGATCATCTGGTATGCTGGCCATAAACTATAAAGTATTTAAAAGGTAGGCCGCTGAGCTTTTAAATTATGTATTTATCTATTCATTTATTTACTTGTTTCTATTAACTCTTTTTGCCGCTTCTTTTTATTACTTACTGAAGTAAGCTCATGGGCTTTTAACTTATTCCATGGGAGCGAATGTACACCATAAATAATAATAATAATAATAATAATAATAATAATAATAATAATAATAATAATAATAATAATAATAAAATTTAAAGAACATCAACATTACATAAATCTGAATGAATGTGAAATTAAAAGATTGAATAAACAAACACCACCTTTATTAACAAAACTACTCAACAAATAATCAAGTCTATCGAACGCAAACGTCAAAAGAACGAAGAGGAACCAAAATAATAATAAAAAAAAACAATGATCAGTTCTACAAACCTACTCCTCTCCTTTCCTTTTCCGCCATCATAACTCACGCTTACGTCTCAATTACGGCGGTCGATGTGTGAAGGAATATAGGGAGACCTTTCCCTCTTTAACGCATCCTGACGGGAAACGACTTGCCTTGGGAAAGGGCGATCCTCAAAATCTAATTTGGGATGCAAAATCCTATGACCTGCCCTGGGTCCTCTTTCCTGTGGGATGTTCTCGTCTATGGAGGTTTATGTTCCGTGTGTAAATGTGCACATAGAGACCCCAGCACTAGCATTGATGTGGCTGACTGATTGATTGCTTCATTACAAATTACACATATGTGCTGCTGCTGTAATAATGCGATTCATTGATTACTGATTACGAGTTATCAGGCGTCAATTCTACCAAGGTCCCCGACGCCTAACTGACGTGAGTAGTACGAGAAAAGTACCTGGCGTGACACGTGAGCAACTTAATGTAAGAACAGACTGAATTCGTATGATATGCTGCTATGCTGTTTCCTGTATGCATATGCGTAATAAGCATTGCAAATATGAGTTATGTATGTATCCGTATGTATGTTTCCTGCTGAGTCAGCGGAGTTGTGGCGTGCTTGCCAAAGGATCCACTGCTTGGGTGAAGAAGTATTCGGGCACTTTTTCGCCAGCGAGAGGTCCCAGGTTCGATTCCCAAGTGAGCTGTAACGCCTTGGACAAGTTCTGTCAAATCTCATTATGGAGTTATTTACGTAGTTGTTAATCGACTGTGGTGGGTTCGAGCGGGTTGGAAAGGGGATGTGGTTAGCGACCCCATCTCCAGAGATTTTTGGAGCCGTCCCTTCTAAGAGGAAAAAGATGTAGGGTAAAAAATTAAATTAAAAATTAACGGAGAGTGAGTTACCGTAACCCTTCTCTATCAAAATGATTGGACACTTCTAATCTGATAAACTTTTTTAAGACCAAAATTGCATAGCACATACAACCCTGTAATCTATAAAAAAATTTTAAAAAAGCCAAGGCAAAATATATATTCAAAGACTATGCAAAAATAAAAAGATTAAGCAAATTTATACACCACCAGAAAAAAAAAACACCCAAAGTCAGAGGTGAGAATTGCATTCTTGCCTCTTTGTCTATCCATAGGAAGGTTTTCCCACCCTCACTTCAGGGAGAATGATCACGCTTTCCCTCCCTCATTTAAGGGAGAGTTATCACCCTTAAAGGGGGTTATTTAGGAGGGAGAAAACGAGAAGGTATTCAGGAGGCGAAAGGTAGGGAGAGACGTGGAGGAATTTTCTCAGACTCTTGAGAAGTATCGAGTGACTTTTTCTTATAAAAAAAAGTTATCCTGGGTGTTTCTTCGTTTTGTCGTTTTCTGTCGCTATTTCCTAAGACTTTTTTAACGCTTTATTATCCTGGTTATGTGTTTGTTTAGCTGTTTCATATATATTTTTCTAGTCATGAGTACAAGTTGCTATTTTTTTTATCTGCCGTTATCTTTTCTAACCTGATTACAAGTTCGCTAAATGTTTCTTCCTAATTCTGTTCTTAGAACAGAATTCGCTAAATGTTTCCTAATTCTGTTCTTGGAATAGAATTCGCTAGACTTTATATATGGTAGTAATGTCTTACTATCTCCCTGTCTATAAACTTATGTAGTACCTGTCTATTTACTCATCTGTCTATAAACACTCCATATAAATTAAATAAAAGAAAAACTGAAGAACTTGAAGAACTTTATAGTTTCATGTAGTATTCTTTTTTCCTTTTGTGATATTTATTCATTCATTCATTCATAACACCCACCCACCCACCCACACACACACACACACACACACACACACACACACACATATATATATATATATATATATATATATATATATATATATATATATATATCATCATCATCGTCGTCGTCACAAGAGGTCCACTTCCAATCTGTATTCAAGCAAGAGCCATGACGATGAACTGCCCTCTATATGACAACCATTTACGTCCACGGAATAAAGCACATACCTCGGTCATGATTGATGTTGATCGAAGACCACTCCCTCCTCGCCTCCACTCAACGACCTCCCTTTCCCCCACCCCCTCCCCCATACAACCGATAAGGAACCTAAAGAGTAGCGCATGCCTAATGTAACGCGCATCAAATGTTCCGCTCGATGTTGTCATGCGCTTCTCACCCGTCGGAAGCTCTTTGCGGGTGGACCTGTGATCCGCTGATGGACGTAATTGAAAGAAATGATCTGATAGGAGATAGATGGATGGAAGGATAGATGGATATCAAGCAGCAACAGGTTTACGGAGTTGATATGATCTGTTACGAAGTGGCTAAATAACGATTCTGCGTTGTATGAAGCATTAGAGTACCTAGGAAGGTGGTTTTAAATAACAAGCAAGGTCCCGGATGTTAATGAAATGTTGACTAGAAATTATATTTGAAGATTTGACTCGTTCACATAATTTAAACGTTATAAAGAATTCTTGTTTATTTGGAAGCCATTCGTTATTGTTCTGTTAAGTTAAATATGCCCCAGCTAGTCACTTCAGATTAGTCATTATGAGAAAGGCTAAACTTTCAGATCTATGGAGAAATATCAGGTGTAGGTTATGCGATGGAAATAAAAGATAATTAGTTAGAATAATAAAAAATAATTGAGGAAAGTTATCGGCGAACTATTAAGTGCAGGGTGCTTTGAAATTATGGATGAATGCTCACTGGGGAAAATAAAGAACAAATCAAAGTTTCACGTGTGTTGAAGATGATATTAATAATTCCTGTATTCAGCGTTATCTTTTACGACGGCGAAGAAAAATCTATCTGTTTTCAAGTACTGAACGGGTTACCATCACATGGGAGTGGATATATATATATATATATATATATATATATATATATATATATATATATATATATATATATATATATATATATATAATAATGTATGTATGTGTGTATATATACTGTATATGTGTTTTTATATGTATGTATATATGTGTGTATGTGTATATATATACTGTGTATACTGTATATATATATATATATATATATATATATATATATATATATATATATATATATATATATATATATATATATATATATATATATATATATTTATACTTATCTAATTTCCTCTCAGATTTCAAGGCTTCCAGCAATAAGTGAATTAAAAAAATTAGGATATGGAAAAATCTAGATATCATTACGGATATTACAATACATACACCTGGTCAATGTGACCAGTTAACTAGATATATGTGGTTATGAAAAATGAATAATTCTTTTGTCACACGTCTATATAGAACTAAATCGACTACGACCCAGCCCTAATGGACCAACGATCTCGTGATCCCTTCGTGGCGCCAAATATCTGTGGCAAATCAAACAATAACATTCAGGACGATCAACGTAGTGCCGGATACATTATTTCTCTCATTTGACTATGTATGATGAATCCGCATCCATGCTGCATAAAAAGGAACTCTCTCTCTCTCTCTCTCTCTCTCTCTCTCTCTCTCTCTCTCTCTCTCTCTCTCTCTCTCTCTCTCTCTCCGATTCACTAATTAGTCAGGTACTGCAGTTGACCACTTATCTCGAATGCAAGAGTAGATTTTATTAATAAATGAAGAAAAGATTATAATTAAATTTTATTTGTAATAAAAGATTATAATTCCATTTTTTTGTAATGAAAGAAGATTATAATATTATTTCTTTGTTTTAGAAGGAAAAAAAAAAAGACCATAATTCTACCAGTAATTGGGATCAGCGCTAATGTAACGTAAGAACTGGTAATGACCAAGCAATAAAATTTATTTATTATCTTTATACCACTATCATTATAAAAGAAATGGCAAAACTGACTATTTTATTATCATTACAAACTTGATGTTAAAAAATGTAACGATATTTTGTTAACTTTTAACAGGTTTGGTAACAATGACAATAAAATAAAAAGTAGATAATGTAGTAAAGACATTTTCGGTAATGAACTGTAAAAATTCAATAAATCTTTATTACTTTGGGCGAGAGATTATAAAAAAACAAACCCCACATATACTGATAACAATAACAACAAAGCAACACAATAAGTGTATTATACGTAATTTGCAGTTACAACTGCAACATTATTCTGATGCCAAAATTGGAAACAAAAAATATAACTCGTCTCAGTTCCCAAACCAGATTTATCAGAAAAAAATTTTTTCAAGAGAGCCAAATAAATATTGAAGAGTAGTTGCAGAACTGTACAAAGTCAGATTCAAAAGTCCGCCGACACTCGGTGGTCATTACTGGTTGGTTCCACCTGCCTGCCTGTCTGTTTAGAGTAAGCTGGCCTTATGTCAGCACGGGCTCTTGCTCTAGGGCAGGCCCCAAAAAGTTGCCCCTACGGTCTACTACCTTGGGCTTGTTCAGAGCTACAGTGAGGATGGGCCAGCGGCTGTTCTTTACACTGTTCCACACGACCGCCTAACAATGAAGGCAGAATCACTTAGTAGTGACAGGCATAATCCAAAACATTTGAGAAAGAACAAAACTGACAGCGGTAGTTTTATATTGACGAACACGTTAA
>NC_089754.1:32042383-32054883 GCF_040412425.1 Macrobrachium rosenbergii | reverse complement strand
CTCTCTCTCTCTCTCTCTCTCTCTCTCTCTCTCTCTCTCCTATTTGGACGCAAGCATCAGGAAAACCTTTCAGCACCACCCACCGGCCAAAAATAATTATTCTCCCTTATTCCAACACAGCAACCCACCGTGATTGTCTCGGTTATAAATTCATGTTAGCAAATGAAAATCAGGCAAATAGGATTACTGGTCAGTTTAGCAGTTGTTTGCCATCACAGACGGAGACATTCGCTGTCATTTGCCCCGATGCAATTTGTTCAAGAATGTCTGGGACATGTCAGGTAATCTAGGAAAGGCGAGGGAGTGACATTTTGGCTCAAGGGGCTTGGTGTCTCTTGGACGTGGTTTGTTCTGTAATGTTTTGCGTCCGAATCTTTTGCATATGATCCTTATTAAATGGTTTTTTTTAGCTCATTGCCTCTTGAAAAGGTACCTGACTTACTGTAACAAGGTCTTAAAATAATGCAAACATGTACGTTCATTAGGAAATCATGACGTTGCAAAGATACATTCCTGAAATATAATTTGCACCTGGTCTACGTAGTCTAGAACGAGTTACTAAACCCCAAGTGTAAAAGCACCATCATCTTGTATTTCCTATCTGTATTTTAACGTGAATTACTGAGCGCCAAGAAGGAAAATAAGCAGATAACACGGCCAAGACACATCAGTTAAATCTAGCCAGACGTCGCGAGCGAAGCCTGGAGCATCGAGCTAGCTAGTAGACAGGCAAGCTGGGTGGCAGTTGCCGCACACTTCGACTCGCCATCTTGGAGCGAGACGCGAGGCTCCCTTTTTAGGGCCGCCTCATCGCGTATGCGGTCGATAGGGAATTCATCTCACACCTACGAAGGGTGAAATGTTAACCGAAGCATCAAAAAGTGCCGATACAATTAGCGCGCCGGGTTTTGTTCTTCACACGCACACAAAGACATACATACACACACACACACACACACACGCGTTCGCGCAGACGCTGGGATGCATTACTCGGGCTCCGGGTCAAGAAATGCAATAGGCATTCTTCAGCGGGCACCTCTGGCTCGCCACTACCTACGCAACGCTGATAATAATAATGAATAACAATGGCGTTAGTATAGGCCGTAATTTCAACTCTCTGCCTCGCTCTCTCATGATTGGATGGGTTATATATCTCCTTCTGGTCATTTAAAGGTTTTAGTGTTTATTGTAGCAAGGCTATGATGAGTTTTACGATTATTTTATAGCTCGATGGATATTTACGTTTGGGTATTAACTCGTTAACCAATACCACTAATGTCTCCCCATCCGGGTTCCCAATATTTCCCAAGGCTAATTACCGCACTGATAGGGTTAAACCCGCTCTTGGAGATTGCTATGAAAAACAAAATACTGGGATCCGTCACAAACAAAATCTGCAACAAGAGGGTCTGCCCTACTCGAATATCTGGAAGCTTGTTTTACTGCGTAGTTTGTTTATGTGATAGATAAGAAAGGAAAGCAAGGTTTAATGTTCATCTCTCCTGGGTAAACATTGACTTACAAGCAAGAGCCCGTGCTGTCAAAAGAACAGTTCCAAAGTCTGGTAAGAACCACAGCCATAAAATCCATGAAAATCATCCAGTGCATTATGGGTATTTTTTAATTTCTGACGGACTAGATTTTATCAGAATATATACAGTAGATTCAATCATTAACTGCAGTTCATTAAGAAGTATGTATGAAATGGTCTGTCACATCGTGGGATGAGATAAAATACAGATGGTACACTGAGGCTCAGAAACGAGAATGGAAAAGATGAGTAGCCAACCCCAGCGTACAACAGAACCAAATTTTCATTCTCAAAACTGAGCATCAGCGAACCTCAAAGAAAGAGGTAATAGTTGATATTAAAGTTAGTAATTTGTATAATATCTGTAAAGGCGAAATTTACTGGTGACTTTCTCGTACACTCACTGTCTTAGGGTTCGAACTCCCATCAAACTGTCACCGGTTTAACTGAGGGACTAATTTCCACTGATTCATTCTTAAGTCGTAAGTGCTAACTTTAAAAGAACGTAAACAAACCTAGGAACATCTGGATTATGCTCAGAAGAAAATAAATTCAGTAACGCTGTGAGAAAAGGATCACTGCACAAGCATGATATACAGTAAAGTTGGTCTAAATTCTTATCTTACCAACACTTACAAAAGCTTCTGTCTAAGACTGCTCAAAGCTTACTGGAAGTGGGCGACAGGTTTAACTGGCCTCGCCCTGCTTGAGTGTTTGATTATCATCATCAACCAGCATCTCTCAACCAAGACAATCCGCATCTAATTGGTTAACCTAGTTTCCTCATCTAAAGGACCTTGGATAAAAAAGCAATGAATTTTTCCTCTTTAAAGCTATCTAATAATGATCTGAGCACCAAGGTTTATTCACGAATATTAGAGGTTGAATTGGGAAGCTCCATTTCCCAAGAACACGTTCTAAATCAGAATCCTCTCCTCGACTCAACAAGCAGTTCTGATAATGTGTTCAAGCAGGAACGTTCTTTTAACCACAGGTTTAATATTACTTCCGGTGTATACTGCACTTTTCATATTTACTTTATTGTTTCTTCTTCACACCTCTCTCTCTCTCTGTTACTTTTCCTCGTATGTATAACATTTCAAGAAAAAATATAAAAAAATGAAGTTTTGCGTCACCCAAACTAAATGATATACATTCAGATTAAGGTAGATGATAGGAAGGATTTTAACCAGACATCAGATATGAATGATAGAAAATGAAAACCCAGGAAAAAGTAAGGTTTTAAGTGGTCACGAGAACTGAATAAAACAAGCTGGTTTTTTTATAAGGCAAAAAGTCATAGGAACTGAATAAAATTTTAGTCCGATTTCTGGAAAAAAATGAAAGGATATATTTTCAAATTTCAGGAATAAATTACACACACACACACACACACACAAACGAAGGTTTTAAGTAGCCATAAGAAATAAATAACAAAAACTACAATGGCTCAAGGTGTCATAAAAATTTATTGGCATGCAATGAATTTCAGGAGGTAGAATGGTTTTAGGAATCAGACGAACTGAATGATTGCTGATGATGAAACACTCAATTTTTATTATGAAAAAGTAAGGTAAAAGTGATTACCAAAATTAAATTGCAGAAATTAAATTTCAGGAAGAAAAGCAGACTCTGAATACTTATGAGAAGTGAATAGCAGACGCTCGTATTTCAGTACGAAAATGATCATCAGAACTAAATGCATAGCAACTGAAATTTTATGATAAAATAGTCCGGTTAGAAGGGGATTATAAAACTGAATTCCGTACAATGACATTTCAGGGAGAAAGAATAAAGAAAGATTTTAAATACTGCAATAGGAAAAGATGATGGTTACTTGTCCTCATTAAAATTCATTGTTAGACACTGACATTCCTGGAGGGAGTAAAAAAGAGCAAGCAGACTTCACGCAAAAAATAGACATTTGCAAGAATGACCCATTTCAATTGTGGCCTTTATGATGAAGCTCTTTGTGGAAAACGGAAAATCATCTCGAGAAAATGCCGTAAGATAAGACCCACTTAATGAACACGTTTTTTCAAATTACAAAATGGGGACATTAAGCAGGTATGAGATCTCGGAATGATCATGCATTTCCCATCAAAGCGTGACAAGAACGCGAGCAAAAAGAAAGAAAGAAAGAAAAAAAAAAAACATTCACGCATCATATGTTTCGTTCCTCAAGGTCAGTATCAAGTGAGTGAGTTTTCTATCTTATTCTTGCTGGTGAAGCCAACTCGAGGGTCAACCGGCTCCATGAACTTGGATTGTCCTGCCTTCTTCGGTGTTTCCGAAATCCCTTCCCTTGTTTCTTTGATAAAGAGAATTATTTTCTCTTTGTTTAAAAGGCGGAATCCAATAAATCCCTTCTTTAATAGATCCATTATGAAGGTACTATCATCAGCAAGGGTGCAAAATGAAGCTACCATCATTAGCATGGATCCGAGATGAAGGTACCATCATTAGAAAGGGTCTGAAATGGAGGTACCATCATTAGCATGAATGGATCCGAAATGAGGGTACCATCATTTGCACGGATCCAAATGAGTGTGCCACATTAGCTAGAATCCGAAATGAAGGTACCATCATTGGCAAGGGTCCAAAATGAAGGTACTATCATTAGTATGGACCGAAATGAGGGTACCATCATTAGCATGGATCTGAAATGAAGGCACCATCTTTAGCATGAGTTCGAGATGAATGTACCATCATTAGCATAGGGTCGAGACGAAGGTACCATCATTAGCAAATATCCGAAATGAAAATACCATCATCCTCACCTCCAAGAAACTATTCTTAACTCATCTCAACTCCTGGTTGTCATTCCGATGACAACCTCAAATAAAAAAAAAAATAAAAAAAAGAATGATATCTCTGCATACCAGGGTCCCTTCCCACTGAAGATATAGACACGACCAAGGCAAGAATCATAGGAAGCTCGTTTTCTTCTTTCCTTTATTCTTTCTTCTCCCTTTTGATATCTCTTGAATAGGGCAACACCCAGAGAATTCTGATTAGCATTCAATGACCGTCCAAAAACGCTAAAATCTCGTCTGTCTGATAAATTTTGCATCAAATAGCCGTAATTTTTTTTTTTTTTTACAAGAGATGGTGTTACGTTAGCATGATGTCACGCAAGCACGACTAAACACGAACGCACGACCTCGATATCTGGAACTTGTGTGGCCAGAAAACGTGTCTGTCTCACGCCGTCTTCGGGGACAGAAATTAACAGAAATTATCGGCCGTCTGGAGGACTCCCCAACCACATATATAGCCTACTGTAGTCAGATGTGTCTATCGGTGACCGTCTTAAGGGACAGAAACTGACAGAAACAGTCGCCCGTCTGAAAGGACTTTATTCCCTTGCCACTTTTATAGCCAGAAAACTTGTCTGTCCGACACCGTCTTAAGGGACAGAAACTGACAGAGACTGTAGTCCATTTGAAGCACTTTCCCATTTGACACCGTCTCCAAGGACAGAAAATGACAGGAACTGTCGCCCGTCTAAAGGACTTTTCCCCACCTATTCCCTTACAGTCACTGTTTTCATTTGCATGTTAAACCGGGCTGCCGATAATGGGACCTTCAACGACTGCCGTTGATACCGCGAGGCAAAGAAAAGGTTTATTAGCGCCTCGTGTTTACGGCCTCAAGTGCTAAAACGGTTGTAGGGCCGGCGTACCGAAGACTGACTGGTCCACCACGGACTGGTCCGTCCATACTCCGGTCCATAGCGTCCTCAGAGATAATCATCAGGATATGGAAATAGGGGATTTATGAGTCAATCTGCCATCAGCATCTTCGGCTGGAGGAGCATCCTTTAAAAAAGACGTATAGACAATTGCAAGTAACTTCAGAAGAAGGACCGATTACCGCCCGAGAGATGGCGGGCGATAAGGACCAGAATGGGGTGCGATATTATGGTAATGAGCTCACCACGGAAGAGGTTGATTAAACGCCATGATGCTCCTCCGACGGGGAAAGGTAGGTAACTCAGCGGAGCGAGACGCGACGAAAGCGCCCTGCGATTCCATCTGTAATTCGCCTGTAAATGGCGAGAGCGTTATACCTCATTACGCGCAGCAAGGCGGAGCTTAATTGAGGGTCTTTAATATTAGCTCTGATTCGAGAACCAGAATGAGGATGATGTAACGTCTACCTGCAGCCTGTAAATCATAACGATTTCCTTGTCCAATCTTGAACTTTATCTCCTCACTTCTCCTATTCTTATTTTCACTTCTCTCAACCACCATCATTTAATTTCCTTCAATAATTAATTTCTCTTCCTCCTACTCGTATATTTTCTCTCGTCCCTGTCAGAAACTTTTTTCCAACATTCGCTTCTTTCGATCGAGAAATCCATTAATTTTCGCTCCAATATCTCCGGGAAAGATAAGGACATGGTTAAGTCAGCCCCAGCCTAACAATTTGTACGCTCTGCTGGACAAGAATCTAGTAAATCTAGTCGTAAGATTTTGCCAAGGTCAAGTGTTCGATATAGGTCGAATTTGGGTGAGTAGGCTACTCACGTTCCCGGGCCAGTTCACGAATTCTCTGGAAATTATTTAGGTTTCATGTTGGGATTATTTTGCACACACACACACACACGCACCGATATAATATATATATACGAGAGAGAGAGAGAGAGAGAGAGAGAGAGAGAGAGAGAGAGAGAGAGAGAGAGAGAGAGAGAGAGAGAGAAAAACTATACAGTCACCAACATGAGGTCACCACCTCGACCCAGTCAGGATTCGGGTCGTGACCACTTCTCCTTGACCGTCAGAAAACATCAACGAATAGTCAGTGATCACAAGATCACCCTTCGAAAGTAGAGGGATATTATGGCGTACACTGCATCACCTCACGAATAAATAACGAAGCAGACACGATACCCAAAATTTATTCAGTACGTAAACCATGTATGAAAAGTGAAATATAAATACATTTATATACCAACTTTAAAATGCTCTTGCAAGCACAGCCAAGGTCATCAACGCATTTATAAATTAATTTACTACGAAATTAAAGAATCACAAAGACTGTAGGTTAATATTATTTACAAATACATTTATATACCAACTGCAACACGCTCGCTCAAGCATAGCCAAAAAGATAGCATTCCTAGGTTAATTCAATGCGAAATTACGGAAAGAGAAGATGCTGTACGTCAGTATTATTTACAGCATTCAATTCCTTGCAAGAATTACAATTCGAAGAACGAGCGCTATCAGATTCCAGTGCTTCTCTGTTATTTTCATGATCATTCAAAAGGAACTGTCAGTCTTTTTGGAACGGGCCCAAGAGCCATAAACCTGCAGTACTATCTTACACTGTATATATCGTATTTCCACATGGACAAAAAGAAAAAAGGAAACAAAGAAGAACAAAGACTTAAAACTAGATGCATAGGAAATATGAATTATTTTATAGTTTTGGTGGCTTTATGTATATGCATAAAGCCTTCGTGAACATATCAGGCCACTAGAATATTTGATTAAAGTCTCAGAATTTCCTGAAACTGAAATAGCAATAGTAGCGTCATTAGAACCACTAAGTAGTCTAGTAGCAGTAGTAAATGAGACACTAAAAATTCAGAGAAATAAATGTTTCATCTAATCTGCAATGATAGAAATTGGCAATCACGTACGATACATATACAGATAATTCTGATTATGACCACAGAATTTTGGAAGAGACTTCTTTATAGGAATTTTGCTCATTCACGTAAATGACCTCGTAACCTTAAAAGTGTTAACCGACGAAAATGTAGACAGTACACACACTTAAATTAATTAACCGGCGATATAGGTCAGAATATATATCGTCACGTAATATCGAAGTGTTTTTTAAAGCTCCGAAACATTCTCTCTCTCTCTCTCATGAGTATATAAACCAATACAGACATAAACTGTTAGTTTACGCGAGTGACTGCAACACTTACCGGCACGTAATATCCAATTCTTTTTTCAAAGCTTTGAAACATTCTCTCTCTCTCTCTCTCTCTCTCTCTCTCTCTCTCTCTCTCTCTCTCTCTCTCTCTCCAGGAATAAATAAACCAATTTCAAAAATCATGGAAGAACGCGGATTATTATATTTCGCGGCCAATGGAATTTACGACGCACTAATCCGGCGTACCTTATAAGGAATAGAACACATTTGGTCCGAGGGAGTTCTTGCGAGTCAAGATCTTCAAGAATAATAACCATTATGCCTTTTCGAAGCGTCTGGGAGAAATATAATAGTAATTGCTTTTTGCTCGTTGCTTGTCGGCTAAACTCGTCAGTCTTGGGAGTAAAGGCTGCTTGGTAAGATTTGTCGGATGGGTAAGTCACTTTTAATCTTAATTCTTAACGGGGTTTTATTCTCGTGGGGAGATGTGATGGTATGTTGTTCTTGTTGCTAGACTGGGAAGGAATTCTGACTTTTATTATTATTATATGTTATATTATCATTATTATTATTCAGAAGATGAACTCCTGTTCATATGGAACAAGCTCAAAGGGGCCATTGACTTGAAATTCAAGCTTCCAAAGAATGTGGTGTTTATTTGAAAAAAGGAAGTTTGCAGAACATACCGTAAATAACTGATTGTGTATTCACGTAATACGAAAGCATAAAATAGAAATGATGGAAAGAAGACAATTTTTAATCATTAATTTTTATAATATAGCAAAATTCACAGACAGAATAAAAGGGTATATTAAATATTCATTGTAATTTAAGCTAACAGCGGCAGAGCGTAGACAACTGATTATGCAATGAAGTAAGTAATTCGAAAGCATGAAATAGATTTGGTGAAATGAAGACCATTTTTACTCGCCTATTTTTTTTAAAGGAGTAAAATTAAGACAGAATAAAAGGATATATTGCAATTCGTCTCCACTACAAGTTAACCTACATAGCAACAAACTGCAAATATGAACCACCATCTTTTCAAACACACACACACACACGAAAGTTACGTAACATTTGGCCAAAGAGGTTTTAAAATCTAGTGCTATCTACAAACGACCCGTCCTTGCTACTACCATTATTACTATTACTACTAACTACTATCACTACCCGGTGCATATTGTTTAAGTCATTCATTAAAACGGGTTATGATTTCTATCGCATACTTGACCAAGTGGACCTGCCAACTAGTATATTAATCATCCGTTGCCCGATCGGTGGTTATGGTCGATATTTATCCAATGGGCGAATCTTGTTCGTGGCTGGGTGCTGTATGCGCGCTCTCTCTCTCTCTCTCTCTCTATCTACATATATATATATATATATATATATATATATATATATATATATATATATATATATATATATATGTATATTTACACACGCACACACGCACACACACGTATATATATATACATATATATATATATATATATATATATATATATCTACATATTAGGTTTACTCTCTTTCTCTCATATATATTTACAGTATATATGAGAGAGAGAGAGAGAGTAAACGCCTTTATATATATATATATATTCATATATATATGTATTATATATATATATATATATATATATATATATATATATATATATATATTATATATATTTTATATATATATATATATATATATATATATATATATATATATATATATATATATATATATATATATATATAAATACATACATACATAAATACATGGATGCATATTGTTTTTGATATAATAAGAGACTGAACAGAAGGATTATAATCTTAACTACATGGCATTCTCTCTCTCTCTCTCTCTAAACAGCTTGCACTCGCCATGTCAAAGAGATATTACTTACGTGCTTGGGCCAGGCCCGCCTCTTTTCGTGTGCCACCCAAGGTGTCCACAAGACCAAGTGAGGCTAAAGTCAGTTCTTCCATTATGGAGAAAAATTAAAGAAGAAACATAAGGTTTTATGACTCTTCTCTCTGAAATCCTCTGGGGATATTTTTCTTTGATTGGTCTTTGTAAAATTACTTTTCATACTACGATGCTGATTTTGGTGCCATTTTAAAGCTGAAATGTTGTAGTTTCTATTGATATATTAAAAAATGGGAAAGAATAAAAATTAAAGATGAAAATGGTAACTTGAACTTAGCCCACGCCACCACATAAAATTATGTACGTTGCTGGAATAGGTACTCGATCAAAATAAAGTAAGGGAGGTAGACATATTATTTACCCTCTAACAAAATTACGATAAATTGCCTCGCCAATGATATATAGTTTATTGCTACCCATTTCAACCAATGCCCAGAAAAAAACGGATATAATAACAATGAAATAAATTCCCAAAGCTTTTGTATAATTATTTGATTGAAGTTTTCCTAAACAGCTACTTTCCTGGGAACTCCACTGGCGTAAATAAGTGACGCTTTGACGGCGACCATAGCTTTTGCAACGCCAGCTGATGGTGTTAAATCAGTAAGTCGTTCAGTAACCTAATACGTCTTTCTTTATTCTTTTGACATATCCCTGCAAACAGCGACGCTTCCTTTGCCTTTCTTTGTTTTTTGTTGTGAGACGATTGACGTATGCCCGAGAAGAGATTAATTATTAATTATTTCTCTTTGTTGGCCAAGGTCACAGAATGGTAATCACGTGTTTTGAATGAAGGACAATAACGGTGGAATAATTAAAAGAGGTTAAAAAAATCTGATAACTTTTTTATTTGTATAAAAATCTTTGTGAACTAGCAACTTTATTATTTCACTATTTAAAAGTATTTTCGACTTAAAGAAGTTTGCAGAAATTAGGATAATGAACAAGACAGATATATAACTTTTCTTTTTATTTCTCTCCCTCTCTCTCTCTCTCTCTCTCCTTCTCTCGTTCACTGGTTAAGTACTTTAAATGGTGTGCTGTCTACCTTATGTTACTTATTGTCTATAGTAACCCCCACCACGCTCTCTCTCTCTCTCTCTCTCTCTCTCTCTCTCTCTCTCTCTGTTCCTCGCTGGGTGACCGGGTTCCGTTCTCAACTACCACTCTGTTGGTCGTGAGTTCGAATCTCCGACCGGCCAGTGAAGAACAAGAGGAATTTGTTTCTGGTGATAGAAATTCATTTCTCACTACAATGTGGTTCGGATTCCACAATAAGCTGAAGGTCCCGTTGCTAGGTAACCAGTTGGTTCTTAGCCACGTAAAAATAAATCTAATCCTTCAGGCCAGCCCTAGGAGAGCTGTTAATCAGCTCAGTGGTCTGGTTAAACTAAGATATGCTTAACTTTTTTTTTCTCTCTCTCTCTCTCGTTCCCTGGCTGAGTACATGAAATGGTCTTCTGTTTACTTAGTGTTACTCACGGTACATAGTACTTCTCTCTCTCTCTCTCTCTCTCTCTCTCGTTCGCTGCTTACTTACAGTGAATGGTCGTCTGTTTGTCCTTTCTTACTTACTGTACATAGTACTTCTCTCTTTCTCTCTCACACACACAGGACGATCATAAGAAACAATAACTAACACTCCTCTGCCAAACAAGGAAACGAAAAAAAAAAAAAGCCGTCACCATCATCACATAAACAACAGACCACAAGGTCAATTCAGCTGACCTTAGTTGCCAGGTATTTTCACAGAGTCTCCTTGGGTATGCATTAAAGTTTTATTTTATTCTGACCTTTTTTTTCTTAATTTATTCTCCTTTTCTTCTCTGTCTGCTTGTTTGTCCGTTCGTCTGTTTGTTTTCTGTCCCAGTAGCCATAATGCAAAGACAGTATTCAAAAACGAAACATTAAGAAAACGATTTTTTTGGAGCAGATACATCGATTTCACACAGATAGATAGATGTTTATATATATATATATATATATATATATATATATATATATATATATATATATATATATATATATATATATATATATAAATGTATGTATAACTGTATCACGAAAATATGGAACGTGATGAATATATAAAAAGATAAAATCCACGAAGAAACGGAAACACTGGAGTGCTGCGAGGCCTTTCGACACCAGGTCCTTTACTTAGCAGAGTCTGCTAGGTAAAGGACCTAGTGTCGAAAGGCCTCAGCACTCCAGTGTTTCCGTTTCCTTCGTGGATTTTATCTTTATTTATATATATATATTTATAAATACAAATAGGCCTATAGTATATATATAATTTGTAAATATATATATTTATAAATATATATCTATATATATATACAGACTGATAAATAGATAGATAGATAGATAGATAACTTCACTGACAACAGAACTCAGCACAAAGATATTTACATTAAATATCATTTTGTCCAAAATACAATAACATCAAACACTGAGAGCTACGCAACATATACAAGCAATTCTTGAGTAATACAGGTGGTATAAATTATCAACTTACGAGGGAGATAAAATAATCGCATTTTCATTCCAAGGAGGAAAATATTGGCGAATAATCTCTTGCAGGAAAAAGAAAGCGATAAACTCTCAAGTTTGAGTATCCGTTAACCGGTAAGCGACTATCTTCTGAATATGACGAATTTTAATGCATGTTCGTAACATTAAACGACAAATGCTACTTTTAGGAAAGGTGGTTATTGAAATTAAGCAGATGCTGTGAAATAAGAAAAAACTTACTATTTCCGATTTGTAATGTGGAGAATAATGTTGCACTAGCATAAGAGATAAACTGTTATGAAGTGACGCGGTCACTGTATACGCATACAGTTGTCTTGTATTTAGAAGTTTCTGGTTAAAAGTCTGTTGTCTTTAAAAGATTTCTGGATTAAATATTGCATTTCATGCAACGATCTTTTTTACAGATGTCTGATGATAATTTGGATTTTTTAAAATGTATTAATAATGCGTGATAATGACAATATTTTATTCAATATTTTTAGAAAGGATCGAATCACTCTTAAACTGAGGTTATCATGAAATGACTCGTAGAAACAGCAGTGAGTCTCTCAAAGCCGACAGAAGAGTCATGAGTCGAGGGTCCAGTTGATAACATTTGGCAAATTTGGAGGTCCTGCATAG
>NC_089754.1:32034883-32037383 GCF_040412425.1 Macrobrachium rosenbergii | reverse complement strand
CATGAAGCCAGTAAGTGAATAAAGGCCAGTTGGCTGCGGAGCAATTGCAGACCTCAGAATAGCCCCTTTTCGCCTCAAACACGAGTATTTCCATACATTATTATTATCATTATTCAGAACAAGAACCCTATTCATATGGAACAAGCCCGCAGGGGCCACTGACTTGAAATTTAGACTCCCAATGAATATGGTATTCATTTGAAAGTAACAGAAGGTGATAAGAAATACAGAGAGGAGATCAGTTGTTAGAAAAGAAAAAATTAACAAAATTATATCCAAATAGATAAAAATGTAAGTAAATTATTAAAATAAAAGAACTGTTTTAGGGTACTAATGCGTCGCATCTTCCCTTGAACTTCTGAAGTTCCATACGCAAGATGCGCGTTGTATAATATACTATTTCGCGTGCACTATCATTACGACCAACAACTTCAAGGAAGGGCATTCGCCCCCTGCTCTTTAAGTAATAGTGGTTACGGAGTTTCAGGGTGACGTCCGGTGGCTACGAATTAGTCGAACTGGGCGATGTTATTACATGCTAAATAGTCCAGGCTAATGAAGACTTTAAGACTGGAAGAGTGGTTGACTGTCGTTAACGCATGAGTGGAGGTGTCGTTAAACTGTCTAAGGTGAACTATGAAACTTGCACTTTAGAGAGGCCTTTACGCGTCATAGACGGCCATAGACGGGATCTGAGTGGTTTACGGCTTCGGGGGAACCATAAAATTGACGGAAATATCCTTGGAATATCCTGGAAATATCTTTTTTCTGATTTTACCTACGTGGTATCGAGCAATTTAAACATGAAGGTAGATTATCTAAAGGAAATTTGATTTCTTTATGTTATATTCTACATAAAGGATATCTACAGGAATAAGGACAAGTAGAGTCTACAAACAGTCCCAAGGCATTTCGTATATATGGGGTACCTTTAGTGAGGTTTCCATTCTAATGACATGTCATTACCATATTTAATGCCGCGTTCTTTATGATATGATGACACGTTAGAGGTGTACTGATGGCTTTTGTCCCTTGGGACACGGCGAAATCAATATCATAAATAATAATAATGAAGAACAAAACATGAAATCAGGAATAATTTTCTTTTTGAATAGTTTTAAGACGAGGTCTTTCTTTCTCGCCTAGGTACTTGGCGGCAACGCTGACTCTCTCTCTCTCTCTTCTCTCTCTCTCTCTCTCTCTCTCTCTTCTCTCTCTCTCTCTCTCTCTCTCTCTCTCTCTCTCTCTCAGTTCTGGAATGACTCTCGTAGGCTTCCTTTCTACTACAAGTATAAGCTAGGTTATTCAACCTAGTCCCCTGGAAGCAAACTTACCCAAGGACGTCTAGTTCATGAAGGCTACCGAGCAGGAACTACGACAAGAAGTAAGGAGCGATGGATATTGTTTACACACATTCACACACACACTCATCTACACTGCGCATGCGCATGGGCCAATATGGCGCCGCAGCATCTTGTAGAAGCTAGGAAGGCCCTCCCCTTAAGCAGCAGGTGACAAAATTGTAATATCTGACAACCGAACTAAAGGAAGATCTGTTACCAGAACCTCCGTGGTAAGCTTGGGGTATAGGTTATTGTTGAGGGGTTGGAGCAAAAGGGTTGTTGAGGGATGAACCCCGAATAATAGGACGATGGGGTTGATGTAATGGCTGGAGAGAAGGTTGGGGAGTTAAGCCTCATTAGTAATTTTCTATGGCATTGTGCTTTGGTGGGCAATCATACTTTACGCTTTCCTTCACTGCGGATTTCTTCTTACTCAGCAACTTGAGAGGCAAAAGCATTGATTAAAGGTGGTTGAGATTACATGTCGCAAATGCGTTTCTTTCCGAATTTCATTCATAAATTTATTTCTCGTTGAGATGTGGGAGAGAGAGAGAGAGAGAGAGAGAGAGAGAGAGAGAGAGAGAGAGAGAGAGAGAGAGAGAGAGAGAGAGAGAGAAGAAGAAGATTGGGAATTGCAAAAAGTACTTGCGTTGATTTGGGTACGTTTCCCAGGCTTGTTGAGATCTGGGTTCTTTACTGCCGGTAATAAAGTATAGTGCACTGTAATAATAATAATAATAATAATAATAATAATAATAATAATAATAATAATAATAATAATAACAATAACACAGTAATAGTTAAAAAAATTACTTATAGTTGCATGAGTTATGAAATGGAGAGAAAAATCCACGGTTATGTATGGGTACAGATATATTTAAAAATAAATCTATGTGTAATTTATTTTTAGATATATTTGACCACGTACATAACTGTACATTTGTTTCTCCAATAATAATAATAATAATAATAATAATAATAATAATAATAATAATAATAATAATAATAATAATAATAATAATAATAATAATAATAATAATAATAATAATAATAATAATAATAATGGTTGTACGAGTCTTGAAATGGAGAAACAAATACAAAGTTATGTATGGGTACAAATATATTTAAAAATAAATCTATACCTGTACAAATTTGTT
>NC_089754.1:32004883-32027383 GCF_040412425.1 Macrobrachium rosenbergii | reverse complement strand
CTTAAATAAAAGGAAAGGAAGGTCTTAACTCAGAATGAATTAGGAGACACAACAAGACACCAACAATATCAGACACCATCGTAACACCAAGCACAAACAAAAGCAGACGGATGCTTCCAAGCAGAAGGGTTAACTCGTGTGGGTATGCTACCAAAAAAAAAAGTAAAAAATAAAAAATAAAAAAAGAAGTGGTCATATGGTAGGGGGTCAGTTGCTGGGTGGGGTGGGGGGACCTAGGTAGGTAGGGGGTGCCTGCTTGGCTGCCTGCCTGCGTCCAAGCGATCTTTTTGAAGAATCACAACAGACGTCGTCGTCTGCTGCTTCAGGTTGACCTTGACGCCACGCGCAGCCGCAAGGAACCCACCAATCCCAGGGCAGGTGCGCCGAGGCTCGCCGACCAATCAGCGGCCGATGAAGAGGCGGAGGAGGAAGGTGGTTACAACCTGCTGGTCGTCCTCCGGGGCAGTGAAGAAACTTCGAAGTCAATGGGTTACTTAACAAGGGATATATATAACATTAGCTCCCTTCAGGTAAGAGAGAGAGAGAGAGAGAGAGAGAGAGAGAGAGAGAGAGAGGGTGTGTGTATGAGAGAGAGAGAGAGAGAGAGAGAGGGGTGTGTGTATGAGAGAGAGAGAGAGAGAGAGAGAGCCAGCCCTGAGGGGTATCCTTCATTGCATAATAAACCTGTCTTTGGTATTCTGTTGAATCGTGGTCATTTGTGCTTTTATGGGGAGCGAAGCCACATGCTTTTAGAATAAGGGAAAAAAAAATTAAAAACGTAAAAGCATTGCAGGAGGGTGCGTTGTGATGCCCGGAAGGGATGCCTCGCTGAATTCAAGCATCGATCGAGATCATTTCGTGCACAAATGCCCACTGGCATAAAACAGGACAAACAGGACTCTGAGCTGTAAAGCAGAAGGATAAGAAGGATAAGGAATAGTGGTCTAAAACTGAGAGCTGTACCAGGAAAAAACACTTCACATAAATACGTAATTTCATAAAATTTATTTGAAACGTAACAAGGAGTTATGAAGTTTATAAAAAGACGTTTAGAAATCTACTGAAGGTTCATCAGCGAAAACAATAAATCATTACATTATTAAGCATGCTATTTAGATAATATAAGAGAAACGACTTTGTTATTTATTATTGACATCTCTCTTTCTCTCTCTCTGTATATATACATACATACATACATACACACACACACACACACACACACACACATATATATATATATATATATATATATATATATATATATATATATATATATATATATATATATATATATATATAACCATACCATACCAGACATTACTTGATGAATCAAATGTGTTTATAATAAAGATACCCATATCAATTATTCTTCTTTGCCTCTTCACATTATGAGCTGGAGGGCAACAAATAAAATAACACAAGTGAACCATGACTGATCTCTACTGATATGCTGAAGTTCACCTCACCGTGAAAATTGTACTGATAATTTTTTCAGCCTTTCCTTGGCCTACATAAAATTCTTATCTATATATGTATATATATAATGTATATATATTATATATACATATACATATATTTATATATATGTATATATATTTATATATATATATATATATATATATATATATATATATATATATATATATATATATATATATATATATATATATATATATATATATATATATATATATATATATGTGTGTAATTCTAATAGCCACAATGCCCTCTTTACATATGTGTCTGGTAAAAGTGACCAGTAGATTCTACATATATATATATATATATATATATATATATATATATATATATATATATATATATATATATATATATATATATATATATATATATATATATATCGGAGGAATTGACTTAAATTTCCAGCGAGCATCTAGGGTTGATTTAGATTCTTAGCATTTCAGGATGAATTTCCAAACTCCACTCTGTTTAACAACCCAAAACAGGAACCTAATTCATACCTTTGACCAACAGACCCCAGAGAGAGAGAGAGAGAGAGAATCTGATTCCGTAGCCTAGATACTGTCCGAAGAGTAGCCTCCTTCTCGTCAGGTAACTCGCAATATGCATAGCCACTCCATAGTCTGTCATCTTGCAGTTCGGCGCCTATCGACCATCTCTAGATAACGCTGGTATGTTTCTAAAACCTGTTTTTTCTTCTGAGGCTTCTGCTTCTGTTCTTCTTCTTCTTCTTCTTGTTCCTGAGCCGATGCTCCTGCCAGGTCCCGAAGCAGTCGAACGTAGTAGTGAGTAATAGTCTGGCTGTGTAGAAAATTTATCTTTCATTCAGAGAATATTTGCCTCCATTTCTCTCTCTCTCTCTCTCTCTCTCTCTCTCTCTTCTGAAATTCAACGTGGCAAGACCAAGGGCAGCGTTATGTATAATATACAATCGATAAATAGATATGTGGTTCAGATATCTTTGAGTTTTTTAAATGATATTTCAATTTATTCTAATGGCTTCTAGAACATGGGATTCTTCTACATTATTCTGCATTTCATTCATCCACCCTCTACACATACATCCACTGCTCTGTCTTCCAAGCATTACTATTTTTTATCTAAGAAACTTTCCTTTTGCTAAAATTTCCTGGTCTCGCATTTTGCCCGCGGTTAACGAAAACACAAAAGAAAAAGGATTCATGATCCGCGTTTAACAGAAAACTAAGCATCTCATTTACCCCGATAAACGAAAGTTAATTTCATATTCGTTAAGGGGAAGTCTATGGTTACATTCATCAAGGATTCAATCCGTCCCTTACCGAAGCGCTTTTCGGCTTCGTAATTGCGAAGCCCCGCATACGAATCTGTTCGTCGGGAGCCCCGATTTGTATGGAACCGTACGATGCCATCTTCCCTTAATCCTTTTCTATGGAGTTATAAATCTTTCCTACTTTTTTTTTCTTAAGTCCGCTTCTTTTTGTCTTGATTCAGGCTTCGCGTAACAGCGGTGATATTCTTGGAAAAGATTATTGGGACTTGAACTGTCTAGGAGTATCTTAACTACTTGTTCAAACAGTATGTTCAAGTATATAATCTTACGCAATATCCTAGTCACCTTCGTTAACGAATAGACTGAGAAATAAATAATATAAATTTTCACACGCCTGATTAATATTATACATTGTTAATATTTTAGATTTGTATTAATATAATATAAGGTTAATAATATACATGATAAATATTATATGACTGTACAAGATTACACATGATTAATATTATACATCCAGGATTAATTGTATCCTTTTAGACGTTTTAAGAAAAAAAAATCATAATCATCTCGTATCCTAAGTTAAGTTAAGTATACCTTAGTTTAACCAGACCACTGAGCTGATTAACAGCTCTCCTAGGGCTGGCCCGAAGGATTAGACTTATTTTACGTGGCGAGAAATGAATTTCTATCACCAGAAATAAATTCCTCTAATTCTTCATTGGCCGGCCGGAGATTCGAACGCGGGCCCTGCAGAGTGCTAGCCGAGTACGGTACCGACCAGTCCAACGAAGAACTTCTCGTATCCTAAATTCCCTTATACCATTTTTACGGCAAAATTAAAAATAAGCATCTATTAATAATTTCTTATTCATTGCCTCTTGAAAAAGTTATCTCGTATTCCTCTTCAACATGTCCCTGTTAAAAAGAAATGTTTCGTACTTCTCTTGTAAATACTTCTTAAGCCACCATGCTCTAATGCTGCTCTCTCCGTAGGGGGTAGCGCCGTCAGTGCACGTCACGTGGTGCACTGTAGGCATTACTTAAGGGTCTTTGCAGCTGCAACTCCTTTCATTCCTTTTGCTGTACATCCGTTCGCATTCTTTTTCTTCCATCTTACTTCCCACCCTCTCTTAACAATTGTAGTTCCTCGTTGGACGAATCGGTAGTTATCGGCTAGCACTCTGCTAGGCCCGAGTTCGAGTCTCCGGCCAGCCAATGAAGAATTAGAGGAATTTATTTCTGGTGATAGAAATTCTTTTCTCGCTATAATATGGTTCGGATTCCACAATAAGCTGTAGGTCACGTTGCCAGGTAACCAATTGGTTCTTAGCAATGTAAAATAAATCTAATCCTTCGGGCCAGCCCTCTCTAGGAGATCAGTGGTCTGGTTAAACTAAAGTATACTTAACTTTTTTTTCTTAACAATTTTTTAAAAATACAACTGCGAAGTTTTCCTCTTGTTACACCTTTACACCATTTTACTCTTAATTTCCCTTTCCACGCTGGATGGCCTCATCATAGGCCCCAGAGCTCGGCCTTTGCCCTGAATTCTACATGCCATTCTAATATCAATCTCGACTCCGAGGAAATTGATTTCCTAACCCGATAATTCCCACGTCGACCGAAGATAATGACTTTCAAATTGTTTGGTCGCGGCTGACGTAACGAGGCACCAAACCATAAGCCTATCATTGGGGAGCATTTTGATCTACTCCGTCTTTCCACTCACTAGTCAACCCGTCAGGGGGTTCTAGATATAGCATTAGCTACAATATGTCGGGAGTGGGATAAATGGCCTGCTATTATGGCGTATAAGGTAGGTGGGGCATTATCTGATTAGGGCATCAATTCACCCGGTGCTCCGAATTTGGGAGACCGGCCCAAGTGCAGAAGCTTTCGTGGCAGGTTTGAACAGCATGTTTACTCAAGCACAGAGGGAGTGCTTATACTTATGACGTTTTAGCGAGTATTTATGCTCATGCCGGTTCAGCGAGTGTTTATATTTATGCTGGTTTAGATCCGGATAAGGGAAGTAACTTCCAGCAAATTTCAGCTGTTTGTTACAAGAGGCAATGGGTTACAACAAGGCCCGATAGCCAGTGGAGTAATACAGAAAGATGGAAGGTTATAAGAATCAGAGAAAAAAAGGAAACAAGATAAAAGTTCCAGATCCTAACAGTAGACGGAAAGAAACACAGACAGACGCGTGCAAGCAGAAGTGTGCTGATTTCCGCAAGAAAAACGGGTGAAGAGGTATTCTGAAGGGTGTTACAAGGCAACCTGAGAATAGGCGAGAGGAGGTAAGAGCCGGGTCAGTTTGGCTAGCCAAAGCCTGACGCGAGATTCTGTCATGTGCCCTCCAGGTAAAAGCTTATATCTGTCATTTGATCTTCAAAGATGAGAAATCCTCTTTGATACTAAGCCCAACTTCAAGAAAGTGTATTAAGAGTGAAAATCTGGTTTCGCTTTTCACTTCAACGAAGGCAAACAGGTTGTCCGGCTTGGTATCCTAGCTTATTATAGTTTCAGGAATGACCACTAGGCGTTTAAAAGTCCTACTGATTGTAAAATCTGCCTAGAACTCTGCCAGTTAATTGAGGATAGCTGATGATAACTCCACAGCCTTGTACAATACCAAGCTTTAATGAAAGAAGTCCTCTTGACTCTAAAATCTGCCGAGGACACTGCCATAAGAGTTTGTACCCACCCAACCCCTGTTAATTGAAATGGCTACGGATAACTCCGAAGGATAATTCCAAGCGTTAATGAAACTTGCAATTACCTTACAGGTCTGGTGCAAGCTATAATAAGTCGTAATAAGACCCAAGGGCCGGAGAGCAAGTGTAAATGCAATCAGTGTACGTCTTGTTCACTAAAGTCACTACAAGCGAAGTTGGACAATGTTTTTCTGTTCACAGCCTCGTTCTCTCTCGTAGCAAGACCACCGGCCCGAACAATTTAATGACTTCGGGTACACGGGTTCATTTTGTGGGCCACGTACCAGTAAACGTTTTTGTTTGCATGTACCCCCTCAATCTTAACTGGTCTCTGAGACCGTTGCCTGTCCTAGGAGAGGTTCTTAATTACATTCTGTGGCCAAAAGGTACGAAATAAACGTTTCTGTCTGTAACTTTCGTCCGTCATGTCCAAGTGCAGTTTTTAGGTGGAAGTAAAACTGACTTCCTCGTAAACCTCAGTTTATTTAACAAGGTTTCTTCCTGATCCAGTTATTCGTTAATTCTGTAATTATTTAGATTTGCTGTACGAGAGATGCATTTGACTGCAATTTCTATTATTATTATTATTATATCAGTTAAATTTTCATTGTTCTTGTTCTGCAGCAAAGCCTGGCAGTGAACTGTCAACAGCATTTCAAAAGCAAAAAATAAAATAAAAGGATGATATATATATATATATATATATATATATATATATTTATATAGATACATATTTATATGAATATACTGTGTGTATATATATATATATATATATATATATATATATATATATATATATTATATAAATATACATATATGTACAGAGAGAGAGAGGAGAGAGAGAGAGAATACAAAAAGTGGTTCGCCCAACTCAGCGGGTTTACTTGTTTATTTATTTTCTCTTTTGTTTTGTCAGAAGATAGGTGCCCCATACCCAAGCACAGAATTCAAATGCCAACGGGAATTAAGAGGTGAAGAGGATTATCGGAAATTGCAGAGCACTGAGAAGTATAAAGCCCGAAAATACTGGTTTGTAGAGAGTCTTAGGTAGGCAGGGAGACCTTCCGAGTTTCAGCTTATAAGGGAGATGCACCGACCGAGGTTAAAGAATGTAAATCCAATTGTAAGAATGAGGAAAGGTGGCTCATGCAGCTGGGTAAATTGAAGGAATTTACATATGGTTGATAAGGGGTAAAAGAACATTATGTATATATGTATGTATGCATATGTGTATTATGTTTGTATACATGAATATACATAGTATATAGAGATACAGTAATTATGGATACACACACACACACACACACACATATATATATATATATATATATATGCATGTACAAATGGATATAAGTATATATAGATAATTATGTATGTATATACACACATATAAATATATACATATTTATATATTCATATGTGTGTTCATATACGCGTCATAAATAAAGACAGAAAAAAAGAACTATGATGAAAAAGAAGTCCTGTCATTTAAGATTTAAAATAAAATGTTCACTGTATAAATTGTTCTTCATTTTCATATGATATTAAAACAATGAAACAGGAACAAACGTGCTGAAGTCGTAGTTGGAATAAGTCTCGTAAATATATAATAATAATCTACATGTCTACAAATCTACTTACACATGAAACTATATTTTTTACACCATTCTCTCGCTTTTTCACCCATTTTATTCCTCTATCTATTCCTTCGTCTTTCTTTCTCCTTTTCTCCAGTTAAAAAAAAGTTAATGAGGTCTACTCATTAATACTAGCATTGCCAATAAACACCAAATGACCTCAGGCCTTTATCGAAGGTCATTGAAAGCTGCGTAACTGTGTTGCTCTGTCCGTAGTAAATTATGCAGGTTCTTAGGAAAACCATCTGATAAACTTTGGGTTCAGTTTGCGTTGAAATTCAAACGGCAATAATTCTTTATTTATTTTCTCCATTAACATGCAAATGATACAATGTTTGTCGAATGTATTTCACGTGAATGGAAAGGTGAAATTATTCCAGTAACACAAAGAAAATATCAATTTATTCATCATCATTACTTCTGTTTCTTCTATTCCTCATAGAAGGGTTGGAAAAACCTGCTGCCTTTTCGTTTTGAAGAAACAGCAGTCATCTATTGCATGATTTAATCTATTGCATAATTCAATTTATAATACATCCATTTAGGTAACTGTTTTGGGAAGAACGTTGCTAAAAACTAGTTATCATTTTGAGACTTCAAAAGTCCCGCTGTGAATTAAATTTGGCTCTATTTGATAATTAAAGTACAAAAAGAGTGATCGAGCTGTATAGGATCTGTGGCTTCTTTTTCAATTTTTGGTATGAAAAGATTTAATTATAAACTCAAAAAATAAAGAAAAGAAATTATCAAGGTTAAATTGTACAGTATATAAACTGACACTCACACACATACGAAATTACAAATAAAACGGGACACAAATTTACTGAATCACAATACAGCAACTAAGCCATCTATTTGCAACAGAATCAGCAATCTGACGTAAACATCCATACGCCACAATGAGGCTGTAAGTTTGATAAGAAATAAATATTAAAATACTCCTTCTTGCAATCTTCCAAGAAACACACCACAGTCTGTCCAGCGAGTGAACTTACGGGTATGGTGATTGATGGTGACTGATAGTGACGCACTGTTTCCCAGTGGGATGCTGCTCCTTGAAGAAACTGACGATTGATCGCTGCTCGTCAACGAGGCGTTGCTATTCTCTTCACTATTTGATGGCCGAAGGTCATGGTGAATATCAAATGGGCATTTCATCAACTGGCGAGTTGGTAGCATGTTTAGAATATCAAATAAAAATGAAGGAAAATTCTTCATCACCCACCATCAGCCTCTTAGTTGCTTCAGTTCTGTACGTCTGTCTGTCTGCCTTCATCACTATACACTGCCTTCTTTACGGAGAGGACCTTTCTTGTCTAGTCAAATTCTGTTTTATCGTCTAGAGATGTCATATTCTCCATTCTCTCTACATGATCAAACCATCTATTCACCTGCGCTTACCTTTTTAACACATGTTACATGTCTGCGTTTATCACTCTCTCAACCTTTCTCTCTAAACATAATGCAACGCAAACAGTTATTCATTGCAGAGGCTTTTATTTCTTAAGGCATCTCATTTGCATTCAACATCCAACTTCTTCTTCCTTAAAGGAGAGGTCAAGCAGCCTGGTCAGATTAAGACTGACTACTATTGTTGGGATAATAAGCGGTACTATCTGAATACCGCTGGCCTATGGAATACCAATAAGTAGAGATGGCATCACGAATATTCAAAGCAATTTATTGTATATGAATCTTATGAGCATCATTAAAACTGTGTGAGTGACTGTCCCTTGACAGTTCATAGCAGATGTTCATTTGAATGACTGTCCCCTAAGAGTTCATATCTCTGCAAAACTGGAACTGAACTGTCGAACTGTCTTCCCTGAAGTGTTACTGATGCCGACGAAGAATTATTTAATGAAGGCCATTTTATTCTGAATTTCACAGGTGCTTATTCATGTGTATATTTATATTTTCGATTATTTATTTGAGCTTATTTTTTGCTTTCTCTTTCTTCACATATCGGAATTTATAATCTGAGGAAAATGGCTTTGCTAGTTAATGGCCTTTTCATTCTTTTTCTTACAAACGAATATTTGCCCAATTTGAGAAGCGGTAATAATAATAATAATAATAATAATAATAATAATAATAATAATAATAATAATAATAATAATAATAATAATAATTAACCTCTCCCTAGCTTTGAACATTCACAAAACACTGACTTCCAGATCGTCCTGCCCTCGCCCAGGGTTCTAATTCCCGGTTTCTTCGTATTTATTACGATTGCTTTACTGTTTATATCATGGAACCCAGAGAGAGAGAGAGAGAGAGAGAGAGAGAGAGAGAGAGAGAGAGAGAGAGAGAGAGAGAGAGAGAGAGAGAAAGGAGGTAATCTCGAGTTCTTGAGTAATCTTCGATATTGGTCTTGTCCAGATAACACCTCGTAGAATATAATTTAAAGCCCGAACCATGCCAGGAAATTAATATAAGCTCTCTCCTGGCCACACTTAATCGTGATAAAAGTACTCAGGATGACCTCTCATCACGTATAAAAAGTCGACGATCGTCCTCTTAGTACTGAGGTTAATTGAAAATAAAACCTGAAAAACGCGTACCCGAGGAATGTATATTGAACGGTTTCATCCTGTTTGACAAGGTCTTAACTATCAGTTTCGAGCCATATTTTCCATGCACCAAATTGGAGGGTTATAGAGAACGAAGGCACTTGCCCAAGACACACAGGTAGCTGAAGTTTTGATGGTATCACTGAGATTTACTAGAGTCTCTATCTCAGGACGATGATAATAGCCTCAGGTCCGTTTTCAGAAAATAAATTTTTAAATAATTTGTGAACATGCAGACACAAATAATTAGAGAAAAACAATTTTGATGTTATTCTTAAAAAACGAAATTCCGCTGTTACTGCATCATATGTAAAGAAGCATCGTTATTCCTATGATTTATATCTTTTTCATGTAATATTTTCCCTTTACATTCTCCTGTTTCTTTTCTTTCTTTTCGTTTTGTTGACCAATTAAGCAAAAAAAAAAAAAAAAATGTAAATCAACAAGATCTTCATAGATATATAATCAATATCAGTTACGATGAAGTGACAGTAAACAATAAAGTGAAAAAAAACAAAACAAATAGCAAATGCTAACACTGAAACATCTGTTTAGTCCTTTAGAACACCACTACAAGACTTACGTGATTGCATTGACTGTGATCGCTGTTGCTATGTTGCTCTGGGTTCATTTCTAGAATTTTCGTTCAGGCTCCAAACGTTTTCGTTCAGAGGGAACGTTTTGAAAATAAGAGCGCATCATATTCCTGTGCTTATCACTGATACTCTTATTTATAAGGCGAGGTGTCTGGTAATTTATAAGGCGAAGCGTCTGAGAGAATTTTGCCTCGTTCTTTCAACAGGATTTTGTTTCTTCTTTTCTTCTTCTTCTTTCTTCTTCTTCTTCTTCTTCTTCTTCTTCTTCTTCTTCTTTTCGGAAATGATTTATGAAAACAGCGAAGGGACATAGCATACGGGATTAACCATTTTTTTATTAATAACTGTAAAATTAAAAGGGTAGATAAAATTTGCGGCTCATAACTGCCATGTATTGATTCAGTTATTGAAGAGGTTAAGTAATTCAGTTATTGAAGAGGTTAAGTACACACACACATATATATGTACATATATATCTTATATATATAAAAGCGAATGTTTGTATGTATATTTGCAACTTTGTGTGCTATAAAAATCCGAACCGCTTGACCGATCTAGACAAAATTTGGCACATGGCCATCATTTGAACCAAATTAGATAATATGGTAGGTTTCAAACCCGTAACCCCCATTCCCCTTCCCTTTGCAACTTATGTGGTAAATAAACCCTGCGGTTTATCATACCTCATCTCATGTACTCAAGACCACAGAAACATATAATTGAAAATGCTTTTCAGTCACCACAGTAATACCTGGATAAAAGGGACAGACAGCATAGTAATACCCGGATAAAAGGGACAGTCACCACAGTAATACTTGGATAAAAGGGACAGACATCACAGCAATACCTGGTTAAAGGGGACACACAGCGCAGTAATACCTGGATAAAAGGGACAGTCACTTGAGTAATTCCTGGGTGAAAGGGTCAGGCAGCAAAGTAATACCTGGTTAGAGGTGCAGTCAGCACAGTAATATCTGGATAGAAGGGACAGTCACCACGGTAATACCTGGATAAAAAGGACAGACATCACAGTAATACCTAGTGACAGACAGCACAGTAATACCTGGATAAAAGAGACAGTCAGCACAGTAATAACTGGATAAAAGGGACAGTCACCACAGTAATATCCCGATAAAAAGGACAGCCACTAAAGTAATACCTGGATAAAACAGACAGTCACCATAGTAATACTTGGATAAAATGGACAGTCAGCACAGTAATACTGGATACAAGGGACAGAAGTACAGTGATACCTGGATAAAAGGGACAGACGGAACAGTAATACCTGGATAAAAGGGACAGTCACCAGGTAATATGTGGTTAAAGGTGACAGTAATTATGTTTCAAGGATAAATAAAAGGACAGACGGAACAGTAATATGTGGATAAAAGGGGTAGACAGTACTGTAATGCCTGGTTAATGGGGACAGACAGAACAGTAATAACTGGTTAAAGGGGAAATACGGCATAGTAATATCTGGATAAAAGGGAGTCACCACAGTAACACATGGATAAAAGGGACAGACAGTACAGTGATACCTGGTTAAAGGTGACAGCCAGCACAGTAATACCTGTTTAAAGATGTCAGACAGTACAGTAATACATGGATAACAGGGTACCCATCACAGCAATACCTGGATAAAAGGGGTAGACAGAATAGTAATATCTGGATAAAAGGGACTGACAAAATAGTAATACCTGGATAAAAGGACAGTCACCACCGTAATTTCTGGATAAAAGGGACAGTCATCACACTACTATCTGGATAAAAGGGACAGACAGCACAGTAATAAATGGATAAAAGGGACAGAGAGAACAGTAATATCTGGATAAAAGGGACAGTTACCATAGTAATTTCTGGACAAAAGGGAGAGTCATCACAGTAATATCTTGATAAAGGGACAGACAGTGCAGTAATAAATGAATAAAAGGGACAGTCACCATACTAATATCTGGATAAAATGGACAGACAGCACAGTAATAAATGGATAAAAGGGACAGACAGAACAGTAATAACTGGATAAAAGGGACAGTTACCACAGTCATTTCTGGCTAAAAGGGAGAGTCCTCACAGTAATACCTGGATAAATGGGACAGACAGTACAGTAATATCTGGATAAAAGGGACAGTCACCACAGTAATGCCTGTCAGTTCACACACGACTGTTCGAAGTGTGAACGTTCCCATGAAAAAAGTAGATTCAGTAGGACCATCAACACAAACCCCTCCCCTATCCCTGTTCCTTCTCCCTACACGTAGACTGTCATTCAGTTTCCTCTGGATGCGCCAGGTTGGTCAGCTAGTATATATATATATGTATGTATATATATATATACAATATATTAGATATATATATATATACAGTATATAAATATATATAATTATATATATATATATAGATATATATATCGTATATATACTATTATATATATTTATATATATATATATACTAATATATATATACTATATATATATATATATATATATATATATATATATATATATATATATATATATATATATAATGTATATATATATAAATATATATATTTATATATATATATATGTATATACATATATATGTATATATATATATATATATATATATATATATATATATATATATATATATATATATATATATATATATATATATATATATATATATATATATATATATATATATATATACAGTATATATATATATATATATAATGTATATGTATGTATATAGGGGATAATTTAACTATTTTCCTGCTCTCACTCACTCTCACTACTCTCCACTTGCAAAGTCTGAAAACCTTTCAGCAATTTCTGCAGCTTCTCTCTACAATTCGCAATCACTATTGCATTATCTTAGAAATATTCGCCATTCCTTCCATTCACTCTTCATTTTCTATTCCAGGAACATCTACATAAATATTAGTTATAAAAACCGAATATAAAACTTATAAAATTCCTCCGTCTCTGACGCAAACGATTACAGGTGTTAAAACGTGCCGAATCCCTTAACTGAATTATTACGAGATTATTGGGGTATTTGTACACACGATTAATGGCAATTGTTATTTTGACCATAAATAAAAGATGCGATTTTTTCTTTTATTTTATAATTTGTGACACTGTTGCATGATAAAAATACAAACCATTTATAATTTCCATCCCGAAGTTAGGAATAAAAGGTTATTTTTTCTCTTTTATCATTTCTGACATTATTACATGATAAAAATGCCAACGATTTATTATTCCCATCCCGAAGTTACGATAAATCAACCCGACAAAGAAATTAGCGCCAGTAATCGTCTGCATCATCTACTCGGCCTCCCAAAAAAACTAAGTTTAATCGAAGGTGATGCAGAAATTTCCCCCACCCAGCCATCTAACCTTTTGGGCAGAACCGTCGGGACCACTGGACCGTGAAGACCACAAACTCGTACGTAACGTGTAATGGACGTATCGAAGTCGGTTGAACAGAAATATACGAATGCGAGAGAATCCTAGTTCTACCCAGATTCTCTATTAAAACCGGCCAGGTAACATCGCTTTGGGCAATAGAAGGCAAGAATTACCGAGTTTTGCTGAAGAACTACACTAAAAAGTATTTTGGTTTCCTGAGCATTTTCCATTTACTTAAGTCATCCAAACACATGTTACTTACATTCCCAATTTCAAACTGATTCAATTTCAAACTGATTTGAATTTCAAATTGATTTGATAAAATTCCTTATGCTTTTCAAAAATGTAGTGAGCTTTTTCTTATTTATTTATTTATCTATTTTCTTTTCTTTTTGTGTTCCACAAGAGTACACCGAGATGACTTGGCTAAACGATTTCATCAGGCGAGAACGAGGAGAAAAAGCAAGGTGTAAACAGGTAAGACAATGAGTAATCAAGACACAGGATCCGAATCAGGTGAGCTACTTTAAGACTTGGAGCTTTGCCCGGCATGAGATGATCAAAGCAAATATTCGGTAAGATTTAAAAAAAAAATTTTTTCTGTGTCGTTTCGAAGAATTGGGATGACGTTCAAGAAACGAAAGGATGGAGAATGAAGCGTTGAGAAAAGACGGAGAACGTAGGGATGCTAAAATGATAATAAAAATGCATGGTCAGCCAACAATGCTAATGCAATCAATGTTTGATTAATAAAAGTCATATGATGAGAGAGAGAGAGAGAGAGAGAGAGAGAGAGAGAGAGAGAGAGAGAGAGAGAGAGAGAGAGAGAGAGAGAGAGCCTCGCAATCAAATGCGTAGCCAAAATTACAAGTACAACTCTTCATTTTTATTTTTAATGGTAAACGGACTGCATATCCAGAAGTTAGTTATGCAGAAATCAAGAATTGTTACATACAGTGTGTACATATACATATATGTATATATATATGTACATGTGTATATATACAGTAGATATATATTAAACTCTATCACTTACACAATTGTTCTGTGTATCAATACAATTGATAACAGGACCTCATTTAAACTATATATTATTAGTTCATGAATGTTACGGTAATTATTCCTCAATTCAATATCCAAAGTGCGCATGCGGCCCAAGACCACCCAAAAAGTCCACATCTATGTAATATCTGATCACGTCGAAAATCCCCAACCAACCGCCCCGGAAAAAAATAACGCAAAAATCACCATCACCTATGATCTTCACTATAAACGGAGGCCATTATATCACCATTATGCATCCCCAGCACGTCCGGGGGTGCAAAAAATCACCATTCACGTCACAGACTTTTTAATCACTCAAGGACCGAGTGAGTGGTTTTGGTGGAAGACCAAGATGGACGACGCTTCCAACATTCATTAATTGGTGCAATTGTCACCTTCTCTTTTTCCCCGTCTATTGCTGGACGAGCTCCCACTTTGATGCAATTTATTAGAAGGCAGAAGGATTATAAAACGCGTCGACCCGGTAATTCATTTTTGGAAAGGGGGCCATTTGTTAGATTTCATCTCGCCAGGGGGTGTAGGGGTGGAGGGGCCGGTCAGAGTGACTCCCAGTACTACCTCTAATAATCAACTCAGAGTTGACTGATTGATTAATAGACGAGGCGTTGCAGCAACGAACGCCATCTATGGCGATGTGTGTAGTCAACAGCATCATGTAGATTATTATAATTTGCATGAAGCGAAATCTCTGTAAAAGAACTGAAGGATTTAAATGCATGATGCATTCACAAGTCGTTGAATGCTTGATGTACTGGGAATTTTCGATATTGGGAAAAAAAGTACCTTCAAAAGAAGAATTACTGGGTATATACAATACAGACTTTACATGGACTTACCTCCCAAGCCTTTTGGACATTCTCGGCAGATGAACGTGGCTGAAATAAAAATGAAACTGATTGAGTACACTTATTATCTGAGGTTATTTCATGATATTAAAAAATCTTAGTGATTAAATTGAGGGGGGTCTTTTGTATTCTTGGCAAAACTATAATAATTTCTTTCAATTAAATCGAAGAGCTCTCATATTTTGGAGCAAAATAATAATATTCTCTTATAAATTTAAAAATTTTTATTTTTCGTTTTGCTTCTTTTATTTGTCGGTCGTAATTACCATATAACGGTTAGGACCGTTCTGTGCATGACTTATGAATTTCGATGGAACTGAAGTTCTAATAGCATTAAATCAAACCTTATTCACAAACAAAACTAACGAATGTTATTTAAATCACTTCGTTCACCTCGAAATAATACCGACTAATTATAATTGATATATATATATATATATATATATATATATCCCCAGCATATCTCACCAGGGAAGCATAAAATCGTCATTCAGGTCACATTTATTTTGCCAACGTTTCACGATTCATAATCGTTTCCTCAAGGCTATAATAAAGATACAAACGAACTTAAAACCAACACTGCATAATCCATTAAAATTACGCAATATTTAATCAAATTTAATGAACACCAGCATGTATTGCTTGAAAAGAACAACCCAAAACAGGAAATTATACTAAACATTAAAAATATGTACAAAATATCTATAAAATTCTAAAAACAGTAAAAATATTTAAAACATTTAAAACACTAAAAATTTATGGCTATTCTGTACCTTATCCTCGCAAAGACTGAAAGAGTTTCGTAAAAACAAACAGCGCACCTTAGGCAATAAACAACTGTACAGAGGAGGATTGCATATTTAAAGACGGAACTATCTTTTTTATCATAAGGGACTCAGATTGTTAGGTCGTTTTCATTATGATTACCTATAATTGCAAAGTCCTTATCTTCAATGTATGCTTTGCAACCTAGAATGGTTCCTAATATTTGACTGATCGGGTGTTGATAATCTACTGCCCGTTCTAAAACTTACGCCCCTGTGGGAATCTATTCTCACCTTGCAGTAGCCTCTTCGTACAACCCACATAAGTCCCGTGATCACATCTCGGGCACGTATATTTATAAATAACATTAGATTTTAAAGAGGACTAAGGCGGTCTTTCATTCTGAACAGGGATCCGATCGTTAATGGATTTTTGAACTATTTTAAGGTTTAGGGCCGGGGCTTCTTTTTGAATTATTGTCAGGAACTTTTTCCTGAAAAGGTCATCATGTAAAAAAGGGAAGCTGGCAAACATTTTCAATTTTGGTGCTGTCGAAACTGATGGTACCTCCATGAACTTTAGCATTTACATTTTCCTCCCAGCATTTTAAACAATAGTTTGTCTGGAAAGCAGTTATTTTTAAGATACTGGGAAATAAAAATTAATTTCTCATTAAGGTTGTTTATTGCCTAAGGTGCGCTGTTTGTTTTTAAAAACTCTTTGAGTCACTGCCCGGGTCCTTTGTAGGATAAGGTACAAATATAATAAATTTTTTAGTGTTTTAAATGTTTTAAATATTTTTTACTGTTTTTAGAATCTTAAATATTTTGTATATTTTAATTTTAAATAATTTCCTGTTTTTATTTTTCATTTTATTTTCAAGCTTTCTATTTGTCGGTTCATTAAATTTGATTAAATATTGCGTAATTTTAATGGATTATGCAGTGCTTGACTTTTAAGTTCGTTTGTATCTTTATTATCCTTGAGGATGCGATTATGAATCGTGAAACGTTGGCAAAATTAAATGTACGAATGATTTAATACCTTTCCCTATGCTTCCCCTGGTGAGATAACCTAGAGCTGCAGCTCCAATTCTAATTGATATATATATATATATATATATATATATATATATATATTATATATAAATATATATATATATTATACATAAATATATATTTATATATATATATATAATTATACATACATAATTATACATATATATATAAAATGTATGTATGTATATATGTGCATATATATATATATATATATATATATATGCACACATACATGTATATACACATGCCATATATATATACATACATACATACATACATACATATATGTATATATACATGCCCATAATAACGACATAAATTCATAAAGCCTCTTATAAGTATTTTAAAACCACCAAAACAAACCTGACTTCACAAAAAACCACATCGCAATTAAGACACGTTTAACTAGTTCATTACCCAACGAATAATTATCATCAACTTTATCAATCTTTTCTCTCTTCATAACCCAGTCCTTCTTCCTCCCTCCCCCAACTAACACTTTAAAAAGAAAAGTGCATAGAGATGCTATCGCCACATAGCACTTTAAATTGGTCAATTACATAACTGCAACATAAGATGAGATTTGAGGCTGCAGGCAAATCTAGGAGGGAGAGAGAGACCTTCACACTGAGTCTCTCTCTCTCTCTCTCTCTGTCTCTGTATGGGCTCTGATTAACGGCAATAAACGGCTCAGCCCGAGGGCATGTGCTATGGCATTGCTAAAAGCCCGTGCGACGTTGCAAAAAGTCCGACAGAGATATTTGCAGGGCGAAAAGATATTTGCAAAGGCGACCGCCTGCCACGTTCCTGTTTCGGTAGCTAACTGGAATTCTGTCGAGACTTGCAATAGGTGTAGACATTCGGCTTATATTTGCTTCTTTCGGTTTTGCAGGTAAATGCAATGTTCTTATTATTATTATTATTATTATTATTATTATTATTATTTATTATATGCTTATGTTCTCATATTACTATTCCGATTTATCATTATCATTGTTATTATAATGTTATGATTTCCTTACAACAACAGCAATAATAATAATAATAATAATTAATAATAATGATAATAATAATAATAATAATAATAATAATAATAATTATTATTATTATTATTATTATTATTGTTGTTGTTGTTACTGGAAGGAGAACAACAAGCAAAGTTTTGTTATTATCCAGTGTTCATCATTATCTATTTCAGAATTTAGGTATTTACACATTTACTGTTTTTTCCTCTCTCTTTTTTTCTTTAAGGAACACTAAATTATTATCTTCTTACCCCTTCTTCCTGTTCTGTTCCTTCACGAGATAGAGCCCATAGTTTTCCTATTTTTTATTTTAAGTCTTTTTTTCATTTCCATTTTGGAACTGATATTCTAATTATCGGATATCAAAGAATGCCATACACAAAAAAGCCTGTTTACAAATAAAAAAAATCCATTGCACAGCATCTGGCTACAGTAGCGGACCCAATATCACATCTATCAATCAATCGTCCAGCCTGTAAAAAAAAAAAAAAAAAAAAAATCCCAATAATCTGTGAGAAGTCTAAAAGCCCTAAGCCCGTCGGTATACCTCCTCGTCGCATTTGACAGACGTTTGATAACCTGTTCTTGCCGTGTATAGAATTTGACCTCAGGGTAAAACCTATTTCTTTTTTATTTTGTAATTTTTTGTTTTTGGACGAATTCAAGTTTCTTCGAATCGTTCACTCCCAGTGGCCTGTGTTACCTGTCTCGAGCGTGTTAAGAGTCTCCTAAGTAAGTTATCAGAGCTGTTGAAAGTGCCATAACATTTACTTGCTTCTTTTATGGGCTTTTTCAATTTATTCATGGGCTAAACCATCAAACGACTGTTTCTTGCATATTCATTAGCTTACAGAACTACGTATCGATTGGCGATGTATGTTCTGCTGAGCTGGTTTTTCTTTATTCTTACGTTTTCGCTAAAGATTTTCGTCTAATTTTTGGGGGGGTTATATTTTATGTCTGTTTTGGAGGGAGGGTTTTGAACTGAACCCAAAGAATTACTTACTCCTTCACCTTTACAAAAACTGATTTAAATTGATTCATATGCACTGGTAAAAATCTTTTCCTACAAGATCGTAAATTTTTAAAGTCAATATCTAAATTCTTTATTTGCATAGATATTTGTAAATTTAAATTAATCTTTCTTAAACAATTTATATTTACGTAGATATTCGTAGTCATAATAATTGGTTTACGTTTAAACAATTCGCCTCTGAGTTTTCAATTGTCAACTTTTTTTTTATAAGTATAAAAAATAAGTTGTAAATGTACTTGATAAAGTATTAAGTTCCCAAAGTATATTTTACAGTAGGAAATTAAGATGTGGAGGGACACATTTAATGTTGTGTCAGGTAAAACTGATATCAGCAACGACTATAATGACACTTATTGAAAAAGCAAGACAACAGAAATTTTTATTGTTTGACACAACAAAAATATATGTAATAAAAGTGATGTAATATCTCATTTCCTAAGGTCAATCATAACTTGGAGAGAGAGAGAGAAAACAAATTTTATTGTCATTCAGAAATTTAAACTTTGAGCGCAACTGCCCAATTTAAGATTATTGTACATTAGTGAAAAAATCTTCTACCAGATGCAGTTATTCACTATCGTTTAAATATATTATACCCGTAGCTACGAAGACAGAATATAAATAAGATGATTATTAATTTAACAGCCAAAATAAAGCATAATTATGCAAAAAGCGAAAATAAATAAAAAATGGAATAAACAAAAACTAAAAACGTTAATTTTAATTCCTTCAACATCCTGTTTTCCTTGTCTTATTTTTGTTCATTTTTTGAAAGGTAATAAAACTAGCACAGTACAATCTGAGTCTCATCACCAATCATTATTCATAGCCATTAGCTCATCACGGATGATATTCGCCAGTCAAACCGGTTGACAAAAGTCCAATCGATAGCTATCAGTGGTGGAATGGATGGACAGACTTTTGCTGTTGCAGCGAAATGGAATCTGGAAAGTGGAAGTGATTCTTGGGTTCACTTTGGAAAGCGTCACGGCCGAAAATCCCATGCATCTTTATAAAGAAATCAACCTTATCAGAAGAAGTGCTAAAATATTGGTTACGAAATCGTAAATAGTTGAAGAAGACAACATAAAATCATCCACAATATGCATTTTGAAGAAACACAATGAAATTCCTTTGCTGGCATAGGGCCAACTTACTCTGACAAAGAAAAAAAAAAAAACGAGAATTTTGAGATAATCATAAAACAACCGATTAATTATCTCAACAATAATTTAATGTTTTTCTAATCTGTGATTAAACACTGAAAGCGTTGATTGATTTGTTATTAATTTAATCTTAAATTAATGAAAGAAAACATTGACTGAAGGATTGAATAAAATTGCTTTCAAGAGTTTAATTTAACGTTGAAACAAGCAATCTGGTAATAAGTGAATCTTAGCAAGTTCATAAGGACCGAGGAACAGGTTTGGTTAAGTCTGTCAATAAGAAGCGAGATTAAATAATAAATTACATGTACTTTTCCGAGTAGCTTCCACTTTTCGTTTTGCGTGTGTCAAAATAATGGTTTGTCAAGATAAACTCTGCAAACCAGATTCAGAAAACAATTGAGCAATTAAGAGAAATTGTACATTATTTATAATATTTATAATAACGCATGATTATACGTACATACGAAAATTAACGTATGATTAAAAAAATAACATTAAAAGGCATATCAAAGACAAAAAAAAATGTTAAAAGGCATATCAGAGAAACAAAAAAAAAAATATGCATGGATATAAATAAACAATAAATCTATTTGTAAGAAGAAAAAAGAAGATTGAAAATATATGCATAAATACAAATAAACAATAAATGTTTTTATAAGAAGAGATATAATTTTATAACCTTCAATATAACTGGGCTGAATGACTGAAAATTTTGCTTTTAAAGGATTGAAAATCTCTCAAGAAATATTAACGATGACAAGCACCAGTGTGATAAGGCTATATAACCTCCCTGTCAAGCACTAATAAATTGGGTTAATGGTATAAAACTTGTTTTATAATGAGCAAGAAACGAACACCAAGTACGAGCAGTTAAATCATGAGTGTATGTGCGTATATGCACACAACGTATGTAAATTATGCGTCTGCAAGAAAGAGTTGCGTGCATAAATAAGAACAGATATTGACTATTTAAAATTTTTCAAAAGAATGGCATAAAATTGAGCTAAATATTGAAGGGGCCGTACTTTATTTTATACAGTTTTATATATGCCACATTTCTTCATAAGATGGGTTTCATAAATGTAACTAACCAAAATGATTTATATTCGGAAAGACAGACAGGCTTATACATACATAAATAATTGCATACTATATGTTACATTCAAATGTAACATTTGTGATGTAACATATATTACTTGTAGGTTGGACTTTCCTTATAACTGTTGGCGATATGGTTATACAGGCTTTATTTTACTTTTTACTTACACAAACACGCCTCCTCCCATTAAAACACAAACACATTATATATATAAATACACATACGTACAACCACACACACACACACACACACATATATATATATATATATATATATATATATATATATATATATATATATATATATATATATATATATATAAATTTGTATATGTGTATGTGTGTGTCTGTTTGTGATATAATTATGACACTACTTCCAACAAAACTCGCAATATCGGCAAAATCGCTTCTAGAAACCCTACAGAAATTTTAAACCCAGCAAAAAAGCAAATAAAAAAAACAAAACAAAAAAACTGAAAACAAAATTATCGATCAAGCGACGCCAAACTCCAAGCCACGAACTAACTCCCCAAAAACAACCAAAGGAGAAATTAGTAGGATATGTTCCTCCCCCTCCTTCGGTATCAGTCCCTGCTCGGCTGATATCCTACATCGCCTGGAAGGACTCCCAGGAGAAACGTCCTTGACTGCACGCTTACTGCACCTGCCTACCGCCATCCTGCCAGTTTTTGTATACCGGTCGTTTTACCGGTCAGGATCCGAAAATCATCTGACCGGGATGGGGGATTCTGTTAACAGTGCTCCGCTCTCGCTCGCTAGGCTGGGA